>NC_092158.1:92990226-92995226 GCF_045791955.1 Oncorhynchus clarkii lewisi | reverse complement strand
CACAGCCCTGAGGACCACTAGAAGTAGACACAGCCCTGAGGACCACTAGAGGGACACACAGCCCCGAGGATCACTAGAGGTAGACACACAGCCCTGAGGATCGCTAGAGGTAGACACAGCCCTGAGGATCACTAGAGATAGACACAGCCCTGAGGATCACTAGAGGTAGACACAGCCCTGAGAACCTCTAGAGACAGACACAGCCCTGAGGATCACTAGAGATAGACACAGCCCTGAGGACCACTAGAAGTAGACACAGCCCTGAGGACCACTAGAGGTAGATAGACAGCCCTGAGGATCACTAGAGGTAGACACAGCCCGAAGGACCACTAGAGGTAGACACACAGCCCTGAGGATCACTAGAGGTAGATACACAGCCCTGAGGACACAGCCCTGAGGACAACTAGAGGTAGACACAGTCCTGAGGACACAGCCCTGAGGACCACTAGAGGTAGACACACAGCCCTGAGGACCACTAGAGGTAGACACACAGCCCTGAGGACCACTAGAGGTAGACACAGCCCTGAGGATCACTAGAGGTAGACACAGCCCCGAGGATCACTAGAGGTAGACACAGCCCCGAGGACCCTTAGAGATAGACACAGCCCTGAGGATCACTAGAGATAGACACAGCCCTGAGGATCACTAGAGGTAGACACAGCCCTGAGGACCACTAGAAGTAGACACAGCCCTGAGGACCACTAGAGGTAGATACACAGCCCTGAGGATCACTAGAGGTAGACACAGCCCGAAGGACCACTAGAGGTAGACACACAGCCCTGAGGATCACTAGATTTAGACACAGCACCTATCATACTACTACGACTGACCCTGTACAACAACACCTATCATACTACTGATCCTGTAAAACAACACCTATCATACTACTATGACTGACCCTGTACAACAACACCTATCATACTACTATGACTGACCCTGTAAAACAACACCTATCATACTACTATGACTGACCCTGTAAAACAACACCTATCATACTACTATGACTGACCCTGTAAAACAACACCTATCATACTACTATGACTGACCCTGTAAAACAACACCTATCATACTACTATGACTGACCCTGTACAACAACACCTATCTTACTACTGACCCTGTAAAACAACACCTATCATACTACTATGACTGGCCCTGTAAAACAACACCTATCATACTACTATGACTGACCCTGTTAAACAACACCTATCTGGTGTGTGACAATAAAGACGTGGTTTTGTTTTTACACACACACACACACACACACACACACACACACACACACACACACACACACACACACACACACCATTGTGTTTACGGTAAAGTAGCGAGTGTTGTCTCTCCCCCCCACCCCGTTGTGTTTGGGGTAAAGTAGGTAGTGTTGTCTCTCACCCCCACCCCGTTGTGTTTGGGATAAAGTAGCGAGTGTTGTCTCTCTCTCCCCCCCCCCCCCACCCCGTTGTGTTTGCGGTAAGGTAGGTAGTGTTGTCTCTCCCCCCCCCCCCCCCCCGTTGTCTTTGCGGTAAGGTAGGGAGTGTTGTCTCTCACCCCCCACCCCATTGTGTTTGCGGTAAAGTAGCGAGTGTTGTCTCTCCCCCCCACCCCGTTGTGTTTGGGGTAAAGTAGGTAGTGTTGTCTCTCACCCCCACCCCGTTGTGTTTGGGATAAAGTAGCGAGTGTTGTCTCTCCCCCCCACCCCGTTGTGTTTGCGGTAAAGTAGGGAGTGTTGTCTCTCACCCCCACCCCGTTGTGTTTGGGGTAAGGTAGGGAGTGTTGTCTCTCACCCCCACCCCGTTGTGTTTGGGATAAAGTAGGTAGTGTTGTCTCTCACCCCCACCCCGTTGTGTTTGGGGTAAGGTAGGGAGTTTTGTCTCTCTCCCCCCCCCCCCCCCGTTGTGTTTGGGGTAAGGTAGGGAGTGTTGTCTCTCACCCCCACCCTGTTGTGTTTGCGGTAAAGTAGGTAGTGTTGTCTCTCCCCCCCACCCCGTTGTGTTTGCGGTAAGGTAGGGAGTGTTGTCTCTCACCCCCCACCCCATTGTGTTTGCGGTAAAGTAGCGAGTGTTGTCTCTCCCCCCCACCCCGTTGTGTTTGGGATAAAGTAGGTAGTGTTGTCTCTCACCCCCACCCCGTTGTGTTTGCGGTAAAGTAGGTAGTGTTGTCTCTCCCCCCCACCCCGTTGTGTTTGCGGTAAGGTAGGGAGTGTTGTCTCTCACCCCCCACCCCATTGTGTTTGCGGTAAAGTAGCGAGTGTTGTCTCTCCCCCCCACCCCGTTGTGTTTGCGGTAAAGTAGGGAGTGTTGTCTCTCACCCCCACCCCGTTGTGTTTGCGGTAAAGTAGGTAGTGTTGTCTCTCCCCCCCACCCCGTTGTGTTTGGGGTAAAGTAGGTAGTGTTGTCTCTCCCCCCCACCCCGTTGTGTTTGGGGTAAAGTAGGTAGTGTTGTCTCCCCCCCCCACCCCGTTGTGTTTGGGGTAAGGTAGGGAGTGTTGTCTCTCACCCCCACCCCGTTGTGTTTGGGATAAAGTAGGTAGTGTTGTCTCTCCCCCCCACCCCGTTGTGTTTGGGGTAAAGTAGGTAGTGTTGTCTCTCACCCCCCACCCCGTTGTGTTTGGGGTAAAGTAGGTAGTGTTGTCTCTCACCCCCCACCCCGTTGTGTTTGGGGTAAAGTAGGGAGTGTTGTCTCTCACCCCCCACCCCGTTGTGTTTGGGATAAAGTAGGTAGTGTTGTCTCCCCCCCCCCCCCCACCCTGTTGTGTTTGCGGTAAGGTAGGGAGTGTTGTCTCTCACCCCCCACCCCGTTGTGTTTGCGGTAAGGTAGGGAGTGTTGTCTCTCACCCCCCACCCCATTGTGTTTGCGGTAAAGTAGCGAGTGTTGTCTCTCCCCCCCCACCCCGTTGTGTTTGCGGTAAAGTAGCGAGTGTTGTCTCTCCCCCCACCCCGTTGTGTTTGCGGTAAAGTAGCGAGTGTTGTCTCTCCCCCCCACCCTGTTGTGTTTGGGATAAAGTAGGTAGTGTTGTCTCTCCCCCCCACCCCGTTGTGTTTGCGGTAAAGTAGGGAGTGTTGTCTCTCACCCCCACCCCGTTGTGTTTGCGGTAAGGTAGGGAGTGTTGTCTCTCACCCCCACCCCGTTGTGTTTGGGATAAAGTAGGTAGTGTTGTCTCTCACCCCCACCCCGTTGTGTTTGCGGTAAGGTAGGGAGTGTTGTCTCTCCCCCCCACCCCGTTGTGTTTGGGATAAAGTAGGTAGTGTTGTCTCTCACCCCCACCCCGTTGTGTTTGTGGTAAGGTAGGGAGTGTTGTCTCTCCCCCCCACCCCGTTGTGTTTGCGGTAAAGTAGGTAGTGTTGTCTCTCACCCCCACCCCGTTGTGTTTGGGATAAAGTAGCGAGTGTTGTCTCTCCCCCCCACCCCGTTGTGTTTGGGATAAAGTAGGTAGTGTTGTCTCTCCCCCCCCACCCCGTTGTGTTTGGGATAAAGTAGGTAGTGTTGTCTCTCACCCCCCACCCCGTTGTGTTTGGGATAAAGTAGGTAGTGTTGTCTCTCACCCCCCACCCCGTTGTGTTTGGGGTAAAGTAGGTAGTGTTGTCTCTCCCCCCCACCCCGTTGTGTTTGGGATAAAGTAGGTAGTGTTGTCTCTCACCCCCACCCCTTTGTGTTTGGGGTAAAGTAGGGAGTGTTGTCTCTCTCCTCAGTGTTGAAGCTGTTGAAGATGGCTATAGTGTTGTGTTGTCTCTCTCCTCAGTGTTGAAGATGGCTATAGTGTTGTGTTGTCTCTCTCCTCAGTGTTGAAGATGTTGAAGATGGCTATAGTGTTGTGTTGTCTCTCTCCTCAGTGTTGAAGATAGCTATAGTGTTGTGTTGTCTCTCTCCTCAGTGTTGAAGATGGCTATAGTGTTGTGTTGTCTCTCTCCTCAGTGTTGAAGATGGCTATAGTGTTGTGTTGTCTCTCTCCTCAGTGTTGAAGATGGCTATAGTGTTGTGTTGTCTCTCTCCTCAGTGTTGAAGATGGCTATAGTGTTGTGTTGTCTCTCTCCTCAGTGTTGGAGCTGTTGAAGATGGCTATAGTGTTGTGTTGTCTCTCTCCTCAGTGTTGAAGATGGCTATAGTATTGTGTTGTCTCTCTCCTCAGTGTTGAAGATGGCTATAGTGTTGTGTTGTCTCTCTCCTCAGTGTTGAAGCTGTTGAAGATGGCTATAGTGTTGTGTTGTCTCTCTCCTCAGTGCTGAAGCTGTTGAAGATGGCTACAGGGATGAGAGCTCTTCTGGACACGGTCATGCAGGCTTTGCCACAGGTAACGTACGCATGTGTGTGTGTGTGTGTGTGTGTGTGTGTGTGTGTGTGTGTGTGTGTGTGTGTGTGTGTGTGTGTGTGTGTGTGTGTGTGTGTGTGTGTGTGTGTGTGTGTGTGTGTGTGTGTGTGTGTGTGTGTGTGTGTGTGTGTGTGTGTGTGTGTGTGTGTGTGTGTGTGTGTGTGTGTACTGTACCTGACCGTGTGTATGTGTACTGTACCTGACCGTGTGTGTAATATCTAACATCCTGTCGTTCTCTCTAGGTGGGGAATCTGGGTCTGCTCTTCATGTTGCTGTTCTTCATCTACGCAGCACTGGGAGTTGAGCTGTTTGGGAAACTGGGTCAGTCACACTATCTCTACCTCCCTCTCTCCCTCTCTCTTTCTCTCTCTTTCTCTCTCTCTCTCTCTGTCTCTCTCTCTCTCTCTGTCTCTCTCTTTGTCTCTCACTCACTCTCTCTCTCTCTCTCTCCCTCTCTTTGTCTCATTCTCTGTCCCTCTCTCTGTCTCTCTTTCTCTCTCTCTCTCTTGCTGCCGCAGTTAAAGTTTCAGCGAATACACTCACCACTGCAGTCACGAATCACCAAATACTTTTTCTCACAATCTCTTTCTCTCTCTCTCTCCTTCTCTCTGTCTCTCCCTCTCTCTGTCTCTTTCTTTCTCTCTCTCTATGTCTCTCTCTGTGTCTATGTCTCTCTTTCTCTATCTCCCTCTCT
>NC_092158.1:92982726-92987726 GCF_045791955.1 Oncorhynchus clarkii lewisi | reverse complement strand
GGCTGGATGAGAAGAGACAGAGATAATAGTATAGGATGAATCTGTACTAGAGAGTAGGGCTGGAGGAGAAGAGACAGAGAGAATAGTATAGGATGAATCTGTATTAGAGAGTAGTGCTGGAGAAGGAGAGAATAGTATAGGATGAATCTGTATTAGAGAGTAGGGCTGGAGGAGAAGAGAATAGTACAGGATGAATCTGTATTAGAGAGTAGGGCTGGAGGAGAAGAGACAGAGATAATAGTATAGGATGAATCTGTATTAGAAAGTAGGGCTGGATGAGAAGAGAATAGTACAGAATGAATCTGTATTAGAGAGTAGGGCTGGAGGAGAAGAGAATAGTATAGGATGAATCTGTATTAGAGAGTAGTGCTGGAGAAGGAGAGAATAGTATAGGATGAATCTGTATTAGAGAGTAGGGCTGGAGGAGAAGAGAATAGTGTAGGATGAATCTGTATTAGAGAGTAGTGCTGGAGAAGGAGAGAATAGTATAGGATGAATCTGTATTAGAGAGTAGGGCTGGAGGAGAAGAGACAGAGAGAATAGTACAGGATGAATCTGTATTAGAGAGTAGGGCTGGAGGAGAAGAGACAGAGAGAATAGTATAGGATGAATCTGTACTAGAGAGTAGGGCTGGAGGAGAAGAGACAGAGAGAATAGTACAGGATGAATCTGTATTAGAGAGTAGGGCTGGAGGAGAAGAGACAGAGAGAATAGTATAGGATGAATCTGTATTAGAGAGTAGGGCTGGATGAGAAGAGACAGAGAGAATAGTATAGGATGAATCTGTATTAGAGAGTAGGGCTGGAGGAGAAGAGACAGAGCAGACGGATCACAGTGTTCATAAATGCAGCTGAGTTAGAGCAGACAGATCACATGACTACATCTGAGTTAGAGCAGACAGATCACATAGCACATGACTACAGCTGAGTTAGAGCAGACAGGTCACAGATCACATGACTACAGCTGAGTCAGAGCAGACAGATCACAGTGTTCATGACTACAGCTGAGTTAGAGCAGACATATCACAGTGTTCATGACTACATCTGAGTTAGAGCAGACGTATCACAGATCACATGACTACAGCTGAGTTAGAGCAGACAGATCACAGATCACATGACTACAGATAAGTTAGAGCAGACAGATCACAGTGTTTATGACTACAGCTGAGTTAGAACAGACAGAGAACAGATCACATGACTACATATGAGTTAGAGCAGACGGATCACAGATCACATGACTACAGCTGAGTTAGAACAGACGGATCACAGATCACATTACTACAGCTGAGTTAGAGCAGACAGATCACAGATCACATGACTACAGCTGAGTTAGAGCAGACAGATCACAGTGTCCATGACCACAGCTGAGTTAGAGCAGACGGATCACAGATCACACGACTACATCTGAGTTAGAGCAGACGGATCACAGTGTTCATGACTACATCTGAGTTAGAGCAGACAGATCACATATAACACGACTACAGCTGAGTTAGAGCAGACGGATCACAGATCACATGACTACATCTGAGCTAGAGCAGACGGATCACAGATCACATGACTACAGCTGAGTTAGAGTAGACAGATCACAGATCACATGACTACATCTGAGTTAGAGCAGACAGATCACATGACTACAGATAAGTTAGAGCAGACAGATCACAGTGTTTATGACTACAGCTGAGTTAGAACAGACAGATAACAGATCACATGACTACAGATAAGTTAGAGCAGACGGATCACAGATCACATGTCTACAGCTGAGTTTGAACAGACGGATCACAGATCACATGACTACAGCTGAGTTAGAGCAGACAGATCACAGATCACATGACTACAGCTGAGTTAGAGCAGACAGATCACAGTGTCCATGACCACAGCTGAGTTAGAGCAGACGGATAACAGATCACACGACTACATCTGAGTTAGAGCAGACGGATCACAGATCACATGACTACAGCTGAGTTAGAGCAGACAGATCACAGATCACATGACTACAGCTGAGTTAGAGCAGACAGATCACAGATCACATGACTACAGCTGAGTTAGAGCAGACAGATCACAGTGTCCATGACCACAGCTGAGTTAGAGCAGACGGATCACAGATCACACGACTACATCTGAGTTAGAGCAGATGGATCACAGTGTTCATGACTACATCTGAGTTAGAGCAGACAGATCACATATAACACGACTACAGCTGAGTTAGAGCAGACGGATCACAGATCACATGACTACATCTGAGTTAGAGCAGACGGATCACAGATCACATGACTACATCTGAGTTAGAGCAGACAGATCACAGATCACATGACTACATCTGAGTTAGAGCAGACGGATCACAGATCACATGACTACAGCTGAGTTAGAGTAGACAGATCACAGATCACATGACTACATCTGAGTTAGAGCAGACGGATCACAGATCACATGACTACAGCTGAGTTAGAGCAGACAGATAACAGTGTTCATGACTACAGCTGAGTTAGAGCAGACAGATCACAGATCACATGACTACAGCTGCTGCCTGGCTCTCACTACTACAGTGATACACCGACTGGCTTCTTTTTTTCTAATCAAGACGTGTGTGTGTGTGTGTGTGTGTGTGTGTGTGTGTGTGTGTGTGTGTGTGTGTGTGTGTGTGTGTGTGTGTGTGTGTGTGTGTGTGTGTGTGTGTGTGTTACAGAGTGTAACGACAGTAATCCGTGTGAGGGTCTGAGTCGCCACGCCACCTTTGAGAACTTTGGGATGGCGTTTCTCACGCTGTTCAGAGTCTCTACTGGGGACAACTGGAACGGCATCATGAAGGTTGACCTGCTGACACACCTGTTACTACTGACACACCTGTTACTACTGACACACCTGTTACTACTGACACACCTGTTACAACTGACACACCTGTTACTACTGATACACCTGTTACTACCGACACACCTGTTACTACTGATACACCTGTTACTACTGACACACCTGTTACTACTGACACACCTGTTACTACTGACACACCTGCTACTACTGACACACCTGTTACTACCGACACACCTGTTACTACTGACACACCTGCTACTACCGACACACCTGTTACTACTGACACACCTGCTACTACTGACACACCTGCTACTACCGACACACCTGTTACTACTGACACACCTGCTACTACTGACACATCTGCTACTACTGACACACCTGTTACTACCGACACACCTGTTACTACTGACACACCTGCTACTACCGACACACCTGTTACTACTGACACACCTGCTACTACTGACACACCTGCTACTACCGACACACCTGTTACTACTGACACACCTGTTACTACTGACACATCTGTTACTACTGACACACCTGTTACTACTGACACATCTGTTACTACTGACACACCTGTTACTACTGACACACCTGTTACTACCGACACACCTGTTACTACTGACACACCTGCTACTACTGACACATCTGTTACTACTGACACACCTGTTACTACTGACACACCTGTTACTACTGACACACCTGCTACTACTGACACATCTGTTACTACTGACACACCTGTTACTACCGACACACCTGTTACTACTGACACACCTGTTACTACTGACACACCTGCTACTACTGACACATCTGTTACTACTGACACACCTGTTACTACTGACACACCTGCTACTACCGACACACCTGTTACTACTGACACACCTGCTACTACTGACACATCTGTTACTACTGACACACCTGTTACTACTGACACACCTGTTACTACTGACACACCTGCTACTACTGACACACCTGTTACTACTGACACATCTGTTACTACTGACACACCTGTTACTACTGACACATCTGTTACTACTGACTCACCTGCTACTACTGACAGATCTGTTACTACTGACACACCTGTTACTACCGACACACCTGTTACTACTGACACACCTGTTACTACTGATACACCTGCTACTACTGACACATCTGTTACTACTGACACACCTGTTACTACTGACACACCTGTTACTACTGAGACACCTGTTACTACTGATACACAAACTCTTATAGAGGCCCATTTCTCCATTTCTCCCTCTCTCTCTCTCGCTCTCTCTCTCTCTCCCTCCCTCCCTCCCTCCCTCCCTCCCTCCCTCCCTCCCTCCCTCCCTCCCTCCCTCCCTCCCTCACTCTCTCTCTCTCTCCCTCCCTCCCTCCCTCCCTCCCTCCCTCCCTCCCTCCCTCTCTCTCTCTCTCTCCTTCCCTCCCTCCCTCCCTCCCTCCCTCCCTCCCTCCCTCCCTCCCTCCCTCCCTCCCTCCCTCCCTCCCTCCCTCACTCTCTCTCTCTCTCTCTCTCTCCCTCCCTCCCTCCCTCCCTCCCTCCCTCCCTCCCTCCCTCCCTCCCTCCCTCCCTCCCTCCCTCCCTCCCTCCCTCCCTCCCTCCCTCCCTCCACCTGTTACTACCGACACACCTGTTACTACTGACACACCTGCTACTACTGACACATCTGTTACTACTGACACACCTGTTACTACTGACACACCTGTTACTACTGACACACCTGCTACTACTGACACATCTGTTACTACTGACACACCTGTTACTACCGACACACCTGTTACTACTGACACACCTGTTACTACTGACACACCTGCTACTACTGACACATCTGTTACTACTGACACACCTGTTACTACTGACACACCTGCTACTACCGACACACCTGTTACTACTGACACACCTGCTACTACTGACACATCTGTTACTACTGACACACCTGTTACTACTGACACACCTGTTACTACTGACACACCTGCTACTACTGACACACCTGTTACTACTGACACATCTGTTACTACTGACACACCTGTTACTACTGACACATCTGTTACTACTGACTCACCTGCTACTACTGACAGATCTGTTACTACTGACACACCTGTTACTACCGACACACCTGTTACTACTGACACACCTGTTACTACTGATACACCTGCTACTACTGACACATCTGTTACTACTGACACACCTGT
>NC_092158.1:92972726-92980226 GCF_045791955.1 Oncorhynchus clarkii lewisi | reverse complement strand
AACATCAACAGCTTACTAAGGTAAAACACTAGACTCTAAACATCAACAGCTTACTGAGGTAAAACACTAGACTCTAAACATGTTTAACAAGCCTTACTGAGGTAAAACACTAGACTCTAAACATGTTTAACAAGCCTTACTGAGGTAAAACACTAGACTCTAAACATGTTAAACAAGCCTTACTGAGGTAAAACACTAGACTCTAAACATCAATAGCTTACTGAGGTAAAACGCTAGACTCTAAACATGTTTAACAAGCCTTACTGAGGTAAAACACTAGACTCTAAACATGTTTAACAAGCCTTACTGAGGTAAAACACTAGACTCTAAACATGTTAAACAAGCCTTACTGAGGTAAAACACTAGACTCTAAACATGTTTAACAAGCCTTACTGAGGTAAAACACTAGACTCTAAACAGGTTAAACAACAGATTACTGAGGTAAAACACTAGACTCTAAACATGTTTAACAAGCCTTACTGAGGTAAAACACTAGACTCTCAACATCAACAGCTTACTGAGGTAAAACACTAGACTCTAAACATCAACAGCTTACTGAGGTAAAACACTAGACTCTAAACATGTTTAACAAGCCTTACTGAGGTAAAACACTAGACTCTAAACATGTTTAACAAGCCTTACTGAGGTTAAACACTAGACTCTAAACATCAACAGCTTACTGAGGTAAAACACTAGACTCTAAACAAGCCTTACTGAGGTAAAACACTAGACTCTAAACATGTTTAACAAGCCTTACTGAGGTTAAACACTAGACTCTAAACATCAACAGATTACTGAGGTAAAACACTAGACTCTAAACATCAACAGCTTACTGAGGTAAAACACTAGACTCTAAACATGTTTAACAAGCCTTACTGAGGTAAACCACTAGACTCTAAACATGTTTAACAAGCCTTACTGAGGTAAAACACTAGACTCTAAACATGTTAAACAAGCCTTACTGAGGTAAAACACTAGACTCTAAACATGTTTAACAAGCCTTACTGAGGTAAAACACTAGACTCTAAACAGGTTAAACAACAGATTACTGAGGTAAAACACTAGACTCTAAACAAGCCTTACTGAGGTAAAACACTAGACTCTAAACATGTTTAACAAGCCTTACTGAGGTAAAACACTAGACTCTAAACATGTTTAACAAGCCTTACTGGGGTTAAACACTAGACTCTAAACATCAACAGCTTACTGAGGTAAAACACTAGACTCTAAACATCAATAGCTTACTGAGGTAAAACACTAGACTCTAAACATGTTTAAGAAGCCTTACTGAGGTAAAACACTAGACTCTAAACATGTTTAACAAGCCTTACTGAGGTAAAACACTAGACTCTAAACATGTTTAACAAGCCTTACTGAGGTAAAACACTAGACTCTAAACATGTTTAACAAGCCTTACTGAGGTAAAACACTAGACTCTAAACATGTTAAACAAGCCTTACTGAGGTAAAACACTAGACTCTAAACATGTTTAACAAGCCTTACTGAGGTAAAACACTAGACTCTAAACAGGTTAAACAACAGATTACTGAGGTAAAACACTAGACTCTAAACATGTTTAACAAGCCTTACTGAGGTAAAACACTAGACTCTAAACATGTTTAACAAGCCTTACTGACGTTAAACACTAGACTCTAAACATCAACAGCTTACTGAGGTAAAACACTAGACTCTAAACATCAATAGCTTACTGAGGTAAAACACTAGACTCTAAACATGTTTAACAAGCCTTACTGAGGTAAAACACTAGACTCTCAACATCAACAGCTTACTGAGGTAAAACACTAGACTCTAAACATGTTTAACAAGCCTTACTGAGGTAAAACACTAGACTCTAAACATGTTTAACAAGCCTTACTGAGGTAAAACACTAGACTCTAAACATGTTTAACAAGCCTTACTGAGGTAAAACACTAGACTCTAAACAGGTTAAACAACAGATTACTGAGGTAAAACACTAGACTCTAAACATGTTTAACAAGCCTTACTGAGGTAAAACACTAGACTCTAAACATGTTTAACAAGCCTTACTGAGGTAAAACACTAGACTCTAAACATGTTTAACAAGCCTTACTGAGGTTAAACACTAGACTCTAAACATCAACAGCTTACTGAGGTAAAACACTAGACTCTAAACATGTTTAACAAGCCTTACTGAGGTAAAACACTAGACTCTAAACATGTTTAACAAGCCTTACTGAGGTTAAACACTAGACTCTAAACATCAACAGCTTACTGAGGTAAAACACTAGACTCTAAACATCAACAGCTTACTGAGGTAAAACACTAGACTCTAAACATGTTTAACAAGCCTTACTGAGGTAAAACACTAGACTCTAAACAGGTTAAACAACAGATTACTGAGGTAAAACACTAGACTCTAAACATGTTTAACAAGCCTTACTGAGGTAAAACACTAGACTCTAAACATGTTTAACAAGCCTTACTGAGGTTAAACACTAGACTCTAAACATCAACAGCTTACTGAGGTAAAACACTAGACTCTAAACAAGCCTTACTGAGGTAAAACACTAGACTCTAAACATGTTTAACAAGCCTTACTGAGGTAAAACACTAGACTCTAAACATGTTTAACAAGCCTTACTGAGGTAAAACACTAGACTCTAAACATGTTAAACAAGCCTTACTGAGGTAAAACACTAGACTCTAAACATGTTTAACAAGCCTTACTGAGGTAAAACACTAGACTCTAAACAGGTTAAACAACAGATTACTGAGGTAAAACACTAGACTCTAAACATGTTTAACAAGCCTTACTGAGGTAAAACACTAGACTCTAAACATGTTTAACAAGCCTTACTGACGTTAAACACTAGACTCTAAACATCAACAGCTTACTGAGGTAAAACACTAGACTCTAAACATCAATAGCTTACTGAGGTAAAACACTAGACTCTAAACATGTTTAACAAGCCTTACTGAGGTAAAACACTAGACTCTCAACATCAACAGCTTACTGAGGTAAAACACTAGACTCTAAACATCAACAGCTTACTGAGGTAAAACACTAGACTCTAAACATGTTTAACAAGCCTTACTGAGGTAAAACACTAGACTCTAAACATGTTTAACAAGCCTTACTGAGGTAAAACACTAGACTCTAAACATGTTTAACAAGCCTTACTGAGGTAAAACACTAGACTCTAAACAGGTTAAACAACAGATTACTGAGGTAAAACACTAGACTCTAAACATGTTTAACAAGCCTTACTGAGGTAAAACACTAGACTCTAAACATGTTTAACAAGCCTTACTGAGGTAAAACACTAGACTCTAAACATGTTTAACAAGCCTTACTGAGGTTAAACACTAGACTCTAAACATCAACAGCTTACTGAGGTAAAACACTAGACTCTAAACATGTTTAACAAGCCTTACTGAGGTAAAACACTAGACTCTAAACATGTTTAACAAGCCTTACTGAGGTTAAACACTAGACTCTAAACATCAACAGCTTACTGAGGTAAAACACTAGACTCTAAACATCAACAGCTTACTGAGGTAAAACACTAGACTCTAAACATGTTTAACAAGCCTTACTGAGGTAAAACACTAGACTCTAAACAGGTTAAACAACAGATTACTGAGGTAAAACACTAGACTCTAAACATGTTTAACAAGCCTTACTGAGGTAAAACACTAGACTCTAAACATGTTTAACAAGCCTTACTGAGGTTAAACACTAGACTCTAAACATCAACAGCTTACTGAGGTAAAACACTAGACTCTAAACATCAACAGCTTACTGAGGTAAAACACTAGACTCTAAACATGTTTAACAAGCCTTACTGAGGTAAACCACTAGACTCTAAACATGTTTAACAAGCCTTACTGAGGTAAAACACTAGACTCTAAACATGTTAAACAAGCCTTACTGAGGTAAAACACTAGACTCTAAACATGTTTAACAAGCCTTACTGAGGTAAAACACTAAAACACTAGACTCTAAACAGGTTAAACAACAGATTACTGAGGTAAAACACTAGACTCTAAACAAGCCTTACTGAGGTAAAACACTAGACTCTAAACATGTTTAACAAGCCTTACTGAGGTAAAACACTAGACTCTAAACATGTTTAACAAGCCTTACTGAGGTTAAACACTAGACTCTAAACATCAACAGCTTACTGAGGTAAAACACTAGACTCTAAACATCAAAAGCTTACTGAGGTAAAACACTAGACTCTAAACATGTTTAACAAGCCTTACTGAGGTAAAACACTAGACTCTAAACATGTTAAACAAGCCTTACTGAGGTAAAACACTAGACTCTAAACATGTTTAACAAGCCTTACTGAGGTAAAACACTAGACTCTAAACATGTTAAACAAGCCTTACTGAGGTAAAACACTAGACTCTAAACATGTTTAACAAGCCTTACTGAGGTAAAACACTAGACTCTAAACAGGTTAAACAACAGATTACTGAGGTAAAACACTAGACTCTAAACATGTTTAACAAGCCTTACTGAGGTAAAACACTAGACTCTAAACATGTTTAACAAGCCTTACTGAGGTTAAACACTAGACTCTAAACATCAACAGCTTACTGAGGTAAAACACTAGACTCTAAACAAGCCTTACTGAGGTAAAACACTAGACTCTAAACATGTTTAACAAGCCTTACTGAGGTTAAACACTAGACTCTAAACATCAACAGCTTACTGAGGTAAAACACTAGACTCTAAACATCAATAGCTTACTGAGGTAAAACACTAGACTCTAAACATGTTTAAGAAGCCTTACTGAGGTAAAACACTAGACTCTAAACATGTTTAACAAGCCTTACTGAGGTAAAACACTAGACTCTAAACATCAACAGCTTACTGAGGTAAAACACTAGACTCTAAACATCAACAGCTTACTGAGGTAAAACACTAGACTCTAAACATGTTTAACAAGCCTTACTGAGGTAAAACACTAGACTCTAAACATGTTTAACAAGCCTTACTGAGGTAAAACACTAGACTCTAAACATGTTAAACAAGCCTTACTGAGGTAAAACACTAGACTCTAAACATGTTTAACAAGCCTTACTGAGGTAAAACACTAGACTCTAAACAGGTTAAACAACAGATTACTGAGGTAAAACACTAGACTCTAAACATGTTTAACAAGCCTTACTGAGGTAAAACACTAGACTCTAAACATGTTTAACAAGCCTTACTGACGTTAAACACTAGACTCTAAACATCAACAGCTTACTGAGGTAAAACACTAGACTCTAAACATCAATAGCTTACTGAGGTAAAACACTAGACTCTAAACATGTTTAACAAGCCTTACTGAGGTAAAACACTAGACTCTCAACATCAACAGCTTACTGAGGTAAAACACTAGACTCTAAACATCAACAGCTTACTGAGGTAAAACACTAGACTCTAAACATGTTTAACAAGCCTTACTGAGGTAAAACACTAGACTCTAAACATGTTTAACAAGCCTTACTGAGGTAAAACACTAGACTCTAAACATGTTTAACAAGCCTTACTGAGGTAAAACACTAGACTCTAAACAGGTTAAACAACAGATTACTGAGGTAAAACACTAGACTCTAAACATGTTTAACAAGCCTTACTGAGGTAAAACACTAGACTCTAAACATGTTTAACAAGCCTTACTGAGGTAAAACACTAGACTCTAAACATGTTTAACAAGCCTTACTGAGGTTAAACACTAGACTCTAAACATCAACAGCTTACTGAGGTAAAACACTAGACTCTAAACATGTTTAACAAGCCTTACTGAGGTAAAACACTAGACTCTAAACATGTTTAACAAGCCTTACTGAGGTTAAACACTAGACTCTAAACATCAACAGCTTACTGAGGTAAAACACTAGACTCTAAACATCAACAGCTTACTGAGGTAAAACACTAGACTCTAAACATGTTTAACAAGCCTTACTGAGGTAAAACACTAGACTCTAAACAGGTTAAACAACAGATTACTGAGGTAAAACACTAGACTCTAAACATGTTTAACAAGCCTTACTGAGGTAAAACACTAGACTCTAAACATGTTTAACAAGCCTTACTGAGGTTAAACACTAGACTCTAAACATCAACAGCTTACTGAGGTAAAACACTAGACTCTAAACAAGCCTTACTGAGGTAAAACACTAGACTCTAAACATGTTTAACAAGCCTTACTGAGGTTAAACACTAGACTCTAAACATCAACAGCTTACTGAGGTAAAACACTAGACTCTAAACATCAACAGCTTACTGAGGTAAAACACTAGACTCTAAACATGTTTAACAAGCCTTACTGAGGTAAACCACTAGACTCTAAACATGTTTAACAAGCCTTACTGAGGTAAAACACTAGACTCTAAACATGTTAAACAAGCCTTACTGAGGTAAAACACTAGACTCTAAACATGTTTAACAAGCCTTACTGAGGTAAAACACTAAAACACTAGACTCTAAACAGGTTAAACAACAGATTACTGAGGTAAAACACTAGACTCTAAACATGTTTAACAAGCCTTACTGAGGTTAAACACTAGACTCTAAACATTAACAGCTTACTGAGGTAAAACACTAGACTCTAAACATCAAAAGCTTACTGAGGTAAAACACTAGACTCTAAACATGTTTAACAAGCCTTACTGAGGTAAAACACTAGACTCTAAACATGTTAAACAAGCCTTACTGAGGTAAAACACTAGACTCTAAACATGTTTAACAAGCCTTACTGAGGTAAAACACTAGACTCTAAACATGTTAAACAAGCCTTACTGAGGTAAAACACTAGACTCTAAACATGTTTAACAAGCCTTACTGAGGTAAAACACTAGACTCTAAACAGGTTAAACAACAGATTACTGAGGTAAAACACTAGACTCTAAACATGTTTAACAAGCCTTACTGAGGTAAAACACTAGACTCTAAACATGTTTAACAAGCCTTACTGAGGTTAAACACTAGACTCTAAACATCAACAGCTTACTGAGGTAAAACACTAGACTCTAAACAAGCCTTACTGAGGTAAAACACTAGACTCTAAACATCAACAGCTTACTGAGGTAAAACACTAGACTCTAAACATGTTTAACAAGCCTTACTGAGGTAAAACACTAGACTCTAAACATGTTTAACAAGCCTTACTGAGGTAAAACACTAGACTCTAAACATGTTAAACAAGCCTTACTGAGGTAAAACACTAGACTCTAAACATGTTTAACAAGCCTTACTGAGGTAAAACACTAGACTCTAAACAGGTTAAACAACAGATTACTGAGGTAAAACACTAGACTCTAAACATGTTTAACAAGCCTTACTGAGGTAAAACACTAGACTCTAAACATGTTTAACAAGCCTTACTGACGTTAAACACTAGACTCTAAACATCAACAGCTTACTGAGGTAAAACACTAGACTCTAAACATCAATAGCTTACTGAGGTAAAACACTAGACTCTAAACATGTTTAACAAGCCTTACTGAGGTAAAACACTA
>NC_092158.1:92795226-92967726 GCF_045791955.1 Oncorhynchus clarkii lewisi | reverse complement strand
GTGTTCTATAATCTACAGTGAGGTTCTAAGACTAACGAGAGTGTTCTATGATCTACAGTGAGGTTCTAAGACGAACTAGAGTCTGCTATAATCTACAGTGAGGTTCTAAGACTAACTAGAGTGTTCTATGATCTACAGTGAGGTTCTAAGACTAATGATCCTGACTCTCAGTTCCATTACACATAAGAGTCATTAACCATTGATCCTGACTCTCAGTTCCATTACACATAAGAGTCATTAACCATTGATCCTGACTCTGTTCCATTACACATAAGAGTCATTAACCATTGATCCTGATTCTGTTCCATTACACATAAGAGTCATTAACCATTGGTCCTGACTCTCAGTTCCATTACACATAAGAGTCAAAAACCCTAGAGTTTTCTTTCTGTAACAGAGGAAGGGGGGGGGGGGGGGGACAGAGGAAGGGGCAGAGGGAGGGTCAGGTAGCCTACAAACACACTGTCAAAGCTGTCCAGCTGGCAGGCGGACAGAGTGAGGGCTTTGCGTAGGCGCTTTCTTTGCGTTTTTTTTGTGGGACTGGAAATGCCCGGAACGTTATTAACCGGTTCCCACAAAATAACGGTTCTGTTCTGTTATTTTGTTCCTGGTTATGGTTCTGTTCCTGGAAAATTTTTTGTTATTTTCTGGTTTTCGGGTTTTGTTCCCCTTAACCGGTTCCAACCCCTGGATGCTAGTAGCATGTTAGCCCCCTGGATGTTAGTAGCATGTTAGCCCCCTGGATGCTAGTAGCATGTTAGCCCCCTGGATGCTAGTAGCATGTTAGCCCCCTGGATGTTAGTAGCATGTTAGCCCCCTGGATGCTAGTAGCATGTTAGCCCCCTGGATGCTAGTAGCATGTTAGCCCCCTGGATGTTAGTAGCATGTTAGCCCCCTGGATGCTAGTAGCATGTTAGCCCCCTGGATGCTAGTATCATGTTAGTCCCCTGGATGCTAGTATCATGTTTTGGTTATGCAGGTTTTGTACCTCAGGGTGAATAGTCTCGCTGAGTTCATATCATATCATATCGCAACGCCAGTCTAAGTTTTACTGTTGGTGTCTGTCCCTGTTCGTTTTCTCCTCAGGCTCTGTGACATCGGTGCACTCCCAGCCATGCGAAGACCAGGCTGTACTGCCCGGCCTCCCTCACCCTGTTCCCCCTCACATCGCCCCGCCAAGGCCCTCGCCCAGGGGGCTGCGTAGACAGGTGAGTACACACACACACACACACACACACACACACACACACACCATGCTTAGTCTTCCACCACAAAACTTTGGCAAATATTTGTCTCATTTGACATGGAAAGGCACACACACACACTGTGACCCTAACATTCCCCATTGTGTCCTCTCTGTGTTCCAGGTGGCTGTGACCCTAACATTCCCCATTGTGTCCTCTCTGTGTTCCAGGTGTCTGTGACCCTAACATTCCCCATTGTGTTCTCTCTGTGTTCCAGGTGGCTGTGAAGGTGGACTCGGTGGAGGTTCAGAGTGTTTCCTCAGTAGACAGGCAGGACCCCCTCTCAACCCTCCGCCTGCTCTCCCCCTCCCGTCCCCCCTCTCCCCCCTTCGTCTCGGATCCCGCCGACGAGGAGGTGTGGCACATCACCAGCTCAGCGCGCCATTGGTGGGACAGACATGGAAGTGGGCGGTGTCACTCCCTCTCCCCCTACGCCTCCCCCGACTCCCCCCCCTCCCTGAGGAGCCGAGGGAGTGCGCTCAGTCTGCTGGGGGCAGGGCTACAAGCTCACGACCCGAGGAAGGGCTTCAGCGTAGACACCCAGGGCTTCCTGGATAAACCCCGTTGTCCTGACGACCAGCGACGACACTCCATCGAGATCTGCCCGTCCCCTCCGGAGGACCGGCTGCTAGGGGAGGTGGACGGGGAAGAGAGGAGGCCCAGGGGTCAGGGTTCAGAGGTTAGAGGTCACAGGAAGAAGAGGATGAGCCCACCCTGCATCTCCATCCACCCCCCGTGTGACCCAGCAGGCCGCGCCCCCTCGGAGCCGCAGGCAGACTGCAACCCGCTGCTGAGACGCAGGACCCCCTCCTACGATGTCGCCGACGCACACACTCCCACACACAGGCTGACGCCGACACACACACCTACACACAGGCTGACGCCGACACACACACCGGTACGCACACTCACGCCTACACACACGCCAACACTAACGCCGACACATCACCACACACTCGTACAGACTCTCCTTCACGCAGTAACACACACCCCGACACACACACACACTCTTATCCGTACACATACTCTACCTCATTCACACACACACACTCCGTCCCCCACACACACCCTGTCCCTGAACTCCGACGCGAGACCTTCCTCTCTCTACAGTGACTACAAGCCCCTCCCACATGTCACCTTCGACCAACCGGAGCACAGATACACGAGTGGCATGTCCGCTGGCCTATCGAGCAATGAACCAGCCACAAGTCCCTCGCACTTTAACAGTAGGGCGGGGTTTAGCTCGATGAACAGGAGAACTGCCCAATGAGAGACAGAGCCTGGTACTGTAGTAGGAGAGGGATTCGTCAGAAAGACTAAACCCCATCCAGAGGGTGTGGCCTGATCTGGACAGAGATGGGTTGGATGGAGAGAGAGAGAGAGAGAGAGAAGGGGGAGAGAGAGAGAGAGAGGGAGGGAGGGAGAGAGAGAGAGAGAGTGGGGAGAGCGAGAGAGAGAGAGACGGAGAGAGGGAGACAGAGAGAGAGAGAGAGAGAGAAGGGGGAGAGATAGAGGGAGGGAGGGGAGAGAGAGAGAGAGAAGGGGGAGCGATAGAAGGAGGGAGGGGAGAGAGAGAGAAGGGGGAGAGAGAGAGGGAGGGAGAGAAGAGGAGAGGCAGAGAGGGGGAAGAGCGAGTGAGAGAGACGGAGAGAGGAAGACAGAGAGAGAGAGAGAGAGAAGGGGGAGAGATAGAGGGAGGGAGGGGAGAGAGAGAGGGAGAAGGGGGAGCGATAGAAGGAGGGAGGGGAGAGAGAGAGAAGGGGGAGAGAGAGAGGGAGGGAGAGAAGAGGAGAGGCAGAGAGGGGGAAGAGCGAGTGAGAGAGACGGAGAGAGGAAGACAGAGAGAGAGAGAGAGAGAGAAGGGGGAGAGATAGAGGGAGGGAGGGGAGAGAGAGAGGGAGAGAGAAGGGGGAGAGATAGAGGGAGGGAGGTGAGAGAGAGAGAGGGAGGGAGGGGAGAGAGAGAGGGAGGGAGGTAGTGAGGTTGTAACTCAGTGTTATTTAGTTTCAGGGCTAGGACTAAAGCCACATAAATCTGTAGCCAAAGTATTTCTGACACTCCTCACACCAGCCAGCCAATCAGGAACAAACATTTATGACACTCTGCCCTCACGTGAGCCAATCAGGAACCAGCGCCTGGCTGACCTCTGACCCTTACAGGAAGTGAGATGGGAGATTGACGGTGCTCCTTCAAATCCTCTACGGGAGCTCTACTTCCTGTTTCCTGTCCTGGTCCACGATCACATTGATCTCTCAGACAGACAGACAGAAGAGGACAGCAGTCCTGGACACGTGTGTTGTGTGTTGTGTGTATTTGATCCCATATGCATCCGTCTGTTCAGATGCTTTCTGTCATGGATGTTGATAGACATGTCTTCATCTGCAGACAGACAGACAGACAGACAGACAGACAGACAGACAGACAGCAGAGCGGTGTGTGTTCTGTTTATCTCACGTTGTATATACAGAAAGTATTTTATTGCTGTGATGATGAAATAACTCTATGCATTAATGCACCACATTTTCTTCTAGAGATCTATAATGGTTGTTTTGTTACGTCATCCTCCTGTCTATAATGTTTGTTTTGTTCCGTCATCCTCCTGTCTATAATGGTTGTTTTGTTCTGTCATCCTCCTGTCTATAATGGTTGTTTTGTTCCGTCATCCTCCTGTCTATAATGGTTGTTTTGTTCCGTCATCCTCCTATCTATAATGGTTGTTTTGTTCCGTCATCGTCCTGTCTATAATCGTTGTTTTGTTCCGTCATCCTCCTGTCTATAATGGTTGTTTTGTTCTGTCATCCTCCTGTCTATAATGGTTGTTTTGTTCCGTCATCCTCCTATCTATAATGGTTGTTTTGTTCCGTCATCGTCCTGTCTATAATCGTTGTTTTGTTCCGTCATCCTCCTGTCTATAATGTTTGTTTTGTTCCGTCATCCTCCTGTCTATAATGGTTGTTCCGTCATCCTCCTGTCTATAATGGTTGTTTTGTTCCGTCATCCTCCTGTCTATAATGGTTGTTTTGTTCTGTCATCCTCCTGTCTATAATGGTTGTTTTGTTCCGTCATCCTCCTGTCTATAATGGTTGTTTTGTTCCGTCATCCTCCTGTCTATAATGGTTGTTTTGTTCCGTCATCCTCCTGTCTATAATGTTTGTTTTGTTCCGTCATCCTCCTGTCTATAATGGTTGTTTTGTTCTGTCATCCTCCTGTCTATAATGGTTGTTTTGTTCCGTCATCCTCCTGTCTATAATGTTTGTTTTGTTCCGTCATCCTCCTGTCTATAATGGTTGTTTTGTTCTGCCATCCTCCTGTCTATAATGGTTGTTTTGTTCTGTCATCCTCCTGTCTATAATGGTTGTTTTGTTCTGTCATCCTCCTGTCTATAATGGTTGTTTTGTTCCGTCATCCTCCTGTCTATAATGGTTGTTTTGTTCCGTCATCCTACTGTCTATAATGGTTGTTTTGTTCCGTCATCCTCCTGTCTATAATGGTTGTTTTGTTCCGTCATCCTCCTGTCTATAATGGTTGTTCCGTCATCCTCCTGTCTATAATGGTTGTTTTGTTCTGTCATCCTCCTGTCTATAATGGTTGTTTTGTTCTGTCATCCTCCTGTCTATAATGGTTGTTTTATTCCGTCATCCTCCTGTCTATAATGGTTGTTTTGTTCCGTCATCCTCCTGTCTATAATGGTTGTTTTGTTCTGTCATCCTCCTGTCTATAATGGTTGTTTTGTTCTGTCATCCTCCTGTCTATAATGGTTGTTTTGTTCCGTCATCCTCCTGTCTATAATGGTTGTTTTGTTCCGTCATCCTCCTATCTATAATGGTTGTTTTATTCCGTCATCCTCCTGTCTATAATGGTTGTTTTGTTCCGTCATCCTCCTGTCTATAATGGTTGTTTTGTTCTGTCATCCTCCTGTCTATAATGGTTGTTTTGTTCCGTCATCCTCCTGTCTATAATGGTTGTTTTGTTCCGTCATCGTCCTGTCTATAATGGTTGTTTTGTTTTATAAAGTAGAAGAGGAGGCCTCACCTGAACACTGTTCTCTGTTATTCAAACAAGTTCACTTTACTCAAACAGTAACCAAGGAGATCAGTTCGGAATCTTGAACTCGTGTTTTTTATGAGTTAACGGAACTTTAAACCAAGTCAATTCCTGTTACTTCATTATGAATTTTTTCTAGTTATATTTGAGTCAAATGTTTAAGCTTTGACTGTGTCTGATGCTCTCTGCCGGGGATGAGATTAGGTTTATTTCTAGGGTGAGGAGGAGGGGAAGAAGAAGGAGGAGGAGAGGAGAGGAGAGGGGGGAGGGAAGGGGAGGAAGAAGAAGGAGGAGAGGAGAGGAGAGGAGAGGAGAGGAGAGGAGAGGAGAGGAGAGGAGAGGAGAGGGGGAAGGGGAGGAAGAAGAAGGAGGAGAGGAGAGGAGAGGAGAGGAGAGGGGGGGAAGGGGAGGAAGAGGAGGAGAGGAGAGGAGAGGAGAGGAGAGGAGAGGAGGGGAGGGGAGGGGAATAAGAAGGAGGAGGTGGAGAGGAGAGGAGAGGAGAGGAGGGGAAGAAGAAGGAGGAGAGGAGAGGAGAGGAGAGGAGGGGAAGAAGAAGGAGGAGAGGAGAGGAGAGGAGAGGAGAGGAGAGGAGGGGAGAGGAGAGGAGGGGAATAAGAAGGAGGAGGTGGAGAGGAGAGGAGAGGAGAGGAGGGGAAGAAGAAGGAGGAGAGGAGAGGAGAGGAGAGGAGAGGAGGGGAGGGGAGGGGAGGGGAATAAGAAGGAGGAGGTGGAGAGGAGAGGAGAGGAGAGGAGGGGAAGAAGAAGGAGGAGAGGAGAGGAGAGGAGAGGAGGGGAAGAAGAAGGAGGAGAGGAGAGGAGAGGAGAGGAGAGGAGAGGAGGGGAAGAAGAAGGAGGAGAGGAGAGGAAAGGAGAGGAGAGGAGGATGAGAGGAGAGGAGAGGAGAGGAGAGGAGAGGAGAGGAGAGGAGAGGAGAGGAGAGGAGGTGGGCTGAGATGTGTTAGTGTAGATATCTACAGACAACCAAACGAATCCACCTGTAGTCAAAGTGCAGTGATGTCTCTGTTCCTAACGGTCCCTTTATAACGTGACTCATGTTGTTCCTAGTTACAGTAACCATCCCTTTACTGACGGGTGTCTCCTATCCACAGAGTCGACCAGTCAGCCCTGTCTGAGGGTTGGGTAGATACAACACATCTAGGTGTATCTGTAGTCCACCTGTTTTACATACATAACCTGCTATACACGGGGCTGTGACAGTATCATGCATCTCTCTCCAGCAGCCTAACGCCGTACTCAGGTCATATCCACTTGTAGAGATGGAACCCCAAACACCAACCACACCTCACTATCACCTTACCCGATACTAATGTTAACCCTAACCCCTGACCCCTAACCCCTGACCCTGACCTCTGTATCCCTAACCCCTGACCCCTGTATCCCTAACCCCTGTATCCCTGACCCCTGTAGCCCTAGCCCAGTCAGTCTCTATATAGTAGGAGACCATATCAGACTGGTGGATCCCAGTCAGTCTCTATATAGTAGGAGACCATATCAGACTGGTGGATCCCAGTCAGTCTCTATATAGTAGGAGATCATATCAGACTAGTAGATGCCAGCCAGTCTCTATATAGTAGATCCCAGCCTGTCTCTACATAGTAGATCAGAGTCAGTCTCTATATAGTAGGAGATCATATAAGCCTGGTAGATCTCAGTCAGTCTCTATATAGTAGATCCCAGTCAGTCTCTATATAGTGGATCCCAGTCAGTCTCTATATAGTAGGAGACCATATCAGACTGGTAGATTACAGTCAGTTGCTACATAGTAATAGACCATATCAGACTGGTAGATCCCAGTCAGTCTCTACATAGTAGATCCCAGACAGTCTCTATATAGTAGATCCCAGCCAGTCTCTATATAGTAGGAGACCATAGCCTGTCTCTATATAGTAGATCCCATCCAGTCTCCATATAGTAGGAGACCATATCAGACTGGTAGATCCCAGTCAGTCTCTATATAGTGGATCCCAGTCAGTCTCTATATAGTAGATCCCAGCCAGTCTCTATATAGTAGATCCCAGCCAGTCTCTATATAGTAGATCTCAGCCAGTCTCTATATAGTAGGATACCATATCAGACTGGTACATCCCAGTCAGTCTCTATATAGTGGATCCCAGTCAGTCTCTATATAGTGGATCCCAGTCAGTCTCTATATAGTAGGAGACCAGTCAGTCTCTATATAGTAGGAGACCATATCAGACTGGTAGATCCCAGTCAGTCTCTATATAGTAGGAGACCATATCAGACTGGTGGATCCCAGTCAGTCTCTATATAGTAATAGACCATATCAGACTGGTGGATCCCAGTCTGTCTCTATATAGTAATAGACCATATCAGACTGGTAGATCCCAGTCAGTCTCTATATAGTAATAGACCATATCAGACTGGTAGATCCCAGTCAGTCTCTATATAGTAGATCCCAGTCAGTCTCTATATAGTAGGAGACCATATCAGACTGGTAGATCGCAGTCAGTCTCTATATAGTAGATCCCAGTCAGTCTCTATATAGTAGGAGATCATATCAGACTGGTAGATCCCAGCCAGTCTCTATATAGTAGGAGACCAGTCAGTCTCTATATAGTAGATCCCAGTCAGTCTCTATATAGTAGGAGATCATATCAGACTGGTAGATCCCAGCCAGTCTCTATATAGTAGGAGACCAGTCAGTCTCTATATTGTAGGAGACTAGAGATCAGAGTCAACCCCGCCCTCCATCTCTAACCCCGCCCTCCATCTCTAAACCCCGCCCTCCATCTCTAAACCCCGCCCACCCCTGTACCATGTCACCCTTACTGGGTCACCAGCAGTATGCATGTAAATTATGATTATATATCAAGAGAATAGATCCGTAAACATGTTATTTATCAGTAGAGAGGAGCTTCCTGTTTCTCCTTCTATTCTACCCTGTTCGAGCTCACTGCGGAGAACAGAAGAGACTTTTGATTGGATGATGAGACAACGTTTGTTCACGAGGAAGTAAAAGCCTGGCGTCAGTCTGACTGACCCCCCCCCCCCCCCCATGTCAACTAGTTTGACCCCTGAACTTTAGAGTCAGAGTTGTCTCCAGCTATAGAATCTCCTGTCATATTTATAATTGATTTAGAGACAGGTGTTTTTCTTCATTATCATAGTAGTCAATACAATTTGGTAGAAAAATCATTATAATAATTCTGAAGAGTTTGACAGATGGATTTGAATCCTCAGATTTATTTATTTTTTATGAGGAATTGTTTTGGACTATTTGCATGTTGCTGAGAAGAAGAACAAAGATATTTAAAAAAAAACAAAAGATATCCGGATGTTGTTTTTTTTACATTCTTTTGATAAATTAAAATGTCCAGATGTTTCCGATGTTTGTAGACTGCCTATCTCAATGTACTGGGCTCAGTTTGATCGGTAACGGGGCTGTAATACTGATTTAAACACGATTTATTATTGTCCAATGCAAGATGTGCTGGGTGTGGTTTTAGTGTGTATCTACTGAGACCGTTGGTTGGATACCGGCCAAGCTGTCGCAGAGAGGGAACCATGGAAACAGGTTGTGGGTGTGGTTTATCTCAGAACCCCAGAAGTCAGATGTTGAGCGCTTCCCCACCTGATCAGTCCACTAGTTACCCTACAAAAGTTATTTCCAGAGAATCTGATGTGTGTTAAAACTCAGTATGAAATAAACCCTAATAAAGATTTATTACATAACGTCTGGTGATGATGATGATGATGGTGATGATGATGATAATGGTGATGATGGCTCTTTGGCATTGAGGTGGATCTGTGCTCCTATCTGATAAAATACTAATTATAACGAGACCGAGTGTTTTTAAAACCGCACCAGCAGGCTTCAGGAAGATCTAGAACCAGGCTTCAGGAAGATCTAGAACCAGTTTTGAGGATGTTGTAGAACCAGGCTTCAGGAAGATCTAGAACCAGGCTTCAGGACGTTGTAGAACCAGGCTTAAGGAAGTTCTAGAACCAGGCTCCAGGAAGTTCTAGAGCCAGGCTTCAGGACGTTGTAGAACCAGGCTTAAGGAAGTTCTAGAACCAGGCTCCAGGAAGTTCTAGAGCCAGGCTTAAGGAAGTTCTAGAACCAGGCTTCAGGAAGTTCTAGAACCAGGCTTCAGAAAGATCTAGAACCATGCTTCAGGAAGTTCTAGAGCCAGGCTTCAGGACGTTGTAGAACCAGGCTTAAGGAAGTTCTAGAACCAGGCTCCAGGAAGTTCTAGAGCCAGGCTTAAGGAAGTTCTAGAACCAGGCTTCAGGAAGTTCTAGAACCAGGCTTCAGAAAGATCTAGAACCATGCTTCAGGAAGTTCTAGAACCAGGCTTCAGGAAGATCTAGAACCAGGCTTCAGGAAGATCTAGAACCAGGCTTGAGGCCGTTTTAGCTGTGATGAAACCTGACCTTCAATCTATCAGAAACCTTGTCGTTTTAACTCTTGAGAGACTGGAGGAGATGGAGGAAGAGGAGGAGAAATAGAGGAGTAGGAGGGTGTGTTTTCTAGCTGTCAATAGACAAGCTAACTGTCTGCAATAATTTCCCTCTGATGCTCCCAGAACTGAGAGAGGGTTTCCGAGGCTGGAATACAACTGTACTTTTGACGTTGTTTTGTTGCTGATTATTATAACGGTCAAACATTGTCCTGAAGGATGTTCCTGTCGTCGAAAAAATAAACCTTTTTTTTTTATTCCTGAGCCGAAGGTGTCTGGTGTGTTTCTTCACAGAGCCCCTTGTGGGATAACAACTGTGTTATCAGCAGTCCCCACAGGATGGCACTAGAGAGCAACATGTTTAATATTGACTGTGTTATCAGCAGTCCCCACAGGATGGCGCTAGAGAGCAACATGTTTAATATTGACTGTGTTATCAGCAGTCCCCACAGGATGGCGCTAGAGAGCAACATGTTTAATATTGACTGTGTTATCAGCAGTCCCCACAGGATGGCGCTAGAGAGCAACATGTTTAATATTGACTGTATTCTCAGCAGTCCCCACAGGATGGCGCTAGAGAGCAACATGTCTTTACTATTGACTGTATTCTCAGCAGTCCCCACAGGATGGCGCCAGAGAGCAACATGTCTTTAATATTGACTGTATTCTCAGCAGTCCCCACAGGATGGCGCTAGAGAGAATAACATGTGCTAATTAGTGTCAGATGATGATAACGATAGGGTGTCACTAGAGGTTAATATTGACTGTGTTATCAGCAGTCCTCACAGGACAGAGCCAGACTAACATGTCTTTAATATTGACTGTATTCTCAGCAGTCCCCACAGGATGGCGCTAGAGAGTAACATAACTGAGGTGTATAAATCCGTTGTTTACTCCAAACAATGTTGAGTTCCTATTTGGTCTTAAAATCAAAGTCGTGGTTTAGTTGTGTGTCTCACCCCCCAAAAAATCAATAAACAACTGGAAGAAGTTGAAAGGAACTCGTCAGACTTCGTTCCACTTTCGATCATGAAAGAATCTACGTATAATTTATTAATTTGACCGTTAATTAACTAGGCAAGTCAGTTAAGAACACATTTTTATTTTCAATACTGGTCTAGGAACAGTGGGTAAACTGCCTTGTTCAGGGGCAGAACAAGGATCGGATAGTGTCGAGCAGAGTAGGGTAGGTTAAGGTGGGGTAGGTTAAGGTAGGGGTTATATCTGGATAGTGTAGAGTAGGGTAGGTTAAGATAGGGGTTATATCTGGATAGTGTAGCGCAGAGTAGGGTAGGTTAAGGTGGCGTAGATTAAGGTGGGGTAGGTTAAGGTAGGGGGTAATATCTGGATAGGGTAGAGCAGAGTAGGGTAGGTTAAGATGGGGTAGGTTAAGGTAGGGTAAGGTTAAGGTAGGGTAGGCTAAGGTAGGGGTTATATCTGGATAGTGTAGAGCAGAGTAGGGTAGGTTAAGGTAGGGTAGGTTAAGGTAGGGGATATAAATGGATAGTGTAGGTTAAGGTAGGGTAGGTTAAGGTAGGGTAGGGTAGGTTAAGGTAGGGAGTTATATCTTGATAGTGTAGAGCAGGGTAGGTTAAGGTAGGGTAGGTTAAGGTAGTGTAGGGTAGGTTAAGGTAGGGTAGGGTAGGTTAAGGTAGGGTAGGTTAAGGTAGGGTAGGTTAACGTAGGGGTTATATCTGGATAGTGTAGGTTAGGGTAAGTTAAGGTAGGGGTTATATTTGTATAGTGTAGGTTAGGGTAGGTTAAGGTAGGGTAGGTTAGGTTAAGGTAGGTTAAGGTAGGGTAGGTTAAGGTGGGGTAGGTTAGGGTAGGGATTATATCTGTATAGTGTAGGTTAGGGTAGGTTAAGCTAGGGTAGGTTAGGGTAGGTTAAGGTAGGGGTTATATCTGCATAGTGTAGGTTAGGGTAGGTTAAGGTGGGGTAGGTTAAGGTAGGGTAGGTTAAGGTAGGGTAGGTTAAGGTAGGGTAGGTTAAGGTAGGGGATTATATCTTGATAGTGTAGAGCAGGGTAGGTTAAGGTAGGGTAGGTTAGGTTAAGGTAGGTTAAGGTAGGGTAGGTTAAGGTAGGGTTGGTTAAGGTAGGGTAGGTTAAGGTAGGGTTGGTTAAGGTAGGGTAGGTTAAGGTAGGGTAGGTTAAGGTAGGGTAGGTTAAGGTAGGGTAGGTTAAGGTAGGGTTGGTTAAGGTAGGGTAGGTTAAGGTAGGTTAGGTTAAGGTAGGGTAGGTTAAGGTAGGTTAGGTTAAGGTAGGGTAGGTTAAGGTAGGTTAAGGTAGGGTAGGGTAGGTTAAGGTAGGTTAGGTTAAGGTAGGTTAAGGTAGGGTAGGTTAAGGTAGGTTAGGTTAAGGTAGGTTAAGGTAGGGTAGGGTAGGTTAAGGTAGGGTAGGTTAAGGTAGGTTAGGTTAAGGTAGGGTAGGTTAAGGTAGGTTAAGGTAGGGTAGGGTAGGTTAAGGTAGGGTAGGTTAAGGTAGGTTAAGGTAGGGTAGGTTAAGGTAGGTTAGGTTAAGGTAGGGTAGGTTAAGGTAGGTTAGGTTAAGGTAGGGTAGGTTAAGGTAGGGTAGGGTAGGTTAAGGTAGGGTAGGTTAAGGTAGGTTAAGGTAGGGTAGGTTAAGGGGTTTATATCTGGCTGAGAGAGAGGAATTTCTGGTAGTAACTCTTGGTCACATCAATCATCAGGTCCTGGGTACATTCTGGGAGCTCTCCTGAAAACAGACCTGGGAGAGAGAGATGAGGAAGAGGAGGAGGAGGAAGAGGAGGTAGAGTGGGGAAGAGACACCAGTTAGAAAGAGTTGAAGACAAATCCATCACTTTTCAGGCTCATTCATTATCTGCAGCACCATACCAGTATCTACATATGCCAAAACGCTGATGTCATCGAGTATGGGGGAGGGGGGAGGAAGTGTGGGGGGGGGGGGGTAGAGGAGGAGGTAGAGATAGAGGAGGAGGTAGAGGAGGATGTAGAGGAGTAGGAGGTAGAGATAGAGGAGGAGGTAGAGATAGAGGAGGAGGTAGAGGAGGATGTAGAGGAGTAGGAGGTAGAGATAGAGGAGGAGGTAGAGATAGAGGAGGAGGTAGAGGAGGATGTAGAGGAGGATGTAGAGATAGAGGTAGAGTAGGATGTAGAGGAGGAGGTAGAGGAGGAGGTAGAGAAGGAGGTGGAGGAGGAGGTAAAGAAGGAGGTGGAGGAGGATGTAGAGGTAGAGGAGGATGTAGAGAAGTAGGTAGAGGTAGAGGAGGGGGTAGAGGAGGATGTAGAGGAGTAGGAGGTAGAGAAGGAGGTGGAGGAGGATGTAGAGGTACAGGAGGATGTAGAGAAGTAGGTAGAGGTAGAGGAGGGGGTAGAGGAGGAGGTAGAGGAGGAGGGGGTAGAGGAGGAGGTAGAGGAGGAGGTAGAGGAGAAGGTGGAGGAGGATGTAGACGTAGAGGAGGATGTAGAGGGAGAGGAGGAGGTAGAGGAGGAGGTGGAGGAGGATGTAGAGGTAGAGGAGGATGTAGAGGGAGAGGAGGATGTAGAGAAGTAGGTAGAGATAAAGGAGGGGGTAGAGGAGGATGTAGAGGAGGAAGTAGAGGCAGATGTAGAGGGAGCGGAGGTAGAGGAGGATGTAGAGGAGGATGTAGAGGAGGATGTAGAGATAGAGGAGGAGGTAGAGGATGATGTAGAGAAGGAGGTAGAGGAAGAGGAGGTAAAGGAGAATGTAGAGGAGGGGGTAGAGGAGGAGGTAGAGGAGGTAGAGGAGGAGGTAGAGGAGAATGTAGATGAGGAGGTAGATGAGGAGGTAGAGGAGGATGTAGAGGAGGAGGTAGAGGATGATGTAGAGGAGGAGGTAGAGGAAGAGGAGGTGGTAGAGGAGGAGGATGTAGAGGAGGAGGATGTAGAGGAGGAGGATGTAGAGGAGGATGTAGAGGAGGAGGATGTAGAGGAGGATGTAGAGGAGGAGGATGTAGAGGAGGATGTAGAGGAGGATGTAGAGGAGGAGGAGGTAGAGGAGGAGGAGGTAGAGGAGGAGGAGGTAGAGGAGGATGTAGAGGAGGATGTAGAGGAGGAGGTAGAGGAGGAGGTAGATGAGGAGGATGTAGAGGAGGAGGATGTAGAGGAGGAGGAGGAGGTGGTAGAGGAGGTAGAGGAGGAGGAGGATGTAGAGGGGGTAGAGGAGAGGAGGATGTAGAGGAGGGGGTAGAGGAAGAGGAGGAGGAGGTGGTAGAGGAGGAGGTAGAGGAGGAGGAGGATGTAGAGGGGGTAGAGGAGAGGAGGACGTAGAGGAGGATGTAGAGGGGGTAGAGGAGAGGAGGATGTAGAGGAGGGGGTAGAGGAGGAGGAGGAGGAGGAGGTAGAGGAGGAGGAGGAGGATGTAGAGGGGGTAGAGGAGAGGAGGATGTAGAGGAGGAGGATGTAGAGGAGGATGTAGAGGAGGAGGTGATGGAGGAGGAGGTAGAGGATGTAGAGGAGGAGGAGGTAGATGAGGAGGACGTAGAGGATGATGTAGAGGAGGAGGAGGTAGAGGAGGAGGATGTAGAGGAGAAGGATGTAGAGGAGGATGTAGAGGAGGATGTAGAGGATGAGGTAGATGAGGAGGAGGTAGATGAGGAGGATGTAGAGGAGGAGGATGTAGAGGAGGAGGATGTAGAGGAGGATGTGGAGGAGGGGGTAGAGGAGGAGGAGGTAGATGAGGAGGATGTAGAGGAGGATGTAGAGGAGGAGGATGTAGAGGAGGAGGAGGTAGAGGAGGAGGATGTAGAGGAGGATGTAGAGGAGTAGGTAGAGGAGGAGGTAGAGGAGGAGGTAGATGAGGAGGATGTAGAGGAGGAGGATGTAGATGAGGAGGATGTAGAGGAGGAGGATGTAGAGGAGGAGGAGGAGGTGGTAGAGGAGGTAGAGGAGGAGGAGGATGTAGAGGGGGTAGAGGAGAGGAGGATGTAGAGGAGGGGGTAGAGGAGGAGGAGGAGGAGGTAGAGGAGGAGGAGGATGTAGAGGGGGTAGAGGAGAGGAGGATGTAGAGGAGGATGTAGAGGGGGTAAAGGAGAGGAGGATGTAGAGGAGGGGGTAGAGGAGGAGGAGGAGGAGGTAGAGGAGGAGGTAGAGGAGGAGGAGGAGGATGTAGAGGGGGTAGAGGAGAGGAGGATGTAGAGGAGGGGGTAGAGGAAGAGGAGGAGGAGGTGGTAGAGGAGGAGGTAGAGGAGGAGGAGGATGTAGAGGGGGTAGAGGAGAGGAGGATGTAGAGGAGGGGGTAGAGGAAGAGGAGGAGGAGGTGGTAGAGGAGGAGGTAGAGGAGGAGGAGGATGTAGAGGGGGTAGAGGAGAGGAGGATGTAGAGGAGGATGTAGAGGGGGTAAAGGAGAGGAGGATGTAGAGGAGGGGGTAGAGGAGGAGGAGGAGGAGGTAGAGGAGGAGGTAGAGGAGGAGGAGGAGGATGTAGAGGGGGTAGAGGAGAGGAGGATGTAGAGGAGGAGGATGTAGAGGAGGATGTAGAGGAGGAGGTGGAGATGGAGGAGGAGGTAGAGGATGTAGAGGAGGAGGAGGTAGATGAGGAGGACGTAGAGGATGATGTAGAGGAGGAGGAGGTAGAGGAGGAGGATGTAGAGGAGAAGGATGTAGAGGAGGATGTAGAGGAGGATGTAGAGGATGAGGTAGATGAGGAGGAGGTAGATGAGGAGGATGTAGAGGAGGAGGATGTAGAGGAGGAGGATGTAGAGGAGGATGTGGAGGAGGGGGTAGAGGAGGAGGAGGTAGATGAGGAGGATGTAGAGGAGGATGTAGAGGAGGAGGATGTAGAGGAGGAGGAGGTAGAGGAGGAGGATGTAGAGGAGGATGTAGAGGAGTAGGTAGAGGAGGAGGTAGAGGAGGAGGTAGATGAGGAGGATGTAGAGGAGGAGGATGTAGATGAGGAGGATGTAGAGGAGGAGGATGTAGAGGAGGAGGAGGAGGTGGTAGAGGAGGTAGAGGAGGAGGAGGATGTAGAGGGGGTAGAGGAGAGGAGGATGTAGAGGAGGGGGTAGAGGAAGAGGAGGAGGAGGTGGTAGAGGAGGAGGTAGAGGAGGAGGAGGATGTAGAGGGGGTAGAGGAGAGGAGGATGTAGAGGAGGATGTAGAGGGGGTAAAGGAGAGGAGGATGTAGAGGAGGGGGTAGAGGAGGAGGAGGAGGAGGAGGTAGAGGAGGAGGTAGAGGATGTAGAGGGGGTAGAGGAGAGGAGGATGTAGAGGAGGAGGATGTAGAGGAGGATGTAGAGGAGGAGGTGGAGATGGAGGAGGAGGTAGAGGATGTAGAGGAGGATGTTTAGGAGGAGGAGGAGGATGTAGAGGAGGAGGTAGAGGATGTAGAGGAGGAGATAGAGGAGGAGTATGTAGAGGAGGGGGTAGAGGAGGATGTAGAGGAGGAGGAGGTAGAGGAGGATGTAGAGGAGGAGAATGTAGAGGAGGGGGTAGAGGAGGATGTAGAGGAGGAGGAGGAAGAGGAGTATGTAGAGGAGGAGGATGTAGATGAGGGGGTAGAGGAGGATGTAGAGGAGGAGGTAGAGGAGGATGTAGAGGAGGAGGTAGAGGAGGATGTATACGAAGGGGTAGAGGAGGATGTAGAGGAGGGGGTAGAGGAGGAGGTAGAGGAGGATTTAGAGGAGGAGGAGGATGTAGATGAGTAGGAGGTAGAGGAGGATGTAGAGGAGGATGTAGAGGTAGAGGTAGAGGAGAATGTAGAGGGGGTAGAGGAGGATGTAGAGGAGGAGGAGGTAGAGGAGGATGTAGAGGAGGAGGATGTAGACGAGGAGGAGGTAGATGAGGAGGCTGTAGAGGAGGAGGATGTAGAGTAGGAGGAGGTAGATGAGGATGTAGAGGAGGAGGATGTAGAGGAGGAGGTAGAGGAGGAGGTAGAGGTAGAGGAGGAGGTAGAGGAGGAGGAGGTAGATGAGGAGGATGTAGAGGAGGATGTAGAGGAGGATGTAGAGGAGGATGTAGAGGAGGATGATGTAGAGGAGGAGGTGGTAGAGGAGGAGGATGTAGAGGAGGAGGATGTAGAGGAGGAGGATGTAGAGGAGGAGGATGTAGAGGAGGATGTGGAGGAGGGGGTAGAGGAGGAGGAGGTAGATGAGGAGGATGTAGAGGAGGATGTAGAGGAGGAGGATGTAGAGGAGGAGGAGGTAGAGGAGGAGGATGTAGAGGAGGATGTAGAGGAGTAGGTAGAGGAGGAGGTAGAGGAGGAGGTAGATGAGGAGGATGTAGAGGAGGAGGATGTAGATGAGGAGGATGTAGAGGAGGAGGATGTAGAGGAGGAGGAGGAGGTGGTAGAGGAGGTAGAGGAGGAGGAGGATGTAGAGGGGGTAGAGGAGAGGAGGATGTAGAGGAGGGGGTAGAGGAAGAGGAGGAGGAGGTGGTAGAGGAGGAGGTAGAGGAGGAGGAGGATGTAGAGGGGGTAGAGGAGAGGAGGATGTAGAGGAGGATGTAGAGGGGGTAAAGGAGAGGAGGATGTAGAGGAGGGGGTAGAGGAGGAGGAGGAGGAGGTAGAGGAGGAGGTAGAGGAGGAGGAGGAGGATGTAGAGGGGGTAGAGGAGAGGAGGATGTAGAGGAGGGGGTAGAGGAAGAGGAGGAGGAGGTGGTAGAGGAGGAGGTAGAGGAGGAGGAGGATGTAGAGGGGGTAGAGGAGAGGAGGATGTAGAGGAGGGGGTAGAGGAAGAGGAGGAGGAGGTGGTAGAGGAGGAGGTAGAGGAGGAGGAGGATGTAGAGGGGGTAGAGGAGAGGAGGATGTAGAGGAGGATGTAGAGGGGGTAAAGGAGAGGAGGATGTAGAGGAGGGGGTAGAGGAGGAGGAGGAGGAGGTAGAGGAGGAGGTAGAGGAGGAGGAGGAGGATGTAGAGGGGGTAGAGGAGAGGAGGATGTAGAGGAGGAGGATGTAGAGGAGGATGTAGAGGAGGAGGTGGAGATGGAGGAGGAGGTAGAGGATGTAGAGGAGGAGGAGGTAGATGAGGAGGACGTAGAGGATGATGTAGAGGAGGAGGAGGTAGAGGAGGAGGATGTAGAGGAGAAGGATGTAGAGGAGGATGTAGAGGAGGATGTAGAGGATGAGGTAGATGAGGAGGAGGTAGATGAGGAGGATGTAGAGGAGGAGGATGTAGAGGAGGAGGATGTAGAGGAGGATGTGGAGGAGGGGGTAGAGGAGGAGGAGGTAGATGAGGAGGATGTAGAGGAGGAGGATGTAGAGGAGGAGGAGGTAGAGGAGGAGGATGTAGAGGAGGATGTAGAGGAGTAGGTAGAGGAGGAGGTAGAGGAGGAGGTAGATGAGGAGGATGTAGAGGAGGAGGATGTAGATGAGGAGGATGTAGAGGAGGAGGATGTAGAGGAGGAGGAGGAGGTGGTAGAGGAGGTAGAGGAGGAGGAGGATGTAGAGGGGGTAGAGGAGAGGAGGATGTAGAGGAGGGGGTAGAGGAAGAGGAGGAGGAGGTGGTAGAGGAGGAGGTAGAGGAGGAGGAGGATGTAGAGGGGGTAGAGGAGAGGAGGATGTAGAGGAGGATGTAGAGGGGGTAAAGGAGAGGAGGATGTAGAGGAGGGGGTAGAGGAGGAGGAGGAGGAGGAGGTAGAGGAGGAGGTAGAGGAGGAGGAGGAGGATGTAGAGGGGGTAGAGGAGAGGAGGATGTAGAGGAGGAGGATGTAGAGGAGGATGTAGAGGAGGAGGTGGAGATGGAGGAGGAGGTAGAGGATGTAGAGGAGGATGTTTAGGAGGAGGAGGAGGATGTAGAGGAGGAGGTAGAGGATGTAGAGGAGGAGATAGAGGAGGAGTATGTAGAGGAGGGGGTAGAGGAGGATGTAGAGGAGGAGGAGGTAGAGGAGGATGTAGAGGAGGAGAATGTAGAGGCGGGGGTAGAGGAGGATGTAGAGGAGGAGGAGGAAGAGGAGTATGTAGAGGAGGAGGATGTAGATGAGGGGGTAGAGGAGGATGTAGAGGAGGAGGTAGAGGAGGATGTAGAGGAGGATGTATACGAAGGGGTAGAGGAGGATGTAGAGGAGGGGGTAGAGGAGGAGGTAGAGGAGGATGTAGAGGAGGAGGAGGATGTAGATGAGTAGGAGGTAGAGGAGGATGTAGAGGAGGATGTAGAGGTAGAGGTAGAGGAGAATGTAGAGGGGGTAGAGGAGGATGTAGAGGAGGAGGAGGTAGAGGAGGATGTAGAGGAGGAGGATGTAGACGAGGAGGAGGTAGATGAGGAGGCTGTAGAGGAGGAGGATGTAGAGTAGGAGGAGGTAGATGAGGATGTAGAGGAGGAGGATGTAGAGGAGGAGGTAGAGGAGGAGGTAGAGGTAGAGGAGGAGGTAGAGGAGGAGGAGGTAGATGAGGAGGATGTAGAGGAGGATGTAGAGGAGGATGTAGAGGAGGATGATGTAGAGGAGGAGGTGGTAGAGGAGGAGGATGTAGAGGAGGAGGATGTAGAGGAGGATGTAGAGGAGGATGTAGAGGAGGAGGAGGTAGAGGAGGAGGTAGAGGAGGAGGATGTAGAGGAGGAGGATGTAGAGGAGGAGGTAGATGAGGAGGAGGTAGATGAGGAGGATGTAGAGGAGGAAGTAGAGATAGAGGAGGAGGATGTAGAGGAGGTAGAGGAGAGGAGGATGTAGAGGAGGAAGAGGATGTAGAGGAGGAGGAGGAGGTAGAGAAGGATGATGTAGAGGAGGAGGAGGTAGAGATAGAGGAGGAGGAGGTAAAGGAGGAGGATGTAGAGGAGGAGGTAGAGATGGAGGAGGAAGAGGTGTGTTCTGACCTGGGCATCCTGAGAACACGGTGAAGGGAGGAACCACGGTCTCAGGAGGAAGAACTGTGTTGTCTAGGATCTTACAGCAATCTTTCAACACACACCGTCGCCCCTGGAAAACACACACACACACACACAGACACAGACACAGACACAGACACCACACACCACACACACACACACACACACACACACACAGCATTAACAACCAGATACAGTGGCGACCGTTGCCTGGAGCAACAGAAACAACCAGTCGGGTAGGAGTCACATTTCATATGTTAACAGAACACACTACCCCCATTGTGACATCACAACAGAACCTCTACAGAACACCACCGTCATGTGATGATACAAACTACCGTCATGTGACTACCCTGTAATAAATACAATCATGCCAGAGGCTAGTACTGTTCAGACCAGACTAGTAGAACACTGTTCAGACCAGACTAGTAGAACATGGACCCAACTAGACAGAGGCTAGTACTGTTCAGACCAGACTAGTAGAACATGGACCCAACTAGACAGAGACTAGTTCTGTTCAGACCAGACTAGTAGAACACTGTTCAGACCAGACTAGTAGAACACTGTTCAGACCAGACTAGTGGAACATGGACCCCAACTAGACAGAGGCTAGTACTGTTCAGACCAGACTAGTAGAACACGGACCCCAACTAGATAGAGACTAGTACTGTTCAGACCAGACTAGTGGAACATTGACCCCAACTAGACAGAGACTAGTACTGTTCAGACCAGACTAGTAGAACATGGACCCCAACTAGACAGAGACTAGTACTGTTCAGACCAGACTAGTAGAACACGGACCTCAACTAGACAGAGACTAGTACTGTTCAGACCAGACCAGACTAGTAGAACATGGACCCAACTAGACAGAGACTGGTACTGTTCAGACCAGACTAGTAGAACACTGTTCAGACCAGACTAGTAGAACACTGTTCAGACCAGACTAGTAGAACATGGACCCAACTAGACAGAGACTAGTACTGTTCAGACCAGACTAGTAGAACACTGTTCAGACCAGACTAGTGGAACATGGACCCAACTAGACAGAGACTAGGACTGTTCAGACCAGACCAGACTAGTAGAACACTGTTCAGACCAGATTAGTAGAACACTGTTCAGACCAGACTAGTAGAACACTGTTCAGACCAGACTAGTGGAACATGGACCCAACTAGACAGAGGCTAGTACTGTTCAGACCAGACTAGTAGAACACTGTTCAGACCAGACTAGTAGAACATGGACCCAACTAGACAGAGACTAGTACTGTTCAGACCAGACTAGTAGAACATGGACCCAACTAGACAGAGACTAGTACTGTTCAGACCAGACTAGTAGAACACTGTTCAGACCAGACTAGTAGAACATGGACCCAACTAGCCCCACAGGGACAGTGAAATGTGGTCGTTCCGAGCATCACATGACCCAGATTTAGGACCTGAATGTTCTCTCTGCCAGTGTGTGTGTGTAACTCTGTGAGTGTGTGTGTGTGTGTGTGTGTGTGTGTAACTCTGTGAGTGTGTGTGTAACTCTGTGAGTGTGACTGTGTGTGTGTGTAACTCTGTGTGTGTGTGTGTGTGTGTGTAACTCTGTGAGTGTGTGTGTAACTCTGTGTGTGTGACTGTGTGTGTGTGTAACTCTGTGAGTGTGTGTGTGTGTAACTCACAATGACACAGTTCTTCCCGATGTGAACGTAAGATCCGATCTGAGCAGCGTTCACCACACAGTCTTCCTCTATAAACACATGGTCTCCAATGTGCAGCGGGAAGAAGGCCACTCTGGGGGGGGGGCAAGAGGACAAGGGGTCAGAGGTCAGACCACAGAGACCTGCTTAGTGGAAGAAGGCCACTCTGCAATTAAAAGTGGGGAAATTACTTTCTTTTTTTTATCGAATTTCCAGATTTCAAAAATTGTGTTCTGATGTGATTTAGACCCCTGGTCTAGAAGAGGAGACCCCTGGTCTAGAAGAGGAGACCCCTGGTCTAGAAGAGGAGACCTCTGGTCTAGAAGAGAAGTCCCCTGGTCTAGAAGAGGAGATCCCTGGTCTAGAAGAGGAGACCCCTGGTCTAGAAGAGGTTGGAGACCACTGGTCTGGAAGAGGAGACCCCTGGTCTAGAATAGGAGAACCCTGGTCTAGAAGAGAAGACCCCTGGTCTAGAAGAGGAGACCTCTGGTCTAGAAGAGAAGTCCCCTGGTCTAGAAGAGGAGATCACTGGTCTAAAAGAGGTTGGAGACCCCTGGTCTGGAAGAGGAGACCCTGGTCTAGAAGAGGAGACCTCTGGTCTAGAAAAGGTTGGAGACCCGAGGTCTAGAAGAGGAGACCCTTGGTCTAGAAGAGGAGACCCCTGGTCTAGAAGAGGTTGGAGTCTCCTGGTCTAGAAGAGGAGACCCCTGGTCAAGAAGAGGTTGGATACCCCTGGTCCAGAAGAAGTTGGAGACCCCTGGTCTAGAAAAGGTTGGATACCCCTTGTCTAAAAGAGGAGACCCCTGGTCTAGAAGAGGAGTCACCTGGTCTAGAAGAGGTTGGAGACCCCTGGTCTAGAATAGGAGACCCCTGGTCTAGAAGAGGAGACCCCTGGTCTAGAAGAGGAGACCCCTGGTCTAGAAAAGTTTGGAGACCCCTAGTCGAGAAGAGGAGACCCCTGGTCTAGAAGAGGAGTCCTCTGGTCTAGAAGAGAAGTCCCCTGGTCTAGAAGAGGTTGGAGACCTCTGGTCTAGAAGAGGTTGGAGACCCCTGGTCTAGAAGAGGAGACCCCTGGTCTAGAAGAGGAGTCCCCTGGTCTAGAAGAGGTTGGAGACCCCTGGTCTAGAAGAGGAGACCCCTGGTCTAGAAAAGGTTGGAGACCCCTGGTCGAGAAGAGGAGACCCCTGGTCTAAAAGAGGTTGGAGACCCCTGGTCTAGAAGAGGAGACCCCTGGTCTAGAAAAGGAGACCCCTGGTCTAGAAGAGGAGACCCCTGGTCTAGAAAAGGTTGGAGACCCCTTGTCTAGAAGAGGAGACCCCTGGTCTAGAAGAGGAGTCCCCTGGTCTAGAAGAGGTTGGAGCCCCCTGGTAGAGAAGAGGTTGGAGACCCCTGGTCGAGAAGAGGAGACCCCTGGTCTAGAAGAGGTTGGAGACCCCTGGTCTAGAAGAGGAGACCCCTGGTCTAGAAGAGGAGACCCCTGGTCTAGAAGAGGTTGAGCAGAACTCACTCACCCTTTGCTGAATTTTTTGAACGGCGGCCGAATGACACTCCGGCTCTTCACAACACAGTGCCTCCCCACCCTGACATTGGCCAGGTCTCCACGGATTATACAGTCATTCATTACTATAGTCTGGAGGAGACAGGGACGAACAGAGGGAGGGAGGGAGGGTGACACAGACAGGGAGGGAGACAGACAGACAGACAGACAGGGAGGGAGGGAGACAGACAAGACAGGGAGGGAGGGAGACAGGGAGGGAAGGAGGGAGACAGACAGGGAGGGAGGGAGACAGGGAGGGAAGGAGGGAGACAGACATGGAGGGAGGGAGACAGACAGACAGGGAGGGAGGGAGACAGGGAGGGAGGGAGGGAGACAGACAGGGAGGGAGGGAGACAGGGAGGGAGGGAGGGAGACAGACATGGAGGGAGGGAGACAGACAGACAGACAGACAGACAGGGAGGGCGACAGACAGACAGACAGGGAGGGAGGGAGGGAGACAGACAGGGAGGGAGGGAGGGAGACAGGGAGGGGGGAGACAGACAGACAGGGAGGGAGACAGACAGGGAGACAGACAGGGAGGGAGGGAGACAGACAGACAGGGAGGGAAACAGGGAGGGAGGGAGACAGGGAGGGAGGGAGACAGACAGGGAGGGGGGAGACAGGGAGGGAGGGAGGGAGGGAGACTCATGGTTTATTACCTGTATAGTGAACGTAATGAATAAAGCCCCAACTGGCCCATCTCATGGTTTATTTCCTGTATAGTGAACGTAATGAATAAAGCCCCAACTGGCCCATCTCATGGTTTATTACCTGTATAGTGAACGTAATGAATAAAGCCCCAACTGGCCCATCTCATGGTTTATTACCTGTATAGTGAACGTAATGTAAACTGGCCCATCTCATGGTGTAATACCGGTATGGTTTGTTGTTACTTACTTTGCCGTTGAGGACGATGTTCTGACTGCCGCACAGCACCGACTGCCTGCTCACTTTGTTACCAGACGCCTGACAGGGAGAGAGGACATGGTGATCAGGTGGTATAAACGGTACTGACTCAGATACAGGTTTACAGACCACCGCTTGATGCTAACTGACAGGGAGAGAGGACATGGTGATCAGGTGGTATAAACGGTACTGACTCAGATACAGGTTTACAGACCACCGCTTGATGCTAACTGACAGGGAGAGAGGACATGGTGATCAGGTGGTATAAACAGTACTGACTCAGATACAGGTTTACAGACCACCGCTTGATGCTAACTGACAGGGAGAGGACATGGTGATCAGGTGGTATAAACGGTACTGACTCAGATACAGGTTTACAGACCACCGCTTGATGCTAATTGACAGGGAGAGAGGACATGCTGATCAGTTGGTATAAACGGTACTGACTCAGATACAGGTTTACCGACCACCGCTTGATGCTAACTGACAGGGAACATGCTGATCAGTTGGTATAAACGGTACTGACTCAGATACAGGTTTACAGACCACCGCTTGATGCTAACTGACAGGGAGAGAGGACATGCTGATCAGTTGGTATAAACGGTACTGACTCAGATACAGGTTTACAGACCACCGCTTGATGCTAACTGACAGGGAGAGGACATGCTGATCAGGCGGTATAAACAGTACTGACTCAGATACAGGTTTACAGACCACCGCTTGATGCTAACTGTAATCGGTGCCTCGTCAAGAAATGGTCTAACTGCAATTCAAGCTGGCTAGCTGGCTGGCTAAGGGACCGAGCTAGCAATGAGGGTTCAGTGCATTGACTGCGCACTGTATATACACTGAATATACTAAAAACATTAAGAACACCTTCTCTTTCCAGGACACAGACTGACCAGGTGAATCCAGGTGAAAGCTATGATCCCTTATTGATGTCACTTTGTTAAATCCACTTCAATCAGTGTAGATGAAGAAGGGGAGGAGACATGTAGATGAAGGGGAGGAGACATGTAGATGAAGGGGAGGAGACGGGTTAAAGAAGGATTTGAGGCATAGACTGTGTGTGTGTACCATTCAGAGGGTGAATGAGCAAGACAAATATATTTAAGTGCCTTTGAACGGGGTTTGGTAGTAGGTACCAGGCGCACCGGTTTGAGTCAAGAACTGCAACGCTGCTGGGGTTTTTCACGCTCAACCGTTTTCCTGTGTGTATCAAGAACGGTCCACCACCTAAAGGACATCCAGACAACTTGACACAACTGTGGGAAGCATTGGAGTCAACATGGGCCAGCATCCCTGTTGGGACGCTTTCTACACCTTGGAGTCAACATGGGCCAGCATCCCTGTTGGGACTCTTTCTACATCTTGGAGTCAACATGGGCCAGCATCCCTGTTGGGACGCTTTCTACATCTTGGAGTCAACATGGGCCAGCATCCCTGTTGGGACGCTTTCTACACCTTGGAGTCAACATGGGCCAGCATCCCTGTTGGGACGCTTTCTACACCTTGGAGTCAACATGGGCCAGCATCCCTGTTGGGACGCTTTCTACACCTTGGAGTCAACATGGGCCAGCATCCCTGTTGGGACGCTTTCTACATCTTGGAGTCAACATGGGCCAGCATCCCTGTTGGGACGCTTTCTACACCTTGGAGTCAACATGGGCCAGCATCCCTGTTGGGACGCTTTCTACACCTTGGAGTCAACATGGGCCAGCATCCCTGTTGGGACGCTTTCTACACCTTGGAGTCAACATGGGCCAGCATCCCTGTTGGGACGCTTTCTACACCTTGGAGTCAACATGGGCCAGCATCCCTGTTGGGACGCTTTCTACACCTTGGAGTCGATGCCCCTGACGAATTAAGGCTGTTCTGGGGGGCAAAAGGAGGTACAATTCAAGGTGCTCATAATGTTTGGTATACTCAGTGTAAATACCAATATATATATATATATACACGATTTCATATGTACAGCACTTAGAGTTAGGAGGGGCAAAAAGGAGGTACAACTCAATATTAGGAAGGTGCTCATAATGGTTTGTATACAATGAGCTAAACGCTAACTTGCTAATCGTTAACGTTATCTAGTCAAATAAACACCGAATTACAAGCCTGCTACGGAAGATTACCGTTTCAATGTATTCCGCCTTGTTGTACAGTATCTCACACAATTCCATGGTTGTAATTATTTTTGTTATAAAATGTACAGAAAACGAGTTTGATGTGGTCTGTTGTTTTTGCTGTCTGCTGTCAACCTCTCCCTTCAGACCATACTAGCAGAGCACTGAAACATCGATGATGATGGAAAGCTCTTCCGCTCACAAATAATCAGTCATATTCAACTAATTATTATTATTTTTAATATGTGTGTTAAATAATTAACATAATTTGTTAATGATCGACGAAATAATAATATAATATATAATTGTTTAATATAATTGTTTTTTTGTTTTGGTTCTGTTGATTAGTCATGTCTTACGTATAGAACGTAATACCTTGATCGGCAACCCGACGATGCGACAAAATTCAACCAAAGTCACAATTATTACATTATTCCAATTTAATGAAATAAGAAAACATACCGGAAAGCATTATAATTACGTTATAGATTAATAAAAAAAAATCATATTAAATATCGGCGTTATTTTTTTTAATAATAACTAGTGCGCCTGCGCACATTTGACCTCCTTTTCCCTTTGACTTTGTGGCTGTGCTATCTAGTGGAAACCAATTTGTCTTCCAAAACGCGTGTTTTGCTTTGCACCCTGGGATTGATCCTCAAAACCATGGCGTCCCGTGTCCTAGCGCAGTGTGTCCGCCAGCTCTCCCGCTCTTCCGTGAGACTCTCGTCGGGTAACTTTGCAGTGAGAACCGCAGCTGTCCCGGTCCTATTCAACCCCCGACCGTTGTCCTTCATTGCCAGCAGTCAGCGGACCCGGTGGATCGAGCAAACACGGGTTTGTCTTGAATAACATGGAGACGTTTAGTCGCTGCTGTGGCCTAGTAGTGATGGATTGCACATTGACCTACCAGTGTCTTTCCAAACTAAATCTGTAACTAAGTGCCAACCGGTCACTTTGCAAAGCCAAACTCTTAAAAACCGGGATAAAACTGGTTCCGTTTTTACTAATTCAACGAAACCGACTCTGTGAAAATGCATAGTTTGAATGATACATGCATTTATGTTACAAAACAACCGACTGTGTCTCATGTGTTAGCAGCAGACAAAGTTAAGCTAAGCTAATTGATCATGTAATCGTTTGATACTTGGCTAGTTTAGTTGAGTACAATTCGAATGATACTTTCTGTTCAAACTATTCATCTGTCGTACAATTAAGTACTGTTAGCATAGCTTACTAGCATGTTATATAGTGTTTACTAGCTAGATGACAGTCGATTTGACACATTTTAATTTACTCTAAAGCAAATGTGTTATTTATTATCAATACCTGAGGTTGTTGTGACAGGATGTGACGCACGCATGACTTGCGCACTAAATACAATGCAGTGGACATCTGTAATATTAGCTAGCTATTATCTAGGCTTGAACTAAACTGCTTGATTGGTCAAATGGGTGCAGAAGTGTTGTCAGTCAAGCTGTCATCGATAAGTGAATGACCTCTGAACCCATCCTTTCTTCCTTCCTTCCTGTCCTCCTTCTTCTTCTTCTCTAGATCTCCAGCTCAGTGGGAGTGTTCTGTAGACAGTATGGAGACATGCCTCCCCTCACCATTGAAAGCATTAAAGAACGAGTCATGTACGTCCTCAAGCTCTACGACAAGATCAACCCAGAGAAGGTAAGGACAGACCCGGGGAGAGAGAGTTTCTATTGGACGGTAAGGACAGACCCGGGGAGAGAGAGTTTCTATTGGACGGTAAGGACAGACCCGGGGAGAGAGAGTTTCTATTGGACGGTAAGGACAGACCCGGGGAGAGAGAGTTTCTATTGGACGGTAAGGACAGACCCGGAGAGAGAGAGTTTCTATTGGACGGTAAGGACAGACCCGGGGAGAGAGAGTTTCTATTGGACGGTAAGGACAGACCCGAGGAGAGAGTTTCTATTGGACGGTAAGGACAGACCCGAGGAGAGAGTTTCTATTGGACGGTAAGGACAGACCCGGGGAGAGAGAGTTTCTATTGGACGGTGGGGAGAGAGAGTTTCTATTGGACGGTAAGAACAGACCCGGGGAGAGAGGGTTTCTATTGGACGGTAAGGACAGACCCGGGGAGAGAGGGTTTCTATTGGACGGTAAGGACAGACCCGGGGAGAGAGGGTTTCTATTGGACGGTAAGGACAGACCCGGGGAGAGAGGGTTTCTATTGGACGGTAAGGACAGACCCGGGGAGAGAGGGTTTCTATTGGACGGTAAGGACAGACCCGGGGAGAGAGGGTTTCTATTGGACGGTAAGGACAGACCCGGGGAGAGAGGGTTTCTATTGGACGGTAAGGACAGACCCGGGGAGAGAGGGTTTCTATTGGACGGTAAGGACAGACCCGGGGAGAGAGAGTTTCTATTGGACGGTAAGGACAGACCCGGGGAGAGAGAGTTTCTATTGGACGGTAAGGACAGACCCGGGGAGAGAGAGTTTCTATTGGACGGTAAGGACAGACCCGGGGAGAGAGAGTTTCTATTGGACGGTAAGGACAGACCCGGGGAGAGAGAGTTTCTATTGGACGGTAAGGACAGACCCGGGGAGAGAGAGTTTCTATTGGACGGTAAGGACAGACACGAGGAGAGAGAGTTTCTATTGGACGGTAAGGACAGACCCGAGGCGCCACGGCTCGTTTTCGAGAGTAGGAATACTGAGTCATTAGTACAGACGGTTTTACGTTTTGCAATGAAAACGAGAGAGAGTTTCTATTGGACAAAATCCTCTCCTGTTTCGTTCCCATTCGCTTCCTCGTGGTTCTGTTTATGGTGTCTAGTGAATTTATTCCCCACATATCTAGGATCAGTTTGACATCAACACTCCTTATCTTTCATACATTTATTCATATCATTTCCTCCTTCCAACGAAATATAGTCCCGACACTAATCTAAGGTTGCTACCCAAGCTGGCTGGTTGTTCGATCGGTTCGGTTGCCAGAGACACAACCCAGTCGTTCAGTCTAATTGTTCTGTATCTATGGACTCGACCCAGTCGTTCAGTCTTGTTGTTCTGTATCTATGGACTCGACCCAGTCGTTCAGTCTTTTTGTTCTGTATCTATGGCGACCCAGTCGTTCAGTCTAATTGTTCTGTATCTATGGACTCGACCCAGTCGTTCAGTCTAATTGTTCTGTATCTATGGACTCGACCCAGTTCGTTCAGTCTTTTTGTTCTGTATCTATGGCGACCCAGTCGTTCAGTCTTTTTGTTCTGTATCTATGGCGACCCAGTCGTTCAGTCTTTTTGTTCTGTATCTATGGCGACCCAGTCGTTCATTCTTTTTGTTCTGTATCTATGGCGACCAAGTTGTTCAGTCTTTTTGTTCTGTATCTATGGCGACCCAGTCGTTCAGTCTTTTTGTTCTGTATCTATGGCGACCCAGTCGTTCTGTATCTATGGCGACCCAGTCGTTCAGTCTTTTTGTTCTGTATCTATGGCGACCCAGTCGTTGGTTCTAAATGTTCCATTGCCACACTGGCTGACAACGTTCTTATCCCTTGCATGCTAGCTAGAGTGTGTGTGTGTGTAAGTTAGCCAACTACGGCTAACTTACAGTAATGACAAACATATGCAGACAGAAAAACAGCAAATCAGTTTCATTTACATTTTGTTTAAGTTGTTTTCAAGTGACATTTATTTGGATGAATCCATAACAATGAATTAATGAGGTGCGATTTCACCTGGCATAGAACATGTGCTCTCTCTCGTCAGACACCTGTTGTTCAGAGGAGCTAGCCAACAACACAGCTAACACAATCACTTCAAACTGAAGCTGGAAACACTGAGAACCACAGCCAACAACACAGCCAACAACACGGCCAACAACACGGCCAACACCACGGCCAACACCACGGCCAACACCACGGTCAACACCACGGCCAACACCACGGCCAACACCACGGCCAACACCACAGCCAACACCACAATCACTTCAAACTGAAGCTGTAAACAAGCTGCACTTATTTTGGCCTGTTTTCAATTGACATTTCTTTGTTTATATCCATAAAAATGATGACAGCTGATTCATAATTTCGGCTGAGAAACCCTGTCTCTCTCTCTCTCTCTCTCTCTCGACACGTTCATTACAATGGGACAGCTGGAGATTGTTTCAATGTCGCAAATGTCAGAAAGACAGCCAGGTTTATACAAATCTCTGCTGTTGAAAGCGAAATATGAGATAATGTCTAGATGCTTTTTATAGTGGAGATGTTATAAATTGCCTGGCTGGGCTGATGAGACAGTGGACTGCGCAGTCAGGTGGAACAGCGTAAATAGACATTTTAACGTCATAGATTATACCCACCCGTTGTATAAATACAAAAGTATGTGATTTTGGATGAGTAGGCGTCCACATACTTTTGGTTATGTAGTGTATCTCAGAGTAGGACTGCAGATCTAGGATGTCCCTGTCTGTCCTGATCTCCTCTGATCGATGTGTATCCTCAGCTGGCGACGTCGTCCCACTTCCTGAAGGACCTGGGGTTAGACAGCTTGGACCAGGTAGAGATCATTATGGCCATGGAGGATGAGTTTGGTGAGTCTGTCTCCCTGTATCTTTCTGTCTCTCTCTCCCTGTCTCTGTGTTTGACTGTCGGTCTGTCTCTCCCTCTCTGTCGGTCTGTCTCGCCCTCCCCCTCTCTGTCGGTCTGTCTCTCCCTCCCTGTCGGTCTGTCCCTCCCTCCCCGTCCCTCCCTCCCCGTCGGTCTGTCCCTCCCTCCCTGTCGGTCTGTCTCTCCCTCCCTGTCTCTGTGTTTGACTGTCGGTCTGTCTCTCTCTCCCTGTCGGTCTGTCTCTCCCTCCCTGTCTCTGTGTTTGACTGTCGGTCTGTCTCTCTCTCCCTGTCTCTGTGTTTGACTGTCGGTCTGTCTCTCTCTCCCTGTCTCTGTGTTTGACTGTCGGTCTGTCTCTCCCTCCCTGTCTCTGTGTTTGACTGTCGGTCTGTCTCTCCCTCTCTGTCGGTCTGTCTCTCTCTCCCTGTCTCTCCCTCCCTGTCTCTGTGTTTGACTGTCGGTCTCCCTCTCTGTCTCTGTGTTTGACTGTCGGTCTGTCTCTCCCTCCCTGTCTCTGTGTTTGACTGTCGGTCTGTCTCTCCCTCCCTGTCTCTGTGTTTGACTGTCGGTCGGTCTGTCTCCCTCCCTCCCTGTCGGTCTGTCTCCCTCCCTCCCTGTCGGTCTGTCTCTCCCTCCCTGTCGGTCTGTCCCTCCCTCCCCGTCCCTCCCTCCCCGTCGGTCTGTCCCTCCCTCCCTGTCGGTCTGTCTCTCCCTCCCTGTCCCTCCCTCCCTGTCGGTCTGTCTCTCCCTCCCTGTCGGTCTGTCCCTCCCTCCCCGTCCCTCCCTCCCCGTCGGTCTGTCCCTCCTTCCCCGTCCCTCCCTCCCTGTCGGTCGGTCTGTCTCTCCCTCTCCGTCGGTCTGTCTCTCCCTCCCTGTCTCTCTGTTTGACTGTCAGTCTGTCTCTCCCTCTCCGTCGGTCTGTCTCTCCCTCCCTGTCGGTCTGTCTCTCCCTCCCTCCCTGTCGGTCTGTCCCTCCCTCCCCGTCCCTCCCTCCCCGTCGGTCTGTCTCTCCCTCTCCGTCGGTCTGTCTCTCCCTCCCTGTCTCTCTGTTTGACTGTCGGTCTGTCTCTCCATGTCTGTGTCTCCCTGCTGGTCCATTCGTTGATTTAAATAGGAATGTTCTAGACTAGTCATTATATTTTCATGACGATAACTTAGTTGTTAGGATTAACTAACCCTTTCCACTTCCTACATACAACTGTGGTTAATACCACTGTGTTAACATGTGTGTGTGTTAAGCCTAATGTGTGTGTTAAGCCTAATGTGTGTGTATGTTAAGCCTAATGTGTATGTTAAGCCTAATGTGTGTGTATGTTAAGCCTAATGTGTGTGTTAAGCCTAATGTGTGTGTATGTTAAGCCTAATGTGTGTGTTAAGCCTAATGTGTGTGTGTGTGTGTTAAGCCTAATGTGTGTGTTAAGCCTAATGTGTGTGTATGTTAAGCCTAATGTGTGTGTTAAGCCTAATGTGTGTGTGTGTGTGTTAAGCCTAATGTGTGTGTTAAGCCTAATGTGTGTGTTAAGCCTAATGTGTGTGTATGTTAAGCCTAATGTGTGTGTATGTTAAGCCTAATGTGTGTGTATGTTAAGCCTAATGTGTGTGTATGTTAAGCCTAGTGTGTGTGTTAAGCCTAATGTGTGTGTGTGTTAACGTGTTCCTGCTGCAGGGTTTGAGATCCCGGATGTGGAGGCAGAGAAGCTGATGTCTCCTCAGGATATCGTCCAGTACATCGCTGACAAGAAGGACGTGTATGAATAAGAATGAACCAGGAACTACTAACACACCCAGTGAGTGTCCACGCCGACTTCCCCCACGGCGACTTCCCCCCTTCCCCCACGCCGACTTCCCCCCCTTCCCCCACGCCGACTCCCCCCACGCCAACTTCCCCCCACGGCGACTTCCCCCACGGCGTTGATGAGGGCGTGACGCTCTCTCACCATTTAAACAACTGTTAAAAAGCCTTGTGTTTCGGCCTTCATCAGAGCTCTGTCATTCGTCTCCAATGACGTGTGTGTATCTATCTATATATATAACAAAAACCCTGTATTGCTGATAATGTTTTGTTTTTGGAGAGACTTCGAAGCCACTCAGAAAAAAACCTGTCTTTTGTAATTGTTCAGTTACAGTATTTCATTTAAACGTTGTTGTTGTTGTGAAGTAACATTAGTACTTAAACAAATATATATATATATATACGTTAAGGAAAATATTTTTCAGTTGTTTAGCGGATGTAAAAGCTGTCTAATTCAATAAACATGTCGGGGACATTTAGTAAATTAATTTCTATAACGCCCTATTGTTCATTTAGTGCGGTGGTCCCCAAACTTTGGCACGCCCCCTATCAGTCATTCAGTGACACGTCCACTATCAGTCATTCAGTGCAGTGGTTCCCAAACTTTGACACGCCCCCTATCAGTCATTTAGTGCAGTGGTTCCCAAACTTTGACACGCCCCCTTAGAGGGGGTGGCAGGGGGGCGGGGCCTCAGTCTGGCTTTTAACTTACTCTTGAAAGTGTCCAGATCGACTTGCCCATGGGAAGGGGGGGTGGGATGTTCCCCCTTGCTGGAAGAGGGGGGGTGGGATGTTCCCCCTTGCTGGAAGGGGGGGGTGGGATGTTCCCCCTTGCTGGAAGAGGGGGGGTGGGATGTTCCCCCTTGCTGGAAGAGGGGGGGTGGATGTTCCCCCTTGCTGGAAGAGGGGGGGTGGGATGTTCCCCCTTGCTGGAAGAGGGGGGGTGGATGTTCCCCCTTGCTGGAAGAGGGGGGGATGAAACAGTTTGAGAACTCCCTGTTCTAGTGTGTATAGAAATCAATTAGACTCCCGTGTCATTACCGTTTCAGGAGGGAAATCAATCCAACACATGAATGAATGACCTGTGCACAGTGATGTACTTTCTAAAAGGGCCATTTCCCAGAAATCCCGTTGACTGTGAACGCTGTAGACGTCGGCTCGAGCAGAAATGACATCGTCAATCGCATTTTATCGGTTGTTTGAATCCCTGTCTGTTTTTATTCACTAAAACATATAATCTATTTCATCACATTTTAATTAAATGAATCTGTGTTTTACTGAGGTGGAACTTCCTGTTTCTGCTCCTCACAGGAAGTCCTGATGATGCTGTCCGACTGGCTGGGCTGGGCAGCGTCTCCCTCCCCCCGCCCACCACTTCATCAGTCCCTCTTCTCCTCCTCCTCCTCCGTTCTCTCTGTGGCAGCCGATGCCTTTTGTCTTGTGTTCCACTGTATTTAATGAAAATGTGTATTTTCCTCCTGAGTTCGGGAGGTGAAAAATAAACATCACTTTTATGGTTGGACTCTTGTTGTACAGCGCCATCTTGTGGTTCAGGGAGTTCCCTCACTCAGCCCCAACCAAATTCACATAGAAATATCAATTATGGATCTGTCACGGTCCTTGAAAGCAAGTCTACGAAGCAGTAGAGCAGTTCTATGTTTCCCATTCAATAAAATGTTTTTGTAAACCAGCTTTAAAACAAAGCATTTTGGGTAAAATACATTTTACAATGATTCTCTGCTTGTTTTGTCATATACTGACATTTTAGCAACCAGTGATTTCTGCACAGTATCTTTAGGAACAATATTGAGTTGTCCCCCCCCCCCCCAATTCTTCTGAGAACTATAACTCAGGTTAAGGTGTTGTAAGCGTTCCACGGAGATGCTGGTCCATGTTGACTCCAATGTTTCCCACAGTCATGTTAAGTTGGTTGGACGTCCTTTAGGTGGTGGACCATTCTTGATTCACACGGGGAAACTGTTCTCCAATCCCACCAGGCCCCTCTACCATGATGAATACTCCTCTCCAATCCCAACGGTCTTACCCACCAGACCCCTCTACCATGATGAATACTCCTCTCCAATCCCAACGGTCTTACCCACCAGACCCCTCTACCATGATGATGACTCCTCTCCAATCCCAACAGTCTTCACCACCAGACCCCTCTACCATGATGATGACTACTCTCCAATCCCAACGGTCTTAACCACCAGGCCCCCTGATGTCCCTCTACCATGATGATTACTCCTCTCCAATCCCAGCGGTCTTACCCACCAGGCCCACCCGTTAGGCATTTTATGAATACTGACTAAACAATATTTACATTTAAATAGAACTATAATTAATTAAACTCTACCCTGTTTTACAATATCTGATTAATAATGTTAGTTCATAAGAGGTTATGTAGCAGGGATAAGGGGTAATTGGAAATGATAACCTTTGTGGAAGGAGGAATGTGTGTGTGTCTAAAGTAAGCAAAGAGGGTCATTAACCTATGTTTGAACCGACTCAGGTATAACTCTGTGGTGATTACATAAGACAGCGAGAGCCCCTCCAGGTTTTCCGTATCTGGAACTGTCTGCTAAGTGGTAATAAACTATGGTGAGACTTCAGGAGATGCTAAGTGGTAATAAACTATGGTGAGACTTCAGGAGATGCTAAGTGGTAATAAACTATGGTGAGACTTCAGGAGATGCTAAGTGGTAATAAACTATGGTGAGACTTCAGGAGATGCTAAGTGGTAATACACTATGGTGAGACTTCAGGAGATGCTAAGTGGTAATAAACTATGGTGAGACTTCAGGAGATGCTAAGTGGTAATAAACTATGGTGAGACTTCAGGAGATGCTAAGTGGTAATAAACTATGGTGAGACTTCAGGAGATGCTAAGTGGTAATAAACTATGGTGAGACTTCAGGAGATGCTAAGTGGTAATAAACTATGGTGAGACTTCAGGAGATGCTAAGTGGTAATAAACTATGGTGAGACTTCAGGAGATGCTAAGTGGTAATACACTATGGTGAGACTTCAGGAGATGCTAAGTGGTAATAAACTATGGTGAGACTTCAGGAGATGCTAAGTGGTAATAAACTATGGTGAGACTTCAGGAGATGCTAAGTGGTAATAAACTATGGTGAGACTTCAGGAGATGCTAAGTGGTAATACACTATGGTGAGACTTCAGGAGATGCTAAGTGGTAATAAACTATGGTGAGACTTCAGGAGATGCTAAGTGGTAATAAACTATGGTGAGACTTCAGGAGATGCTAAGTGGTAATACACTATGGTGAGACTTCAGGAGATGCTAAGTGGTAATAAACTATGGTGAGACTTCAGGAGATGCTAAGTGGTAATACACTATGGTGAGACTTCAGGAGATGCTAAGTGGTAATAAACTATGGTGAGACTTCAGGAGATGCTAAGTGGTAATAAACTATGGTGAGACTTCAGGAGATGCTAAGTGGTAATAAACTATGGTGAGACTTCAGGAGATGCTAAGTGGTAATAAACTATGGTGAGACTTCAGGAGATGCTAAGTGGTAATAAACTATGGTGAGACTTCAGGAGATGCTAAGTGGTAATAAACTATGGTGAGACTTCAGGAGTTAATCCAGGTATAGTGTGTGTCATGTATGTGTGCTAGTGAGTTGGAATTAACTTTTGAACCTGCTTTGTCTTGGTCGAGAGGAGGAGAGTCATTTTATAACCTATGACGTCATATTTGATAGAAACCTCTACAACAGTATATGAGCAGCGCTCTCGAGAATAAATGCTATTGGCTAATTTTGATAAGACTGGTCTCTGTCTATTTCATGCAAATAAGGATCTTACAAATTCTTAGAAACAGACAGAATGATTTTAATTGAATTGGTTAATGAACACATATAGGAATTGTTAAATTCCTTTGACACCCTGCCGCCCCTAACAGGGGTGTAAGGGCTCTATTTGGGGATAGGGCCAGAAATGAACAGACGACAGACAACATCAGTCAAATCACTGTTAGTCTTTTTATTGAGGGTTGTACCCAAGTTATACAGCTTTGTGTTCCGACACTACGGCCAGAAGGTTTACAAACAGTTATCAATATGCCTAGCGCTCGGTCGGTCGGCCGGTCGGCTCAGCCCAGGAGACCGTCCACCAACCAACCTAATAAACACCTTCAGTACACATTCTCTTTAATAGCACTAAAATAATCACACACAAAAGTAAAATAAAAACATCAACCAAGAAGGAAAAAATAATAATAATATATATCGTTATTATTATGAAATAAAAACAATGACAAACAGAACGACAGCATCGTCGTGGTCGTCGTGGTGACGACGATGGGAGGAGACATGGGATGACGGTGGGAGGAGCAGGCTGGAGTCTCTACCTTGGTTAAACGTTACATCAGGCCTCTGTGTTACCAAAATAAGGATTGTCCTTCAGAAAGTGCAGTTTCCCCCCGAAGAAGACGAGATAATACAAAGACCCTGAACCCCCCCCCCCCCGTCAGGAAGACACAACGCCAAAACACCGTCCCTGTAGCTGACAAGTCTTTATTATTAGTCATATTATAGACATGGGTTTCTCTCTGTACATCGTATCAATCAGCCTCCCAAAGCAATGTGCATATTAGGTTTACAGGTCAGGCCAATATTCTACTCTGCATCTCAAGGTCTGAGGCTTCGAGCTGATACAATTCTCAGTGATAGAATGTCTCTATAGAAGTAAAGGAGAGAATTCTAGAATTCTCAGTGATAGAACGTCTCTATAGAAGTAAAGGAGAGAATTCTAGCTGATAGAACTCTAGAACTCTCAGTGATAGAACTCTAGAACGCTCAGTGATAGAACTCTAGAATTCTCAGCGATAGAACGTCTCTATAGAAGTAAAGGAGAGACTTCTAGCTGATAGAACTCTAGAACTCTCAGTGATAGAACTCTAGAACTCTCAGTGATAGAACTCTAGAACTCTCAGCGATAGAACGTCTCTATAGAAGTAAAGGAGAGACTTCTAGCTGATAGAACTCTAGAACGCTCAGTGATAGAACGTCTCTATAGAAGCAGCAGTAAATCTAACCTCCTGCCTATAGCTGTCCCCTGTGGCTGGTTGGTTGGCTAGTAGGTAGAAAAGGTGATGGCACACATGTTTTTTAGGAATACCGTGACCCCCTGGCTGCGCTGTGGCACCGTAGTTCCTACGGAGGGCAATCACTGTCTATGAGTCCCTGGTCATAAGTAGTGCAGTAACATAGGAGACAGGTCTGGAACACTGCCCAGGTCTCCACTGTGGACTGGCCTTTAGATATAAACAAACCAACCCCGAATGGACATGGAAGGCTGGATAACACCATTGCATAGTCTCTTTGAGCACCCTACTCCCCCATTACCCTCCCCAATCCTCCCTCGTTACCCTCCCCAATCCTCCCTCGCTACCCTCCCCAATCCTCCCTCGCTACCCTCCCCAATCCTCCCTCGCTACCCTCCCCAATCCTCCCTCGCTACCCTCCCCAATCCTCCCTCGCTACCCTCCCCAATCCTCCCTCGCCACCCTCCCCCATCCTCCCTCGTTATCCTCCCCTGTTAGCCCTCTAACTCCCAGGTCTTTGTGCTGTGCTGATATATATATATATATATAATAGACTAAAGCTTTCCAGGGTCAATGTAAATGACAATGAGACACGTGATTCCTCCCAGTCAAGTCTTAACTAAAAGCCACAGAGCCTCATTGTTAACCAGCGATGGGAAGGAGAACCATGGTAATACGCAGCGCGTCTCTCAGACAGGAGAACCATGGTAATACGCAGCGCGTCTCTCAGACAGGAGACTAATGATCACAGGATAATACGTTTGGCGGCTCGGCACCTATCAGGGGGATTGTACATTGCTCATTGCTTTAAACTTACTTTCTTTAAAATTCCTCAACTTCCTTTTGCAAAAAAAAAAAAAATGGATTTCAAGCATATAAACGTTGTCCAGCAGACAACAACAACAACAACATCGTCCCTTTCCTTCCTCTTCTTCTTCCTTGGTTTGGCATGACAGTAGTAGTAATGACGAAGAACATACCATACTACTACACTGGGTTGAGTTAAACAGAGAGACACAGAGAGAGACAGAGAGAGAGAGAGAGACAGAGAGAGACAGAGAGGGAGAGAGAGACAGAGAGGGAGGGAGAGAGGGAGACGGAGAGAGAGAGGGAGACGGAGAGAGAGAGGGACGGAGAGGGAGAGAGACGGAGAGGGAGAGAGACGGAGAGGGAGAGAGAGACAGAGAGAGAGAGAGAGAGAGAGAGAGAGGGAGAGACAGAGAGAGAGAGAGAGACAGAGAGAGAGAGAGACGGAGAGGGAGAGAGAGACAGAGAGAGAGAGAGAGAGAGAGAGAGAGGGAGAGACAGAGAGAGAGAGAGAGACAGAGAGAGAGTGGGGGGGGGGGAGACACACCAAACAGAGGAGATTAACACTTGGGTGCCGCATCACGTCTCAACAGACAGACGGCTTGTCCCTAGTCTAACCATCCACTCCGACAGGCACACAATAACACCCGGTGATAACTGATCAGAGGGCTTTAGTTACCTGGCCCTGCCCAGACACTGGTCCCTTCTCCCTAAATGGTTTAAGGTTAGGATGTAGGGAGGAGACGATCACAGATCTGTGTTAAGGGGAGACTTGTACCCAGAGCATGGTTTTCCCTGAACAGCTTTGAAGAACCAAATCAGATTCAGAACCCCTTTCCTGAGTCAGGTTGAGAGCCAATCGGAACCCTTTCCTGAGTCAGGTTGAGAGCCAATCGGAACCCTTTCCTGAGTCAGGCTGAGAGTCAATCGGAACCCTTTCCTGAGTCAGGCTGAGTGGCGGGCCTCTGAAACAACAGCAACTAGCCTTGTGCTAGCAGCACCATGCTACCCTGACAGGTAGTTAAGCTCATCCCACGTGACAGTGCCCTCTGCTGGGCTAGATCAGCACAGAGACACCCCTCATACCACCACACTACCAGCCTGTCTACCCTGTCAGAGCACAACAACACACACTAACACACACACACACCACAGCCCAAGAGAAAGACAGCCTCCTAGTCAGACAGAGAGACAGACAGCCTCCTAGTCAGACAGCCTCCTAGTCAGACAGAGAGACAGACAGCCTCCTAGTCAGACAGAGAGACAGACAGCCTCCTAGTCAGACAGAGAGACAGACAGCCTCCTAGTCAGACAGAGAGACAGACAGCCTCCTAGTCAGACAGACAGCCTCCTAGTCAGACAGAGAGACAGACAGCCTCCTAGTCAGACAGAGAGACAGACAGCCTCCTAGTCAGACAGAGAGACAGACAGCCTCCTAGTCAGACAGAGAGACAGACAGCCTCCTAGTCAGACAGAGAGACAGACAGCCTCCTAGTCAGACAGAGAGACAGACAGCCTCCTAGTCAGACAGAGAGACAGACAGCCTCCTAGTCAGACAGAGAGACAGACAGCCTCCTAGTCAGACAGAGAGACAGACAGCCTCCTAGTCAGACAGAGAGACAGACAGCCTCCCAGTCAGACAGAGAGACAGACAGCCTCCCAGTCAGACAGAGAGACAGACAGCCTCCCAGTCAGACAGAGAGACAGACAGCCTCCCAGTCAGACAGAGAGACAGACAGCCTCCTAGTCAGACAGAGAGACAGACAGCCTCCTAGTCAGACAGAGAGACAGACAGCCTCCCAGTCAGACAGAGAGACAGACAGCCTCCTAGTCAGACAGAGAGACAGACAGCCTCCTAGTCAGACAGAGAGACAGACAGCCTCCCAGTCAGACAGAGAGACAGACAGCCTCCTAGTCCTGTACTCTCTCCTTCCATCTTTAAACAATCCCAAGTGCAAATCCAAATTTCCTCAGTTCAGGGTCTCAATAAAGTTATAATTCCACACCTCAGTTCAGCGTTTCAATAAAGTTATTATTCCACACCTCAGTTCAGCGTTTCAATAAAGTTAATTTTCACACACACAAAAAAAAATAAAACTGGTTTCTGATGTTTCCTGCAACATTTCGTTAAAACTAAAAAAATAGTGAAATAAGCAACAACAACAACAATCTGGAATTAAGTGAAACAATTATTATTGTTGATTGAATGATACATTTGGTAGAGCGGTTGTTTATCTACCGTGGTTGAATACTGGCACAGCACTTGCAGGTCCATAACAGAGTGATACCCAAACCGGGTCTGTGTTGTACGCTAATGCTTTTATACAGTCAAGGAACGCAATGTCAAAACACACACGACTAGCAACTTCTACTAGTCCAATAAAACTACTGGAGAGAAACAACAGTTTTATTATTTTGGTTTCTATAGATACTAAAATGTCAGTAAAGTAATGAAGGTCCTAATGCTGACATCTCCTCCCTGTTCTGAAGCTCTCACACGTTGCGCGTCATCATAACTTAAAAACAATCAATATTGTAAATAGCGGGGTAAATCTAAACGCTCCGTTATTCAAACGCGTTGTGTTTACGACCACCGATAGGTTACATTCACCCCCCCCCCCCCCCCCCCCAGCAGCGACGACAGACAGAGCGCCATCTAGGGAGGTACGAGGAAGAAGCCGGAACCCCCCCCCCAGCAGCGACGACAGACAGAGCGCCATCTAGGGAGGTACGAGGAAGAAGCCCCCCCCCCCGATTCACCGGCGTGATTGTAAAATGGCTGCCTGCTCCCTACGACAGCAGTAACGGGAGTAACAAGGGGGAGTCGTTAAGAGACACACAGCGTCAGGATCAGACAGACTACAGTCTAACCTGTTAAGACATTTACAATCATGCTCTTGTTGTAAACAGACTGGGCTAAAAAAAGGACTTGGCGAGGAGAGAGGGAGGAGGGGAGAGAGGGAGGAGAGGAGGAGGGAGGAGAGGAGGGAGGAGAGGAGGGAGATGAGGGGAGGGAGAAGAGGAAAGGAGGAGGGGAGGAGAGGAGGGAGATGAGGGGAGGGAGGAGAGGAGTGGAGGAGGGAGGAGATGAGGGGAGGGAGGAGAGGAGAGGAGGAGAGGAGAGGAGGGGAGGAGGGAGGAGAGGAGGGGAGGAGAGGGGGAGAGGAGAGGAGGAGGGAGGAGATGAGGGGAGGGAGGAGAGGAGAGGAGGAGAGGAGGGGAGGAGGGAGGAGAGGAGGGGAGGAGGGAGGAGAGGAGGGAGATGAGGGGAGGGAGAAGAGGAAAGGAGGAGGGGAGGAGAGGAGGGAGATGAGGGGAGGGAGGAGAGGAGTAGGGAGGAGATGAGGGGAGGGAGGAGAGGAGAGGAGGAGAGGAGGGGAGGAGGGAGGAGAGGAGGGGAGGAGAGGAGGAGGGGAGGAGGGAGGAGAGGAGGGAGATGAGGGGAGGGAGAAGAGGAAAGGAGGAGGGGAGGAGAGGGAGGAGATGAGAGGAGAGGGGAGGAGGGAGGAGAGGAGGGGAGGAGGGGAGGGGGGTCTTATCTTCTCTTCAGGACACAAAGTAACAAAGAAAATGAAAATGAGGACTTTTTTACACTGTTCAAAATATTCAAATCAACCAAAAAAACACGATTATTATTATTATCATTATTATTGTTGTTGTTTTTTGTTTACATATTTTTTTTTTCTCTCTTGACCACCATCTGTGGCAATGAGAGAGATTGAAACAAGGTCATATATATATTTATATATAGATCATCATCACATTATTAATTTCTGGAAATATTTTAAAACATTTTGCCGTCGTTTAAGCCCCTCCTCCCCGTGTCTGTAGTCCTTGTGATTGGCTACAATATGCATAGATACAGGGATCAGCTTTATGGTTCAGTCCCACTGACGTCACACACACTGGGAGGACAGTGGCGCGGAGGAGGAGGAGGAAGCACGTTGATTTCTCTACCTTATCTTAAGACAGGGGGGGGGGGGGGGGCAGGCAGTGAAACCGCTGATCTACAGTCAGTTCTGACAAGGAGAGGATCTGGGGAGACACTGGCTCCATTTCAGGTCTAACCAGAACCACACCAGAACCACGGGTCAGGACACTGACCGACCCCACACCAGATCTACAGTCAGTTCTGACAAGGAGAGGATCTGGGGAGACACTGGCTCCATTTCAGGTCTAACCAGAACCACACCAGAACCACGGGTCAGGACACTGACCGACCCCACACCAGATCTACAGTCAGTTCTGACAAGGAGAGGATCTGGGGAGACACTGGCTCCATTTCAGGTCTAACCAGAACCACACCAGAACCACGGGTCAGGATACTGACCGACCCCACACCAGATCTACAGTCAGTTCTGACAAGGAGAGGATCTGGGGAGACACTGGCTCCATTTCAGGTCTAACCAGAACCACACCAGAACCACGGGTCAGGACACTGACCGACCCCGCACCAGATCTACAGTCAGTTCTGACAAGGAGAGGATCTGGGGAGACACTGGCTCCATTTCAGGTCTAACCAGAACCACACCAGAACCACGGGTCAGGACACTGACCGACCCCACACCAGATCTACAGTCAGTTCTGACAAGGAGAGGATCTGGGGAGACACTGGCTCCATTTCAGGTCTAACCAGAACCACACCAGAACCACGGGTCAGGACACTGACCGACCCCGCACCAGATCTACAGTCAGTTCTGACAAGGAGAGGATCTGGGGAGACACTGGCTCCATTTCAGGTCTAACCAGAACCACACCAGAACCACGGGTCAGGACACTGACCGACCCCGCACCAGATCTACAGTCAGTTCTGACAAGGAGAGGATCTGGGGAGACACTGGCTCCATTTCAGGTCTAACCAGAACCACACCAGAACCACGGGTCAGGACACTGACCGACCCCACAGTCAGGACACTGACCGACCCCACAGTCAGGACACTGACCGACCCCACAGTCAGGACACTGACCGACCCCACAGTCAGGACACTGACCGACCCCACACCAGATCTACAGGTCAGAACACGGTTCCCAGAGTTTCAGCATCGTCTTCGTCCTCTATAGAGTTGTGGTATAGATTATTTTCATTTTTTTACATTTATTTTTACCTTTATATTTTTTTTCTTGCGATTTTATTTTAATTTTAATATTTTTTTTCAATATTTTTTTTAAAATTGTTTTTAAAATGAAGGAAGATGACCACCCACCTGTCGCCCTCCTAAGGGCCTGTAAACAAGAGGCCGTCTCCATAACAACCGGAAGCCGTCGCCATAACAACCGGACGACGGCGCCACAACAACCGAAGGCAGACGACATAACAACCAGAGGCCGTCGCCATAACAACCAGAGTCCGTCGCCATAACAAAACGAGGCCGTCGCCATAACAACCGGACGACGTCGCCATAACAACCGGAGGCTGCCTCCATCACAACAACAGGCTGGTCTCTAACAACATGTTCTGCTCCTGTTGTCATAGTGCCGTCCCCCTGCCCAGTCTGGCAGGGCGGGGCTCCAGTCACAGCCGCCCCCCCCCCCCCCCCCCCCAGTCTGGCAGGGCGGGGCTCCAGTCACAGCCGCCCCCGTCCCCAGTCTGGCAGGGCGGGGCTCCAGTCACAGCCGCCCCCGTCCCCAGTCTGGCAGGGCGGGGCTCCAGTCACAGCCGTCCCCGTCCCCAGTCTGGCAGGGCGGGGCTCCAGTCACAGCCGCCCCCCCCCCAGTCTGGCAGGGCGGGGCTCCAGTCACAGCCGTCCCCCCCCAGTCTGGCAGGGCGGGGCTCCAGTCACAGCCGCCCCCCCCCCAGTCTGGCAGGGCGGGGCTCCAGTCACAGCCGTCCCCTCGTCCCCCCCCCAGTCTGGCAGGGCGGGGCTCCAGTCACAGCCGTCCCCCCGTCCCGTCCCCCCAGTCTGGCAGGGCGGGGCTCCAGTCCCCCCCGTCCCCCCAGTCCCCCCAGTCCTTTACACAGCAGAGACTCGCGTTCTCTACTTTTAAAACACAACATTGGTGCAAATACTTCTGTCTTTATAAACATCAACATCAGCATCTCTACATCGTTAAACTGCTTCTCCACAATACCACCAGAAGGTATTTGTGCCAAGGCAGAGAGGAGAGCACGCACACACTACACACGCACACACTACACACGCACACTACACACACACACACACACACTACACACTACACACACACAGTAAGAACGTCCTTGAGTAAACAGCTACATTGGAACTGGCAGCTCCCTCTGTATTGCAGATTAAACACTGAGAGAAAAACAACGGTTCAGTGCAAAAGTGGAAGAAAAAACAACATGGTCAGCAAAACAACAACATGGTCAGCAAAAACAACAACATGGTCAGCAAAAACAACAACATGGTCAGCAAAAACAACAACATGGTCAGCAAAAACAACAACATGACAATAAAACTACTAAATAAAACATAAATGATTGGAATTCCAATAACAGGGACCATGAATGAAATAGACAAAAGCTTTTTAGTTTAGTTTTTTTTAGGTTTCAGTTTTGAAGCATAATAAGGCATTTTCTGCTGTCCTTCACATTATAGAATTGTCCTGCGTGATTCAAGTATACCGACTGATATGTGTGTTGTTTAGGAGGGCGAAAAAACAACGTGGATATATGTGCAGGGAAAAAACACAACGCATTTTTCACAGGGTGACCCCCCCCCCCCCTACTTCCTGTATGTATTTTCCACAGGGTGACCCCCCCCTACTTCCTGTACGTATTTTCCACAGGGTGACCCCCCCCCCTACTTCCTGTACGTATTTTCCACAGGGTGACCCCCCCCCCCCCTACTTCCTGTATGTATTTTTCACAGGGTGAACCCCCCCACTTCCTGTATGTATTTTCCACAGGGTGACCCCCCCTACTTCCTGTATGTATTTTCCACAGGGTGACCCCCCCCCCCCACTTCCTGTACGTATTTTCCACAGGGTGACCCCCCCCCCACTACTTCCTGTACGTATTTTCCACAGGGTGACCCCCCCCCCTACTTCCTGTACGTATTTTCCACAGGGTGACCCCCCCCCCCCCCTACTTCCTGTATGTATTTTCCACAGGGTGACCCCCCCCCCTACTTCCTGTACGTATTTTCCACAGGGTGACCCCCCCCCCCCCTACTTCCTGTATGTATTTTCCACAGGGTGACCCCCCCCCCCCCTACTTCCTGTACGTATTTTCCACAGGGTGAACCCCCCCCCCCTACTTCCTGTACGTATTTTCCACAGGGTGAACCCCCCCCCCCTACTTCCTGTACGTATTTTCCACAGGGTGAACCCCCCCCCCCTACTTCCTGTATGTATTTTCCACATGGTGAACCCCTTCCTGTATATTTGTAAGTGAGAAGGAGCCATTTTGTTTTTTGGTCTTGGACTGTTTTTCTTTGTGTTTGAGACGAATAACGATTCCAGACGACTCAGTCTGTCGTCACGCTGTCCAGCGTTCGCCACTCGACTGACACGGGCTTTACATGGAGTCCCCGCCCCCTGTCAGGTGATCCACGGGGAGGAAGGAGCTGATTGGAGAAGGGCTGTTGATCCTCCCGCCCTCGCTGGCGCCCCATAGGCTAGTGGAATAGTTCAACCCGCCCCAAAGGGAGGAGCTATGGAGGTCGCTGACGTTCCATTGACTGGGCTCCGGGGCGCGGCTGGGGAAGGGGTGGGAACCCTCCAAGGCTCCGCCCATTCGGCTCTGAGAGGAGCCAATGGCCTGCCAGCCCGGGGAGGCAGCGGCCAATGACTGACCTTGTGCAAAGAAACGGTTGATTTCCTCCTCACTTGCAAACTCAGCCAGAATGGTAGTGTTCCCTAGTACGCACCTGAGGAGAGAGAAGAGAGAGGGATGAAGAGGAGAGGGAGAAGAGAGAGGGATGAAGAGGGAGAAGAGAGAGGGATGAAGAGGAGAGAGAGAAGAGAGAGGGATGAAGAGGAGAGAGAGAAGAGAGAGGGATGAAGAGGAGAGGGAGAAGAGAGAGGGATGAAGAGGAGAGGGAGAAGAGAGGGATGAAGAGGAGAGAGAGAAGAGAGAGGGATGAAGAGGGAGAAGAGAGAGGGATGAAGAGGGAGAAGAGAGAGGGATGAAGAGGGAGAAGAGAGAGGGATGAAGAGGGAGAAGAGAGAGGGATGAAGAGGGAGAAGAGAGAGGGGTGAAGAGGGAGAAGAGAGAGGGATGAAGAGGGAGAAGAGAGAGGGATGAAGAGGGAGAAGAGAGAGGGATGAAGAGGGAGAAGAGAGAGGGATGAAGAGGAGAGAGAGGGCGATGAAGAGGAGAGAGAGGGCGATGAAGAGGAGAGAGAGGGCGATGAAGAGGAGAGAGAGGGCGATGAAGAGGAGAGAGAGGGCGATGAAGAGGAGAGAGAGGGCGATGAAGAGGAGAGAGAGGGCGATGAAGAGGAGAGAGAGCGAGGGATGAAGAGGAGAGAGAGCGAGGGATGAAGAGGAGAGAGAGGGCGATGAAGAGGAGAGAGAGGGCGATGAAGAGGAGAGAGAGCGAGGGATGAAGAGGAGAGAGAGGGCGATGAAGAGGAGAGAGAGCGAGGGATGAAGAGGAGGAGGGAGTTGCATGTGTGTGTATAATTGTCTTACATGTGCAGACTCTTCTGTGCCTTGGCTGCCTCGTCCTTGGAGCTGTAACATACGACAGCATTGCCGTGCGGCAGGTTGAGGTGGAATGTAATCAGAGGACCATGTTGCATACAGAGAGTCCTCAGAGTAGAACCATCCATCTGGAGAGAGGGGAGGAGAGGGGAGGGGAGGGAGGGAGGGAGGGAGGAGATGAGGGGAGGGAGGGGAGAGGAGGGGAGGGGAGAGGAGGAGAGGAAAGAGGGGAGGAGGGAGGGAAGGGAGGGAGGGAAGAGAGGAGGAAGGAGGAGATGAGGGGAGGAGATAAGGGGAGGAGAGGAGGGAGGGGAGGAGAGGAGGAGAGAGGAGTTGGAATGGAAGTAACAGCCTTGAAGAAGACAGTCACTAGTCACTTGGTAGTCCTCCAACCAGTCATTGGTCCCATGGTAGTCCTCCAACCAGTCACTAGCCCCTTGGTAGTCCTCCAACCAGTCACTAGCCCATTGGTAGTCCTCCAACCAGTCACTAGCCCATTGGTAGTCCTCCAACCAGTCACTAGCCCATTGGTAGTCCTCCAACCAGTCACTAGCCCCTTGGTAATCCTCCAACCAGTCACTAGTCCCTTGGTAGTCCTCCAACCAGTCACTAGTCCCTTGGTAGTCCTCCAACCAGTCACTAGTCCCTTGGTAGTCCCCACAACCAGTCACTAGCCCCTTGGTAGTCCTCCAACCAGTCACTAGCCCCTTGGTAGTCCTCCAACCAGTCACTAGTCCCTTTGTAGTCCTCCTGAAAGTAGCCAACCAGTCATTGGTCCCTTGGTAGTCCTCCTGAAAGTAGCCAACCAGTCACTAGCCCCTTGGTAGTCCTCCAACCAGTCACTAGTCCCTTGGTAGTCCTCCAACAGGTCACTAGTCCCTTGGTAGTCCTCCAACCAGTCACTAGTCCCTTGGTAGTCCTCATGAAAGTAGCCAATGTCACTAGCCCCTTGGTAGTACTCCTGAAAGTAGCCAACCAGTCACTAGCCCCTTGGTAGTCCTCCAACCAGTCACTAGCCCCTTGGTAGTACTCCAACCAGTCACTAGTCCCTTGGTAGTCCTCCTAAAAGTAGCACACCAGTCACTAGTCCCTTGGTAGTCCTCTAAACAGTCACTAGCCCCTTGGTAGTCCTCCTGAAAGTAGCCAACCAGTCACTAGTCCCTTGGTAGTCCTCCAACCAGTCACTAGCCCCTTGGTAGTCCTCCAACCAGTCACTAGTCCCTTGGTAGTCCTCCAACCAGTCACTAGCCCCTTGGTAGTCCTCCAACCAGTCACTAGCCCCTTGGTAGTCCTCCAACCAGTCACTAGCCCCTTGGTAGTCCTCTAACCAGTCACTAGTCCCTTGGTAGTCCCCCAACCAGTCACTAGTCCCTTGGTAGTCCCCACAACCAGTCACTAGCCCCTTGGTAGTCCTCCAACCAGTCACTAGCCCCTTGGTAGTCCTCCTGAAAGTAGCCAACCAGTCATTGGTCCCTTGGTAGTCCTCCTGAAAGTAGCCAACCAGTCACTAGCCCCTTGGGAGTCCTCCTAAAAGTAGTCAACCAGTCATTGGTCCCTTGGTAGTCGTCCAACCAGTCACTAGCCCCTTGGAAGTCTTCCAACCAGTCACTAGCCCCTTGGTAGTCCTCCAACCAATCACTAGTCCCTTGGTAGTCCTCCAACCAGTCACTAGTCCCTTGGTAGTCCTCCTGAAAGTAGCCAATGTCACTAGCCCCTTGGTAGTCCTCCTAAAAGTAGCCGGCCAGTCACTAGCCCCTTGGTAGTCCTCCAACCAGTCACTAGTCCCTTGGTAGTCCTCCAACCAGTCACTAGTCCCTTGGTAGTCCTCCAACCAGTCACTAGTCCCTTGGTAGTCCTCCTGAAAGTAGCCAATGTCACTAGCCCCTTGGTAGTACTCCTGAAAGTAGCCAACCAGTCACTAGCCCCTTGGTAGTCCTCCAACCAGTCACTAGCCCCTTGGTAGTACTCCAACCAGTCACTAGTCCCTTGGTAGTCCTCCTAAAAGTAGCACACCAGTCACTAGTCCCGTGGTAGTCCTCTAAACAGTCACTAGCCCCTTGGTAGTCCTCCTGAAAGTAGCCAACCAGTCACAAGTCCCTTGGTAGTCCTCCAACCAGTCACTAGCCGCTTGGTAGTCCTCCAACCAGTCACTAGTCCCTTGGTAGTCTTCCAACCAGTCACTAGCCCCTTGGTAGTCCTCCAACCAGTCACTAGCCCCTTGGTAGTCCTCCAACCAGTCACTAGCCCCTTGGTAGTCCTCCAACCAGTCACTAGCCCCTTGGTAGTCCTCCAACCAGTCACTAGTCCCTTGGTAGTCCACCTAAAAGTAACACACCAGTCACTAGTCCCTTGGTAGTCCTCCAAACAGTCACTAGCCCCTTGGTAGTCCTCCTGAAAGTAGCCAACCAGTCACTAGCCCCTTGGTAGTCCTCCAAACAGTCACTAGCCCCTTGGTAGTCCTCCAACCAGTCACTAGTCCCTTGGTAGTCCTCCAACCAGTCACTAGTCCCTTGGTAGTCCTCCTGAAAGTAGCCAACCAGTCATTGGTCCCTTGGTAGTCCTCCTAAAAGTAGTCAACCAGTCATTGGTCCCTTGGTAGTCGTCCAACCAGTCACTAGCCCCTTGGTAGTCTTCCAACCAGTCACTAGCCCCTTGGAAGTCCTCCAACCAGTCACTAGCCCCTTGGTAGTCCTCCAACCAGTCACTAGCCCCTTGGTAGTCCTCCAACCAGTCACTAGTCCCTTGGTAGTCCTCCTAAAAGTAGCCGACCAGTCACTAGCCCCTTGGTAGTCCTCCAACCAGTCACTAGCCCCTTGGTAGTCCTCCAACCAGTCACTAGTCCCTTGGTAGTCATCCAACCAGTCACTAGTCCCTTGGTAGTCCTCCAACCAGTAGCTAGCCCCTTTGTAGTCCTCCAACCAGTCACTAGTCCCTTGGTAGTCATGTAACCAGTCACTAGTCCCTTGGTAGTTCTCCAACCAGTCACTAGCCCCGTGGTAGTCCTCCAGCCCGTCACAAGTCCCTTGGTAGGCCTCCAACCAGTGACTAGTCCCTTGGTAGTCCTCCAACCAGTCACTAGCCCCTTGGTAGTCGTCCTAAAAGTAGTCAACCAGTCATTGGTCCCTTGGTAGTCGTCCAACCAGTCACTAGACCCTTGGTAGTCTTCCAACCAGTCACTAGCCCCTTGGTAGTCCTCCAACCAGTCACTAGCCCCTTGGTAGTCCTCCAACCAGTCACTAGCCCCTTGGTAGTCCTCCAACCAGTCACTAGTCCCTTGGTAGTCCTCCTAAAAGTAGCCGACCAGTCACTAGCCCCTTGGTAGTCCTCCAACCAGTCACTAGCCCCTTGGTAGTCCTCCAACCAGTCACTAGTCCCTTGGTAGTCCTCCAACCAGTCACTAGTCCCTTGGTAGTCCTCCAACCAGTCACTAGTCCCTTGGTAGTCCTCCAACCAGTCACTAGCCCCTTGGTAGTCCTCCAACCAGTCACTAGCCCCTTGGTAGTCCTCCAACCAGTCACTAGCCCATTGGTAGTCCTCCAACCAGTCACTAGCCCATTGGTAGTCCTCCAACCAGTCACTAGCCCATTGGTAGTCCTCCAACCAGTCACTAGCCCCTTGGTAATCCTCCAACCAGTCACTAGTCCCTTGGTAGTCCTCCAACCAGTCACTAGTCCCTTGGTAGTCCTCCAACCAGTCACTAGTCCCTTGGTAGTCCCCACAACCAGTCACTAGCCCCTTGGTAGTCCTCCAACCAGTCACTAGCCCCTTGGTAGTCCTCCAACCAGTCACTAGTCCCTTTGTAGTCCTCCTGAAAGTAGCCAACCAGTCATTGGTCCCTTGGTAGTCCTCCTGAAAGTAGCCAACCAGTCACTAGCCCCTTGGTAGTCCTCCAACCAGTCACTAGTCCCTTGGTAGTCCTCCAACAGGTCACTAGTCCCTTGGTAGTCCTCCAACCAGTCACTAGTCCCTTGGTAGTCCTCATGAAAGTAGCCAATGTCACTAGCCCCTTGGTAGTACTCCTGAAAGTAGCCAACCAGTCACTAGCCCCTTGGTAGTCCTCCAACCAGTCACTAGCCCCTTGGTAGTACTCCAACCAGTCACTAGTCCCTTGGTAGTCCTCCTAAAAGTAGCACACCAGTCACTAGTCCCTTGGTAGTCCTCTAAACAGTCACTAGCCCCTTGGTAGTCCTCCTGAAAGTAGCCAACCAGTCACTAGTCCCTTGGTAGTCCTCCAACCAGTCACTAGCCCCTTGGTAGTCCTCCAACCAGTCACTAGTCCCTTGGTAGTCCTCCAACCAGTCACTAGCCCCTTGGTAGTCCTCCAACCAGTCACTAGCCCCTTGGTAGTCCTCCAACCAGTCACCAGCCCCTTGGTAGTCCTCCAACCAGTCACTAGCCCCTTGGTAGTCCTCTAACCAGTCACTAGTCCCTTGGTAGTCCCCCAACCAGTCACTAGTCCCTTGGTAGTCCCCACAACCAGTCACTAGCCCCTTGGTAGTCCTCCAACCAGTCACTAGCCCCTTGGTAGTCCTCCTGAAAGTAGCCAACCAGTCATTGGTCCCTTGGTAGTCCTCCTGAAAGTAGCCAACCAGTCACTAGCCCCTTGGGAGTCCTCCTAAAAGTAGTCAACCAGTCATTGGTCCCTTGGTAGTCGTCCAACCAGTCACTAGCCCCTTGGAAGTCTTCCAACCAGTCACTAGCCCCTTGGTAGTCCTCCAACCAATCACTAGTCCCTTGGTAGTCCTCCAACCAGTCACTAGTCCCTTGGTAGTCCTCCTGAAAGTAGCCAATGTCACTAGCCCCTTGGTAGTCCTCCTAAAAGTAGCCGGCCAGTCACTAGCCCCTTGGTAGTCCTCCAACCAGTCACTAGTCCCTTGGTAGTCCTCCAACCAGTCACTAGTCCCTTGGTAGTCCTCCAACCAGTCACTAGTCCCTTGGTAGTCCTCCTGAAAGTAGCCAATGTCACTAGCCCCTTGGTAGTACTCCTGAAAGTAGCCAACCAGTCACTAGCCCCTTGGTAGTCCTCCAACCAGTCACTAGCCCCTTGGTAGTACTCCAACCAGTCACTAGTCCCTTGGTAGTCCTCCTAAAAGTAGCACACCAGTCACTAGTCCCGTGGTAGTCCTCTAAACAGTCACTAGCCCCTTGGTAGTCCTCCTGAAAGTAGCCAACCAGTCACAAGTCCCTTGGTAGTCCTCCAACCAGTCACTAGCCGCTTGGTAGTCCTCCAACCAGTCACTAGTCCCTTGGTAGTCTTCCAACCAGTCACTAGCCCCTTGGTAGTCCTCCAACCAGTCACTAGCCCCTTGGTAGTCCTCCAACCAGTCACTAGCCCCTTGGTAGTCCTCCAACCAGTCACTAGCCCCTTGGTAGTCCTCCAACCAGTCACTAGTCCCTTGGTAGTCCACCTAAAAGTAACACACCAGTCACTAGTCCCTTGGTAGTCCTCCAAACAGTCACTAGCCCCTTGGTAGTCCTCCTGAAAGTAGCCAACCAGTCACTAGCCCCTTGGTAGTCCTCCAAACAGTCACTAGCCCCTTGGTAGTCCTCCAACCAGTCACTAGTCCCTTGGTAGTCCTCCAACCAGTCACTAGTCCCTTGGTAGTCCTCCTGAAAGTAGCCAACCAGTCATTGGTCCCTTGGTAGTCCTCCTAAAAGTAGTCAACCAGTCATTGGTCCCTTGGTAGTCGTCCAACCAGTCACTAGCCCCTTGGTAGTCTTCCAACCAGTCACTAGCCCCTTGGAAGTCCTCCAACCAGTCACTAGCCCCTTGGTAGTCCTCCAACCAGTCACTAGCCCCTTGGTAGTCCTCCAACCAGTCACTAGTCCCTTGGTAGTCCTCCTAAAAGTAGCCGACCAGTCACTAGCCCCTTGGTAGTCCTCCAACCAGTCACTAGCCCCTTGGTAGTCCTCCAACCAGTCACTAGTCCCTTGGTAGTCATCCAACCAGTCACTAGTCCCTTGGTAGTCCTCCAACCAGTAGCTAGCCCCTTTGTAGTCCTCCAACCAGTCACTAGTCCCTTGGTAGTCATGTAACCAGTCACTAGTCCCTTGGTAGTTCTCCAACCAGTCACTAGCCCCGTGGTAGTCCTCCAGCCCGTCACAAGTCCCTTGGTAGGCCTCCAACCAGTGACTAGTCCCTTGGTAGTCCTCCAACCAGTCACTAGCCCCTTGGTAGTCGTCCTAAAAGTAGTCAACCAGTCATTGGTCCCTTGGTAGTCGTCCAACCAGTCACTAGACCCTTGGTAGTCTTCCAACCAGTCACTAGCCCCTTGGTAGTCCTCCAACCAGTCACTAGCCCCTTGGTAGTCCTCCAACCAGTCACTAGCCCCTTGGTAGTCCTCCAACCAGTCACTAGTCCCTTGGTAGTCCTCCTAAAAGTAGCCGACCAGTCACTAGCCCCTTGGTAGTCCTCCAACCAGTCACTAGCCCCTTGGTAGTCCTCCAACCAGTCACTAGTCCCTTGGTAGTCCTCCAACCAGTCACTAGTCCCTTGGTAGTCCTCCAACCAGTCACTAGTCCCTTGGTAGTCCTCCAACCAGTCACTAGCCCCTTGGTAGTCCTCCAACCAGTCACTAGCCCCTTGGTAGTCCTCCAACCAGTCACTAGCCCCTTGATAGTCGTCCAACCAGTCACTAGCACCTTGGTAGTCCTCCAACCAGTCACTAGTCCCTTGGTAGTCCTCCAACCAGTCACTAGCCCCTTGGTAGTCCTTCAACCAGTCACTAGTCCCTTGGTAGTCCTCCAACCAGTCACTAGTCCCTTGGTAGTCCTCCAACCAGTCACTAGCCCCTTGGTAGGCCTCCAACCAGTGACTAGTCCCTTGGTAGTCCTCCTGAAAGTAGTCAACCAGTCATTGGTCACATGGTAGTCCTCCAACCAGTCACTAGTCCCTTGGAAGTCCTCCAACCAGTCACTAGCCCCTTGGTAGTCATCCAACCAGGCACTAGTCCCTTGGTAGTCCTCCAACCAGGCACTAGTCACTTGGTAGTCCTCCAACCAGTCACTAGCCCCTTGGTAGTCCTCCAACCAGTCACTAGCCCCTTGGTAGTCCTCCAACCAGTCACTAGCCCCTTGGTAGTCCTCCAACCAGTCACTAGCCCCTTGGTAGTCCTCCAACCAGTCACTAGCCCCTTGGTAGTCCTCCAACCAGTCACTAGTCCCTTGGTAGTCCTCCAACCAGTCACTAGTCCCTTGGTAGTCCTCCAACCAGTCACTAGCCCCTTGGTAGTCCTCCAACCAGTCACTAGCCCCTTGGTAGGCCTCCAACCAGTGACTAGTCCCTTGGTAGTCCTCCAACCAGTCTCTAGCTCCTTGGTAGTCCTCCTAAAAGTAGTCAACCAGTCATTGGTCCCTTGGTAGTCCTCCAACCAGTCACTAGTCCCTTGGAAGTCCTCCAACCAGTCACTTAGCCCCTTGGTAGTCCTCCAACCAGTCACCAGCCCCTTGGTGGTAGTCCTAAAAGTAGTAAACCAGTCATTGGTCCCTTGGTAGTCCTCCAACCAGTCACTAGTCCCTTGGTAGTCCTCCAACCAGTCACTAGTCCTTGGGTAGTCCTCCAACCAGTCACTAGTCCCTTGGTAGTCATCCAACCAGTCACTAGCCCCTTGGTAGTCCTCCAACCAGTCACTAGTCCCTTGGTAGTCCTCCTAAAAGTATCAAACCATGTTTTCCCTATTTCATGACACTGTTGCACATTTGCTGTTGTAGCTAATATGTTGAATTATACAAAAGAGAGATTTTCTGACTAAGTCCCCACTGGTCAAGTCAGAGTCAAGTCCTACAACACTGGTAGATAGTAGGCCAGAGTGTGTGAGTGTGTGTGTTTACCTGAGTTGTGAGATTCTTGAGAACGAGCCAGTTGGTTCTCCCTGAGCTGCTGCTACCGTCACTCCAACTACAACCTGAGTGGCAGGAGAGAACAGACGATTATTACCAAGACACACTTGATTTCCACTACAGGGCCAATCCGTACCCTACCGACTCTGGGGGGGCCAATCCGTACCCTACCGACTCTGGGGGGGCCAATCCGTACCCTACCGACTCTGGGGGGGCCAATCCGTACCCTACCGACTCTGGGGGGGCCAATCCGTACCCTACCGACTATGGGGGGCCAAATCCGTACCTTACCGGCTCTGCGGGGCCAACCCGTACCCTACCGGCTCTGGGGGGGGGGCAATCCGTACCCTGCCGGCTCTGGGGGGGGGGGGGGGGGGGGGGGCAGTCCGTACCCTACCGGCTCTGGGGGGCAAATCCGTACCCTACCGGCTCTGGTGTTTGTTCTCCCATGATCCTTTGTGCCATGGTTCCAGGAACTATAGGCACCTTCGGAAAGTATTCAGACCCCTTGACTTTTTCCACATTTTGTTAAGTTACAGTCTTATTCTAAAATTGATGAAATTGTTCCCCCCCCCCCCCCCCCTTCATCAATCTCCATCATTACGGGTTATTGTGATGTCATTACGGGGTGTTGGGATGTCATTACGGGGTGTTGGGATGTCATTACGGGGTGTTGGGATGTCATTACGGGGTGTTGGGATGTCATTACGGGGTGTTGGGATGTCATTACGGGGTGTCCCTGAATTCCTATCGGACCTTGTAGTCATAGCGGATAATATTCTAATCTTTGGTGACTTTAATATTCACATGGAAAAGTCCACAGACCCACTCCAAAAGGCTTTCGGAGCCATCATCGACTCAGTGGGTTTTGTCCAACATGTCTCTGGACCCACTCACTGTCACAGTCATACGCTGGACCTAGTTTTGTCCCATGGAATAAATGTTGTGGATCTTAATGTTTTTCCTCATAATCCTGGACTATCGGACCACCATTTTATTACGTTTGCAATTGCAACAAATAATCTGCTCAGACCCCAACCAAGGATCATCAAAAGTCGTGCTATAAATTCACAGACAACACAAAGATTCCTTGATGTCCTTCCAGACTCCTTCTGCCTACCCAAGGACGCCAGAGGACAAAAATCAGTTAACCACCTAACTGAGGAACTCAACTTAACCTTGCGCAATACCCTAGATGCAGTTGCACCCCTAAAAACTAAAAACATTTCTCATAAGAAACTAGCTCCCTGGTACACAGAAAATACCCGAGCTCTGAAGCAAGCTTCCAGAAAATTGGAACGGAAATGGCGCCACACCAAACTGGAAGTCTTCCGACTAGCTTGGAAAGACAGTACTGTGCAGTACCGAAGAGCCCTTACTGCTGCTCGATCATCCTATTTTTCTAACTTAATTGAGGAAAATAAGAACAATCCGAAATTCCTTTTTGATACTGTCGCAAAGCTAACTAAAAAGCAGCATTCCCCAAGAGAGGATGACTTTCACTTTAGCAGTGATAAATTCATGAACTTCTTTGAGGAAAAGATTATGATTATTAGAAAGCAAATTACGGACTCTTCCTTAAATCTGCGTATTCCTTCAAAGCTCAGTTGTCCTGAGTCTGCACAACTCTGCCAGGACCTAGGATCAAGAGAGACACTCAAGTGTTTTAGTACTATATCTCTTGACACAATGATGAAAATAATCATGGCCTCTAAACCTTCAAGCTGCATACTGGACCCTATTCCAACTAAACTACTGAAAGAGCTGCTTCCTGTGCTTGGCCCTCCTATGTTGAACATAATAAACGGCTCTCTATCCACCGGATGTGTACCAAACTCACTAAAAGTGGCAGTAATAAAGCCTCTCTTGAAAAAGCCAAACCTTGACCCAGAAAATATAAAAAACTATCGGCCTATATCGAATCTTCCATTCCTCTCAAAAATTTTAGAAAAGGCTGTTGCGCAACAACTCACTGCCTTCCTGAAGACAAACAATGTATACGAAATGCTTCAGTCTGGTTTTAGACCCCATCATAGCACTGAGACGGCACTTGTGAAGGTGGTAAATGACATTTTAATGGCATCGGACCGAGGCTCTGCATCTGTCCTTGTGCTCCTAGACCTTAGTGCTGCTTTTGATACCATCGATCACCACATTCTTTTGGAAAGATTGGAAACCCAAATTGGTCTACACGGACAAGTTCTGGCCTGGTTTAGATCTTATCTGTCGGAAAGATATCAGTTTGTCTCTGTGAATGGTCTGTCCTCTGACAAATCAACTGTAAATTTCGGTGTTCCTCAAGGTTCCGTTTTAGGACCACTATTGTTTTCACTATATATTTTACCTCTTGGGGATGTTATTCGAAAACATAATGTTAACTTTCACTGCTATGCGGATGACACACAGCTGTACATTTCAATTAAACATGGTGAAGCCCCAAAATTGCCCTTGCTAGAAGAATGTGTTTCAGACATAAGGAAGTGGATGGCTGCAAACTTTCTACTTTTAAACTCGGACAAAACAGAGATGCTTGTTCTAGGTCCCAAGAAACAAAGAGATCTTCTGTTGAATCTGACAATTAATCTTAATGGTTGTACAGTCGTCTCAAATAAAACTGTGAAGGACCTCGGCGTTACTCTGGACCCTGATCTCTCTTTTGAAGAACATATCAAGACCATTTCAAGGACAGCTTTTTTCCATCTACGTAACATTGCAAAAATCAGGAACTTTCTGTCCAAAAATGATGCAGAAAAATTAATCCATGCTTTTGTCACTTCCAGGTTAGACTACTGCAATGCTCTACTTTCCGGCTACCCGGATAAAGCACTAAATAAACTTCAGTTAGTGCTAAATACGGCTGCTAGAATCCTGACTAGAACCAAAAAATTTGATCATATTACTCCAGTGCTAGCCTCTCTACACTGGCTTCCTGTCAAAGCAAGGGCTGATTTCAAGGTTTTACTGCTAACCTACAAAGCATTACATGGGCTTGCTCCTATCTATCTCTCTGATTTGGTCCTGCCGTACATACCTACACATACGCTACGGTCACAAGACGCAGGCCTCCTAATTGTCCCTAGAATTTTTAAGCAAACAGCTGGAGGCAGGGCTTTCTCCTATAGAGCTCCATTTTTATGGAACGGTCTGCCTACCCATGTCAGAGACGCAAACTCGGTCTCAACCTTTAAGTCTCTACTGAAGACTCATCTCTTCAGTGGGTCATATGATTGAGTGTAGTCTGGCCCAGGAGTGGGAGGGTGAACGGAAAGGCTCTGGAGCAACGAACCACCCTTGCTGTCTCTGCCTGGCCGGTTCCCCTCTTTCCACTGGGATTCTCTGCCTCTAACCCTATTACAGGGGCTGAGTCACTGGCTTTACTGGGGCTCTCTCATGCCGTCCCTGGAGGAGGTGCGTCACCTGAGTGGGTTGAGTCACTGATGTGGTCATCCTGTCTGGGTTGGCGCCCCCCCCCCCCCCCTTGGGTTGTGCCGTGGCAGAGGTCTTTGTGGGCTATACTCAGCCTTGTCTCAGGATGGTAAGTTGGTGGTTGAAGATATCCCTCTAGTGGTGTGGGGGCTGTGCTTTGGCAAAGTGGGTGGGGTTATATCCTTCCTGTTTGGCCCTGTCCGGGGGTGTCCTCGGAGTGGGCCACAGTGTCTCCTGACCCCTCCTGTCTCAGCCTCCAGTATTTATGCTGCAGTAGTTTATGTGTCGGGGGGCTAGGGTCAGTTTGTTATATCTGGAGTACTTCTCCTGTCCTATTCGAATCTAAGTGTGCGTTCTCTAATTCTCTCCTTCTCTCTTTCTCTCTCTCGGAGGACCTGAGCCCTAGGACCATGCCCCAGGACTACCTGACATGATGACTCCTTGCTGTCCCCAGTCCACCTGGCTGTGCTGCTGCTCCAGTTTCAACTGTTCTGCCTTATTATTATTCGACCATGCTGATCATTTATGAACATTTGAACATCTTGGCCATGTTCTGTTATAATCTCCACCCGGCACAGCCAGAAGAGGACTGGCCATCCCACATATGCTCTCTCTAATTCTCTCTTTCTTTCTCTCTCTCGGAGGACCTGAGCCCTAGGACCATGCCCCAGGAATACCTGACATGATGACTCCTTGCTGTCCCCAGTCCACCTGACTGTGCTGCTGCTCCAGTTTCAACTATTCTGCCTTATTATTATTCGACCATGCTGGTCATTTATGAACATTTGAACATCTTGACCATGTTTTGTTATAATCTCCACCCGGCACAGCCAGAAGAGGACTGGCCACCCCACATAGCCTGGTTCCTCTCTAGGTTTCTTCCTAGGTTTTGGCCTTTCTAGGGAGTTTTTCCTAGCCACCGTGCTTCTTCACCTGCATTGCTTGCTGTTTGGGGTTTTAGGCTGGGTTTCTGTACAGCACTTTGAGATATCAGCTGATGTACGAAGGGCTATATAAAATAAATTTGATTGATTGATTGATTGTTGGGATGTCATTACGGGGTATTGTGATGTCATTACGGGGTATTGTGATGTCATTACGGGGTATTGGGATGTCATTACGGGGTATTGGGATGTCATTACGGGGTATTGGGATGTCATTACGGGGTGTTGTGATGTCATTACGGGGTATTGGGATGTCATTACGGGGATGTCATTACGGGGTGTTGGGATGTCATTACGGGGTGTTGGGATGTCATTACGGGGTGTTGGGATGTCATTACGGGGTGTTGGGATGTCATTACGGGGTGTTGGGATGTCATTACGGGTGTTGGGATGTCATTACGGGGTGTTGGGATGTCATTACGGGGTATTGTGATGTCATTACGGGGTATTGGGATGTCATTACGGGGTATTGGGATGTCAATACGGGGTATTGGGATGTCATTACGGGGTATTGGGATGTCATTACGGGGTATTGGGATGTCATTACGGGGTATTGGGATGTCATTACGGGGTATTGGGATGTCATTACGGGGTGTTGTGATGTCATTACGGGGTATTGGGATGTCATTACGGGGTATTGGGATGTCATTACGGGGTATTGGGATGTCATTACGGGGTATTGGGATGTCATTACGGGGTGTTGGGATGTCATTACGGGGTGTTGTGATGTCATTACGGGGTGTTGTGATGTCATTACGGGGTGTTGTGATGTCATTACGGGGTGTTGTGATGTCATTACGGGGTGTTGTGATGTCATTACGGGGTGTTGTGATGTCATTACGGGGTATTGGGATGTCATTACGGGGTGTTGTGATGTCATTACGGGGTATTGGGATGTCATTACGGGGTGTTGTGATGTCATTACGGGGTGTTGTGATGTCATTACGGGGTGTTGTGATGTCATTACGGGGTGTTGTGATGTCATTACGGGGTATTGGGATGTCATTACGGGGTGTTGTGATGTCATTACGGGGTGTTGTGATGTCATTACGGGGTGTTGTGATGTCATTACGGGGTGTTGTGATGTCATTACGGGGTGTTGTGATGTCATTACGGGGTATTGGGATGTCATTACGGGGTATTGGGATGTCATTACGGGGATGTCATTACGGGGATGTCATTACGGGGTGTTGGGATGTCATTACGGGGTGTTGGGATGTCATTACGGGGTATTGGGATGTCATTACGGGGTATTGGGATGTCATTACGGGGTGTTGTGATGTCATTACGGGGTGTTGTGATGTCATTACGGGGTGTTGTGATGTCATTACGGGGTATTGTGATGTCATTACGGGGTGTTGTGATGTCATTACGGGGTATTGTGATGTCATTACGGGGTATTGGGATGTCATTACGGGGTGTTGTGATGTCATTACGGGGTGTTGTGATGTCATTACGGGGTGTTGTGATGTCATTACGGGGTGTTGTGATGTCATTACGGGGTGTCGGGATGTCATTACGGGGTATTGTGATGTCATTACGGGGTGTTGTGATGTCATTACGGGGTGTTGGGATGTCATTACGGGGTGTTGGGATGTCATTACGGGGTGTTGGGATGTCATTACGGGGTGTTGTGATGTCATTACGGGGTGTTGTGATGTCATTACGGGGTGTTGTGATGTCATTACGGGGTGTTGTGATGTCATTACGGGGTGTTGTGATGTCATTACGGGGTGTTGTGATGTCATTACGGGGTGTTGTGATGTCATTACGGGGTGTTGTGATGTCATTACGGGGTGTTGTGTGTAGATTGATGAGGGAACATAATATTGAATCCATTTTACTGTAAAACGTAACAAAAGGTGGAAAAAGGTACTTCAGGTGTGAAACAGCTTGAATTAGGCAACACACACACACACACACACACACACACACACACACACATTTCCCCCCACACACACACACACACACACACACACACATTTCCCCCCACACACACACACACACACACACATTTCCCCCCACACACACACACACACATTTCCCCCCACACACACACACACACACACACACACACACACACACACACACACATTTCCCCCCACACACACACACACACACACATTTCCCCCCACACACACACATTTCCCCACACGCACACACACACACATTTCCCCACACACACACATTTCCCCACACACACACACACACACACACACATTTCCCCACACACACACACACACACACATTTCCCCACACACACACACACATTTCCCCACACAAACACACACACATTTCCCCACACCGTTTAACACATCTGCACCCCCTGTTACAGGCAGTCTCACCAGGCGTGTATCTGGAGTCAGAGTGCCCCCAGCCCCCCAAGCGGAGAGGAGCTTCCCCCCAGGGTGGAGGGGGTTTCTGAGGGTGGCTGGTGAGGCCGGGAGGGGGGCGGGAAGGGGCTGAAAGACCTTTAGGAGCCAGAGGGACCTTCCACAGCTCATGGGCCAGAGACGAGTTACACCCTCCTGGAGACCATTTAGACTCTCCTGACCTGACTGGAGAGGGAGAGAGAGAGGGGGAGGAGAGAGAGAGGGGGAGGAGAGAGAGAGGGGGAGGAGAGAGGGGGGAGGAGAGAGAGAGGGGGAGGAGAGAGGGGGGAGGGAGGAGAGAGAGAGGGGGGAGGGAGAGGAGAGAGAGAGGGGGAGGAGAGAGGGGGAGGGAGAGGAGAGAGAGGGGGGAGGAGAGAGGGGGGAGGGAGAGGAGAGAGAGGGAGAGAGGGAGGAGAGAGAGAAGAGAGAGGAGAGAGGGGGAAGAGAGAGGGGGAAGAGAGAGGGGGAAGAGAGGGGGAAGAGAGAGGGGGAAGAAAGAGGGGGAAGAAAGAGGGGGAAGAAAGAGGGGGAAGAAAGAGGGGGAAGAAAGAGGGGGAAGAAAGAGGGGGAAGAGAGAGGGGGAAGAGAGAGGGGGAAGAGAGAGGGGGAAGAAAGAGGGGGAAGAAAGAGGGGGAAGAGAGAGGGGGAAGAGAGAGGGGAGGAGAGAGGGGGAAGAGAGAGGGGGAAGAGAGAGGGGGAGGAGAGAGGGGGAGGAGAGAGGGGGAGGAGAGAGGGGGAGGAGAGAGGGGGAGGAGAGAGGGGGAAGAGAGAGGGGGAAGAGAGAGGGGGAAGAGAGAGGGGGAAGAGAGAGGGAAGAGAGAGAGAGAGAGAGAGAGAGAGGGGGAGGAGAGAGAGAGAGGGGGGAGAGAGAGAGAGGGGGAAGAGAGAGGGGGAAGAGAGAGGGGGAAGAGAGAGGGGGAAGAGAGAGGGAAGAGAGAGAGAGGGAGAAGGGGGAGGAGAGAGGGAGAACAATCCATAAGGTGGTAAATGACCTGAATTGATAATGACAGAAGGAGAAGTTTACAACAATGTGATTTATACCTCCAATGTGATGGTTGCAACCATTATCAATCACCCATATTAACAAACTGATTTAAATTCTCTAGTATAGACTACTGATCATAATGAACAATCATTTTCTATTTATCGTCCCAGCTGAGAGTCAGACCTACCCGTAGTGGGGAGAGTCAGACCTACCCGTAGTGGGGAGAGTCAGACCTACCCGTAGTGGGGAGAGTCAGACCTACCCGTAGTGGGGAGAGTCAGACCTACCCGTAGTGGGGAGAGTCAGGCCTACCCGTAGTGGGGAGTGTCAGGCCTACCCGTAGTGGGGAGAGTCAGGCCTACCCGTAGTGGGGAGAGTCAGGCCTACCCGTAGTGGGGAGAGTCAGGCCTACCCGTAGTGGGGAGAGTCAGGCCTACCCGTAGTGGGGAGAGTCAGGCCTACCCGTAGTGGGGAGAGTCAGGCCTACCCGTAGTGGGGAGAGTCAGGCCTACCCGTAGTGGGGAGAGTCAGGCCTACCCGTAGTGGGGAGAGTCAGGCCTACCCGTAGTGGGGAGAGTCAGGCCTACCCGTAGTGGGGAGAGTCAGGCCTACCCGTAGTGGGGAGAGTCAGGCCTACCCGTAGTGGGGAGAGTCAGGCCTACCCGTAGTGGGGAGAGTCAGGCCTACCCGTAGTGGGGAGAGTCAGGCCTACCCGTAGTGGGGAGAGTCAGGCCTACCCGTAGTGGGGAGAGTCAGGCCTACCCGTAGTGGGGAGAGTCAGGCCTACCCGTAGTGGGGAGAGTCAGGCCTACCCGTAGTGGGGAGAGTCAGGCCTACCCGTAGTGGGGAGAGTCAGGCCTACCCGTAGTGGGGAGAGTCAGGCCTACCCGTAGTGGGGAGAGTCAGGCCTACCCGTAGTGGGGAGAGTCAGGCCTACCCGTAGTGGGGAGAGTCAGGCCTACCCGTAGTGGGGAGAGTCAGGCCTACCCGTAGTGGGGAGAGTCAGGCCTACCCGTAGTGGGGAGAGTCAGGCCTACCCGTAGTGGGGAGAGTCAGGCCTACCCGTAGTGGGGAGAGTCAGGCCTACCCGTAGTGGGGAGAGTCAGGCCTACCCGTAGTGGGGAGAGTCAGGCCTACCCGTAGTGGGGAGAGTCAGACCTACCCGTAGTGGGGAGAGTCAGACCTACCCGTAGTGGGGAGAGTTAGACCTACCCGTAGTGGGGAGAGTTAGACCTACCCGTAGTGGGGAGAGTTAGACCTACCCGTAGTGGGGAGAGTCAGACCTACCCGTAGTGGGGAGAGTCAGACCTACCCGTAGTGGGGAGAGTCAGACCTACCCGTAGTGGGGAGAGTCAGACCTACCCGTAGTGGGGAGAGTCAGACCTACCCGTAGTGGGGAGAGTTATACCTACCCGTAGTGGGGAGAGTTAGACCTACCCGTAGTGGGGAGAGTCAGACCTACCCGTAGTGGGGAGAGTCAGACCTACCCGTAGTGGGGAGAGTTATACCTACCCGTAGTGGGGAGAGTCAGACCTACCCGTAGTGCTTTGTGTTGTACTGGTGAGTGAACCACTGTGGCTGGAGGCACGACTAGATGACCAGGCACTGTTAGAAGGCATCGTGGTGTTCAGAGATGAGGATGGTCCTGGGGAGCGAGAGAAGAGAGAGAGAAGAGAGGAGAGAGAGAGGAAAGAGAAGAGAAGAGAGAAGAGAGAAAAGAGAAGAGAGAAGAGAGAAGAGGGAGAGAGAGAGGAGAGAAAGACAGAAAAAGGAAAGAGAACGGAGAAAGAAAGAGAAAGGAGAGAGAGAGAGCGAAAAGAGAGAAAGGAGAGAGAAGAGAGAGAGAGCGAAAAGAGAGGAAGGAGAGAGAAAGAGAGAGAGCGAAAAGAGGAAGGAGAGAGAAAGAGAGAGGAGAGAGACAAAGGAGAGAGAAAGAGAGAGGGAGAGAGACAAAGGAGAGAGAAAGAGAGAGGGAGAGAGACAAAGGAGAGAGAAAGAGAGAAACACAGTTACCACCATACAGAACAATAGACTCCAAAAGCAGGGATGAAATGAAGCTAGTCCACTAGCCTGAGGACAGACCGGGTTAGTTGACTGACTGTAGAACTACAAATCATCAAGTCAGGGATGGAATGAAGCTAGTCCACTAGCCTGAGGACAGACCGGGTTAGTTGACTGACTGTAGAACTACAAATCATCAAGTCAGGGATGGAATGAAGCTAGTCCACTAGCCTGAGGACAGACCGGGTTAGTTGACTGACTGTAGAACTACAAATCATCAAGTCAGGGATGGAATGAAGCTAGTCCACTAGCCTGAGGACAGACCGGGTTAGTTGACTGACTGTAGAACTACAAATCATCAAGTCAGGGATGGAATGAAGCTAGTCCACTAGCCTGAGGACAGACCGGGTTAGTTGACTGACTGTAGAACTACAAATCATCAAGTCAGGGATGGAATGAAGCTAGTCCACTAGCCTGAGGACAGACCGGGTTAGTTGACTGACTGTAGAACTACAAATCATCAAGTCAGGGATGGAATGAAGCTAGTCCACTAGCCTGAGGACAGACCGGGTTAGTTGACTGACTGTAGAACTACAAATCATCAAGTCAGGGATGGAATGAAGCTAGTCCACTAGCCTGAGGACAGACCGGGTTAGTTGACTGACTGTAGAACTACAAATCATCAAGTCAGGGATGGAATGAAGCTAGTCCACTAGCCTGAGGACAGACCGGGTTAGTTGACTGACTGTAGAACTACAAATCATCAAGTCAGGGATGGAATGAAGCTAGTCCACTAGCCTGAGGACAGACCGGGTTAGTTGACTGACTGTAGAACTACAAATCATCAAGTCAGGGATGAAATGAAGCTAGTCCACTAGCCTGAGGACAGACCGGGTTAGTTGACTGACTGTAGAACTACAAATCATCAAGTCAGGGATGAAATGAAGCTAGTCCACTAGCCTGAGGACAGACCGGGTTAGTTGACTGACTGTAGAACTACAAATCATCAAGTCAGGGATATTCAATAGTGCTGAGCGATTAAACAACATTTCACTTATTTTGGGTTTAAAGATAAAGAGATAAATCAGATCAAGTCTGAACTGTGTGATGTAGTAGGGAGTTGTAGTTTCTCGAGAGATAAATCAGATCAAGTCTGAACTGTGTGATGTAGTAGGGAGTTGTAGTTTCTCGAGAGATAAATCAGATCAAGTCTGAACTGTGTAATGTAGTATATATATATAAAACTAATGTAATATATAATATATATATACATCTAATGTAATATATAATATATATATCTACATAGAGGACGATGTCCTGTCAGGTCTCTGGTCTACATAGAGGACGGTGTCCTGTCAGGTCTCCGGTCTACGTAGAGGACGGTGTCCTGTCAGGTCTCTGGTCTACGTAGAGGACGGTGTCCTGTCAGGTCTCCGGTCTACGTAGAGGAGGGTGTGTGTTACCTGTCAGGTCTCTGAGGTGGTCTATATGGCGGACGGTGTTGATGGAGAGGTTGTTGATGACACTACCAGGGGTCACGAAAGGGTCAGTCTCAGGGTCGATGTTGGGGTAACCTTTCCATGGCTCCCCGGGCCGGAACTCTGGGGAGAGACATACAGGAATAGAGAGTGAGGGGGGGTCTGGAGAGAGTTATACAGGAATAGAGAGTGAGGGGGGGTCTGGAGAGAGTTATACAGGAATAGAGAGTGGGGGGGGGGGGGTCTGGAGAGAGTTATACAGGAATAGAGAGTGAGGGGGGGTCTGGAGAGAGTTATACAGGAATAGAGAGTGAGGGGGGGTCTGGAGAGAGTTATACAGGAATAGAGAGTGAGGGGGGGTCTGGAGAGAGTTATACAGGAATAGAGAGTGAGGGGGGGGGGGGGGGTCTGGAGAGAGTTATACAGGAATAGAGAGTGAGAAGAGGGTCTGGAGAGAGTTATACAGGAATAGAGAGTGAGGAGAGGGTCTGGAGAGAGTTATACAGGAATAGAGAGTGAGAAGAGGGTCTGGAGAGAGTTATACAGGAATAGAGAGTGAGAAGAGGGTCTGGAGAGAGTTATACAGGAATAGAGAGTGAGGGGGGGTCTGGAGAGAGTTATACAGGAATAGAGAGTGAGGGGGGGTCTGGAGAGAGTTATACAGGAATAGAGAGTGAGGGGGGTCTGGAGAGAGTTATACAGGAATAGAGAGTGAGAAGAGGGTCTGGAGAGAGTTATACAGGAATAGAGAGTGAGGGGGGGTCTGGAGAGAGTTATACAGGAATAGAGAGTGAGGGGGGGGGGGGGGGTCTGGAGAGAGTTATACAGGAATAGAGAGTGAGAAGAGGGTCTGGAGAGAGTTATACAGGAATAGAGAGTGAGAAGAGGGTCTGGAGAGAGTTATACAGGAATAGAGAGTGAGGGGGGGTCTGGAGAGAGTTATACAGGAATAGAGAGTGAGGGGGGGTCTGGAGAGAGTTATACAGGAATAGAGAGTGAGGGGGGGGGGGGGGGGGGTGTGGAGAGAGTTATACAGGAATAGAGAGTGAGGGGGGGTCTGGAGAGAGTTATACAGGAATAGAGAGTGAGGGGGGGTCTGGAGAGAGTTATACAGGAATAGAGAGTGAGGGGGGGGGGGGTCTGGAGAGAGTTATACAGGAAGTATGGAGAAGGTACTACTCTTTCACCAGTTTGTATTTAAAGTGTGTGTGTGTGAGAGTGTGTGTGAGTGCATACCTGGGGGCCAGGTAACGTTGGTGTTTCCATGGGGGGATTTGGCACGAGGGGGCCAGCTGTCGCCCACCGAGCCCATTGATTGGCCGGGAGAGCTTAGGGGGGCGGAGCCAGCAGACAGGAAGTCATAGGGACCGAAGGGAGAATCCTCCAGACGCAGCCCAGACGACATGGCACCTGGAGACACAAACACACTGTTATATAAACACACACACACACACACACACACACACACACACACACACACACACACACACACACACACACACCACAGCCAATAACACAGAGCACCAGGAGACACACCTGGTGTTTGAGATCGATTACATTACAGTCGGAGAAAGACTGACCTTCAAATCACCTTGAATTCTAGATAGATCAGTCAGTCAGTCAGCCAGTCAGTCAATCAGCTCCTAAATAACTATTATTACCTGTAGATCAGTCAGTCAGTCAGTCAGTCAGCTCCTAAATAACTATTATTACCTGTAGATCAGTCAGTCAGCTCCTAAATAACTATTATTACCTGTAGATCAGTCAGTCAGTCAGCTCCTAAATAACTATTATTACCTGTAGATCAGTCAGTCAGTCAGTCAGCTCCTAAATAACTATTATTACCTGTAGATCAGTCAGTCAGTCAGTCAGTCAATCAGCTCCTAAATAACTATTATTACCTGTAGATCAGTCAGTCAGTCAGTCAGTCAGCTCCTAAATAACTATTAGTACCTGTAGATCTGTCAGTCAGTCAGTCAGTCAGTCAGTCAGCTCCTAAATAACTATTATTACCTGTAGATCAGTCAGTCAGCTCCTAAATAACTATTATTACCTGTAGATCAGTCAGTCAGTCAGCTCCTAAATAACTAGTATTACCTGTAGATCAGTCAGTCAGTCAGCTCCTAAATAACTAGTATTACCTGTAGATCAGTCAGTCAGTCAGTCAGTCAGTCAGCTCCTAAATAACTAGTATTACCTGTAGATCAGTCAGTCAGTCAGTCAGTCAGTCAGTCAGTCAGTCAGCTCCTAAATAACTATTACCTGTAGATCAGTCAGTCAGTCAGCTTCTAAATAACTATTATTACCTGTAGATCAGTCGTCAGTCAGCTCCTAAATAACTATTATTACCTGTAGATCAGTCAGTCAGTCAGTCAGTCAGCTCCTAAATAACTATTATTACCTGTAGATCAGTCAGTCAGTCAGCTCCTAAATAACTATTATCACCTGTAGATCAGTCAGTCAGTCAGTCAGTCAGCTCCTAAATAACTATTATTACCTGTAGATCAGTCAGTCAGTCAGTCAGCTCCTAAATAACTATTATTACCTGTAGATCAGTCAGTCAGTCAGTCAGCTCCTAAATAACTGTTATTACCTGTAGATCAGTCAGTCAGTCAGCTCCTAAATAACTATTATTACCTGTAGATCAGTCAGTCAGTCAGTCAGCTCCTAATTAACTATTATTACCTGTAGATCAGTCAGTCAGTCAGCTCCTAAATAACTAGTATTACCTGTAGATCAGTCAGTCAGCTCCTAAATAACTATTATTACCTGTAGATCAGTCAGTCAGCTCCTAAATAACTATTATTACCTGTAGATCAGTCAGTCAGTCAGCCAGCTCCTAAATAACTATTATTACCTGTAGATCAGTCAGTCAGTCAGCTCCTAAATAACTATTATTACCTGTAGATCAGTCAGTCAGCTCCTAAATAACTATTATTACCTGTAGATCAGTCAGCTCCTAAATAACTATTATTACCTGTAGATCAGTCAGTCAGTCAGTCAGTCAGCTCCCAAATAACTATTATTACCTGTAGATCAGTCAGTCAGTCAGCTCCTAAATAACTATTATTACCTGTAGATCAGTCAGCTCCTAAATAACTATTATTACCTGTAGATCAGTCAGTCAGTCAGCTCCCAAATAACTATTATTACCTGTAGATCAGTCAGTCAGTCAGCTCCTAAATAACTATTATTAGCTGTCGTTCAGTCAGTCAGTCAGCCAGCTCCTAAATAACTATTATTACCTGTAGATCAGTCAGTCAGTCAGTCAGCTCCTAAATAACTATTATTACCTGTAGATCAGTCAGTCAGTCAGTCAGTCAGCTCCTAAATAACTGTTATTACCTGTAGATCAGTCAGTCAGCTCCTAAATAACTATTATTACCTATAGATCAGTTAGTCAGTCAGTCAGATCCTAAATAACTATTATTACCTGTAGATCAGTCAGTCAGTCAGTCAGTCAGCTCCTAAATAACTATTATTACCTGTAGATCAGTCAGTCAGCTCCTAAATAACTATTATTACCTGTAGATCAGTCAGTCAGTCAGTCAGCTCCTAAATAACTATTATTACCTGTAGATCAGTCAGTCAGCTCCTAAATAACTATTATTACCTGTAGATCAGTCAGTCAGTCAGCCAGCTCCTAAATAACTAGTATTACCTGTAGATCAGTCAGTCAGTCAGCTCCTAAATAACTATTATTACCTGTAGATCAGTCAGTCAGTCATCTCCTAAATAACTTTTATTACCTGTAGATCAGTCAGTCAGTCAGCTCCTAAATAACTAGTATTACCTGTAGATCAGTCAGTCAGTCAGCCAGCTCCTAAATAACTATTATTACCTGTAGATCAGTCAGTCAGTCATCTCCTAAATAACTATTATTACCTGTAGATCAGTCAGTCAGTCAGCTCCTAAATAACTAGTATTACCTGTAGATCAGTCAGTCAGCTCCTAAATAACTATTATTACCTGTAGATCAGTCAGTCAGCTCCTAAATAACTATTATTACCTGTAGATCAGTCAGTCAGTCAGCCAGCTCCTAAATAACTATTATTACCTGTAGATCAGTCAGTCAGTCAGTCAGCTCCTAAATAACTATTATTACCTGTAGATCAGTCAGTCAGCTCCTAAATAACTATTATTACCTGTAGATCAGTCAGCTCCTAAATAACTATTATTACCTGTAGATCAGTCAGTCAGTCAGTCAGTCAGCTCCCAAATAACTATTATTACCTGTAGATCAGTCAGTCAGTCAGCTCCTAAATAACTATTATTAGCTGTCGTTCAGTCAGTCAGTCAGCCAGCTCCTAAATAACTATTATTACCTGTAGATCAGTCAGTCAGTCAGTCAGCTCCTAAATAACTATTATTACCTGTAGATCAGTCAGTCAGTCAGTCAGTCAGCTCCTAAATAACTGTTATTACCTGTAGATCAGTCAGTCAGCTCCTAAATAACTATTATTACCTGTAGATCAGTCAGTCAGTCAGTCAGCTCCTAAATAACTATTATTACCTGTAGATCAGTCAGTCAGCTCCTAAATAACTATTATTACCTGTAGATCAGTCAGTCAGTCAATCAGCTCCTAAATAACTATTATTACCTGTAGATCAGTCAGTCAGTCAGCCAGCTCCTAAATAACTAGTATTACCTGTAGATCAGTCAGTCAGTCAGCTCCTAAATAACTATTATTACCTGTAGATCAGTCAGTCAGTCATCTCCTAAATAACTATTATTACCTGTAGATCAGTCAGTCAGTCAGCTCCTAAATAACTAGTATTACCTGTAGATCAGTCAGTCAGTCAGCCAGCTCCTAAATAACTATTATTACCTGTAGATCAGTCAGTCAGTCATCTCCTAAATAACTATTATTACCTGTAGATCAGTCAGTCAGTCAGCTCCTAAATAACTAGTATTACCTGTAGATCAGTCAGTCAGTCATCTCCTAAATAACTATTATTACCTGTCGTTCAGTCAGTCAGTCAGCTCCTAAATAACTATTATTAACTGTAGATCAGTCAGTCAGTCAGCCAGCTCCTAAATAACTATTATTACCTGTAGATCAGTCAGTCAGTCAGTCAGTCAGTCAGTCAGCTCCTAAATAACTATTATTACCTGTAGATCAGTCAGTCAGTCAGTCAGTCAGCTCCTAAATAACTGTTATTACCTGTAGATCAGTCAGTCAGTCAGCTCCTAAATAACTATTATTACCTGTAGATCAGTCAGCTCCTAAATAACTATTATTACCTGTAGATCAGTCAGTCAGTCAGTCAGTCAGCTCCCAAATAACTATTATTACCTGTAGATCAGTCAGTCAGTCAGCTCCTAAATAACTATTATTAGCTGTCGTTCAGTCAGTCAGTCAGCCAGCTCCTAAATAACTATTATTACCTGTAGATCAGTCAGTCAGTCAGTCAGCTCCTAAATAACTATTATTACCTGTAGATCAGTCAGTCAGTCAGTCAGTCAGCTCCTAAATAACTGTTATTACCTGTAGATCAGTCAGTCAGCTCCTAAATAACTATTATTACCTATAGATCAGTTAGTCAGTCAGTCAGATCCTAAATAACTATTATTACCTGTAGATCAGTCAGTCAGTCAGTCAGTCAGCTCCTAAATAACTATTATTACCTGTAGATCAGTCAGTCAGCTCCTAAATAACTATTATTACCTGTAGATCAGTCAGTCAGTCAGTCAGCTCCTAAATAACTATTATTACCTGTAGATCAGTCAGTCAGCTCCTAAATAACTATTATTACCTGTAGATCAGTCAGTCAGTCAATCAGCTCCTAAATAACTATTATTACCTGTAGATCAGTCAGTCAGTCAGCCAGCTCCTAAATAACTAGTATTACCTGTAGATCAGTCAGTCAGTCAGCTCCTAAATAACTATTATTACCTGTAGATCAGTCAGTCAGCTCCTAAATAACTATTATTACCTGTAGATCAGTCAGTCAGTCAGTCAGCTCCTAAATAACTATTATTACCTGTAGATCAGTCAGTCAGCTCCTAAATAACTATTATTACCTGTAGATCAGTCAGTCAGTCAATCAGCTCCTAAATAACTATTATTACCTGTAGATCAGTCAGTCAGTCAGCCAGCTCCTAAATAACTAGTATTACCTGTAGATCAGTCAGTCAGTCAGCTCCTAAATAACTATTATTACCTGTAGATCAGTCAGTCAGTCATCTCCTAAATAACTATTATTACCTGTAGATCAGTCAGTCAGTCAGCTCCTAAATAACTAGTATTACCTGTAGATCAGTCAGTCAGTCAGCCAGCTCCTAAATAACTATTATTACCTGTAGATCAGTCAGTCAGTCATCTCCTAAATAACTATTATTACCTGTAGATCAGTCAGTCAGTCAGCTCCTAAATAACTAGTATTACCTGTAGATCAGTCAGTCAGCTCCTAAATAACTATTATTACCTGTAGATCAGTCAGTCAGCTCCTAAATAACTATTATTACCTGTAGATCAGTCAGTCAGTCAGCCAGCTCCTAAATAACTATTATTACCTGTAGATCAGTCAGTCAGTCAGCCAGCTCCTAAATAACTATTATTACCTGTAGATCAGTCAGTCAGTCAGTCAGCTCCTAAATAACTATTATTACCTGTAGATCAGTCAGTCAGCTCCTAAATAACTATTATTACCTGTAGATCAGTCAGCTCCTAAATAACTATTATTACCTGTAGATCAGTCAGTCAGTCAGTCAGCTCCCAAATAACTATTATTACCTGTAGATCAGTCAGTCAGTCAGCTCCTAAATAACTATTATTAGCTGTCGTTCAGTCAGTCAGTCAGCCAGCTCCTAAATAACTATTATTACCTGTAGATCAGTCAGTCAGTCAGTCAGCTCCTAAATAACTATTATTACCTGTAGATCAGTCAGTCAGTCAGTCAGTCAGCTCCTAAATAACTGTTATTACCTGTAGATCAGTCAGTCAGCTCCTAAATAACTATTATTACCTATAGATCAGTTAGTCAGTCAGTCAGCTCCTAAATAACTATTATTACCTGTAGATCAGTCAGTCAGTCAGTCAGCTCCTAAATAACTATTATTACCTGTAGATCAGTCAGTCAGCTCCTAAATAACTATTATTACCTGTAGATCAGTCAGTCAGTCAATCAGCTCCTAAATAACTATTATTACCTGTAGATCAGTCAGTCAGTCAGCCAGCTCCTAAATAACTAGTATTACCTGTAGATCAGTCAGTCAGTCAGCTCCTAAATAACTATTATTACCTGTAGATCAGTCAGTCAGTCATCTCCTAAATAACTATTATTACCTGTAGATCAGTCAGTCAGTCAGCTCCTAAATAACTAGTATTACCTGTAGATCAGTCAGTCAGTCAGCCAGCTCCTAAATAACTATTATTACCTGTAGATCAGTCAGTCAGTCATCTCCTAAATAACTATTATTACCTGTAGATCAGTCAGTCAGTCAGCTCCTAAATAACTAGTATTACCTGTAGATCAGTCAGTCAGTCATCTCCTAAATAACTATTATTACCTGTCGTTCAGTCAGTCAGTCAGCTCCTAAATAACTATTATTAACTGTAGATCAGTCAGTCAGTCAGCCAGCTCCTAAATAACTATTATTACCTGTAGATCAGTCAGTCAGTCAGTCAGTCAGTCAGTCAGCTCCTAAATAACTATTATTACCTGTAGATCAGTCAGTCAGTCAGTCAGTCAGCTCCTAAATAACTGTTATTACCTGTAGATCAGTCAGTCAGTCAGCTCCTAAATAACTATTATTACCTGTAGATCAGTCAGCTCCTAAATAACTATTATTACCTGTAGATCAGTCAGTCAGTCAGTCAGTCAGCTCCCAAATAACTATTATTACCTGTAGATCAGTCAGTCAGTCAGCTCCTAAATAACTATTATTAGCTGTCGTTCAGTCAGTCAGTCAGCCAGCTCCTAAATAACTATTATTACCTGTAGATCAGTCAGTCAGTCAGTCAGCTCCTAAATAACTATTATTACCTGTAGATCAGTCAGTCAGTCAGTCAGTCAGCTCCTAAATAACTGTTATTACCTGTAGATCAGTCAGTCAGCTCCTAAATAACTATTATTACCTGTAGATCAGTCAGTCAGTCAGCTCCTAAATAACTATTATTACCTGTAGATCAGTCAGTCAGCTCCTAAATAACTATTATTACCTGTAGATCAGTCAGTCAGTCAGCTCCTAAATAACTATTATTACCTGTAGATCAGTCAGTCAGCTCCTAAATAACTATTATTACCTGTAGATCAGTCAGTCAGTCAATCAGCTCCTAAATAACTATTATTACCTGTAGATCAGTCAGTCAGTCAGCCAGCTCCTAAATAACTAGTATTACCTGTAGATCAGTCAGTCAGTCAGCTCCTAAATAACTATTATTACCTGTAGATCAGTCAGTCAGTCATCTCCTAAATAACTATTATTACCTGTAGATCAGTCAGTCAGTCAGCTCCTAAATAACTAGTATTACCTGTAGATCAGTCAGTCAGTCAGTCAGTCAGTCAGTCAGCTCCTAAATAACTATTATTACCTGATCAGTCAGTCAGTCATCTCCTAAATAACTATTATTAGTTCAGTCAGTCAATCAGCTCCTAAATAACTATTATTAACTGTAGATCAGTCAGTCAGTCAGCCAGCTCCTAAATAACTATTATTACCTGTAGATCAGTCAGTCAGTCAGTCAGTCAGTCAGTCAGTCAGTCAGTCAGTCAGCTCCTAAATAACTATTATTACCTGTAGATCAGTCAGTCAGTCAGTCAGCTCCTAAATAACTGTTATTACCTGTAGATCAGTCAGTCAGCTCCTAAATAACTATTATTACCTGTAGATCAGTCAGTCAGTCAGTCAGATCCTAAATAACTATTATTACCTGTAGATCAGTCAGTCAGTCAGTCAGCTCCTAAATAACTATTATTACCTGTAGATCAGTCAGTCAGCTCCTAAATAACTATTATTACCTGTAGATCAGTCAGTCAGTCAGCTCCTAAATAACTATTATTACCTGTAGATCAGTCAGTCAGCTCCTAAATAACTATTATTACCTGTAGATCAGTCAGTCAGTCAGCCAGCTCCTAAATAACTATTATTACCTGTAGATCAGTCAGTCAGTCAATCAGCTCCTAAATAACTATTATTACCTGTAGATCAGTCAGTCAGTCAGCTCCTAAATAACTAGTATTACCTGTAGATCAGTCAGTCAATCAGCTCCTAAATAACTATTATTACCTGTAGATCAGTCAGTCAGTCAGTCAGTCAATCAGCTCCTAAATAACTATTATTACCTGTAGATCAGTCAGTCAGTCAGCTCCTAAATAACTAGTATTACCTGTAGATCAGTCAGTCAGTCAGCTCCTAAATAACTATTATTACCTGTAGATCAGTCAGTCAGTCAGCTCCTAAATAACTATTATTACCTGTAGATCAGTCAGTCAGTCAGTCAGTCAGCTCCTAAATAACTGTTATTACCTGTAGATCAGTCAGTCAGCTCCTAAATAACTATTATTACCTATAGATCAGTTAGTCAGTCAGTCAGATCCTAAATAACTATTATTACCTGTAGATCAGTCAGTCAGTCAGTCAGTCAGCTCCTAAATAACTATTATTACCTGTAGATCAGTCAGTCAGCTCCTAAATAACTATTATTACCTGTAGATCAGTCAGTCAGTCAGTCAGCTCCTAAATAACTATTATTACCTGTAGATCAGTCAGTCAGCTCCTAAATAACTATTATTACCTGTAGATCAGTCAGTCAGTCAATCAGCTCCTAAATAACTATTATTACCTGTAGATCAGTCAGTCAGTCAGCCAGCTCCTAAATAACTAGTATTACCTGTAGATCAGTCAGTCAGTCAGCTCCTAAATAACTATTATTACCTGTAGATCAGTCAGTCAGCTCCTAAATAACTATTATTACCTGTAGATCAGTCAGTCAGTCAGTCAGCTCCTAAATAACTATTATTACCTGTAGATCAGTCAGTCAGCTCCTAAATAACTATTATTACCTGTAGATCAGTCAGTCAGTCAATCAGCTCCTAAATAACTATTATTACCTGTAGATCAGTCAGTCAGTCAGCCAGCTCCTAAATAACTAGTATTACCTGTAGATCAGTCAGTCAGTCAGCTCCTAAATAACTATTATTACCTGTAGATCAGTCAGTCAGTCATCTCCTAAATAACTATTATTACCTGTAGATCAGTCAGTCAGTCAGCTCCTAAATAACTAGTATTACCTGTAGATCAGTCAGTCAGTCAGCCAGCTCCTAAATAACTATTATTACCTGTAGATCAGTCAGTCAGTCATCTCCTAAATAACTATTATTACCTGTAGATCAGTCAGTCAGTCAGCTCCTAAATAACTAGTATTACCTGTAGATCAGTCAGTCAGCTCCTAAATAACTATTATTACCTGTAGATCAGTCAGTCAGCTCCTAAATAACTATTATTACCTGTAGATCAGTCAGTCAGTCAGCCAGCTCCTAAATAACTATTATTACCTGTAGATCAGTCAGTCAGTCAGTCAGCTCCTAAATAACTATTATTACCTGTAGATCAGTCAGTCAGCTCCTAAATAACTATTATTACCTGTAGATCAGTCAGCTCCTAAATAACTATTATTACCTGTAGATCAGTCAGTCAGTCAGTCAGCTCCCAAATAACTATTATTACCTGTAGATCAGTCAGTCAGTCAGCTCCTAAATAACTATTATTAGCTGTCGTTCAGTCAGTCAGTCAGCCAGCTCCTAAATAACTATTATTACCTGTAGATCAGTCAGTCAGTCAGTCAGCTCCTAAATAACTATTATTACCTGTAGATCAGTCAGTCAGTCAGTCAGTCAGCTCCTAAATAACTGTTATTACCTGTAGATCAGTCAGTCAGCTCCTAAATAACTATTATTACCTATAGATCAGTTAGTCAGTCAGTCAGCTCCTAAATAACTATTATTACCTGTAGATCAGTCAGTCAGTCAGTCAGCTCCTAAATAACTATTATTACCTGTAGATCAGTCAGTCAGCTCCTAAATAACTATTATTACCTGTAGATCAGTCAGTCAGTCAATCAGCTCCTAAATAACTATTATTACCTGTAGATCAGTCAGTCAGTCAGCCAGCTCCTAAATAACTAGTATTACCTGTAGATCAGTCAGTCAGTCAGCTCCTAAATAACTATTATTACCTGTAGATCAGTCAGTCAGTCATCTCCTAAATAACTATTATTACCTGTAGATCAGTCAGTCAGTCAGCTCCTAAATAACTAGTATTACCTGTAGATCAGTCAGTCAGTCAGCCAGCTCCTAAATAACTATTATTACCTGTAGATCAGTCAGTCAGTCATCTCCTAAATAACTATTATTACCTGTAGATCAGTCAGTCAGTCAGCTCCTAAATAACTAGTATTACCTGTAGATCAGTCAGTCAGTCATCTCCTAAATAACTATTATTACCTGTCGTTCAGTCAGTCAGTCAGCTCCTAAATAACTATTATTAACTGTAGATCAGTCAGTCAGTCAGCCAGCTCCTAAATAACTATTATTACCTGTAGATCAGTCAGTCAGTCAGTCAGTCAGTCAGTCAGTCAGCTCCTAAATAACTATTATTACCTGTAGATCAGTCAGTCAGTCAGCTCCTAAATAACTGTTATTACCTGTAGATCAGTCAGTCAGTCAGCTCCTAAATAACTATTATTACCTGTAGATCAGTCAGCTCCTAAATAACTATTATTACCTGTAGATCAGTCAGTCAGTCAGTCAGTCAGCTCCCAAATAACTATTATTACCTGTAGATCAGTCAGTCAGTCAGCTCCTAAATAACTATTATTAGCTGTCGTTCAGTCAGTCAGTCAGCCAGCTCCTAAATAACTATTATTACCTGTAGATCAGTCAGTCAGTCAGTCAGCTCCTAAATAACTATTATTACCTGTAGATCAGTCAGTCAGTCAGTCAGTCAGCTCCTAAATAACTGTTATTACCTGTAGATCAGTCAGTCAGCTCCTAAATAACTATTATTACCTGTAGATCAGTCAGTCAGTCAGCTCCTAAATAACTATTATTACCTGTAGATCAGTCAGTCAGCTCCTAAATAACTATTATTACCTGTAGATCAGTCAGTCAGTCAGCTCCTAAATAACTATTATTACCTGTAGATCAGTCAGTCAGCTCCTAAATAACTATTATTACCTGTAGATCAGTCAGTCAGTCAATCAGCTCCTAAATAACTATTATTACCTGTAGATCAGTCAGTCAGTCAGCCAGCTCCTAAATAACTAGTATTACCTGTAGATCAGTCAGTCAGTCAGCTCCTAAATAACTATTATTACCTGTAGATCAGTCAGTCAGTCATCTCCTAAATAACTATTATTACCTGTAGATCAGTCAGTCAGTCAGCTCCTAAATAACTAGTATTACCTGTAGATCAGTCAGTCAGTCAGCCAGCTCCTAAATAACTATTATTACCTGTAGATCAGTCAGTCAGTCATCTCCTAAATAACTATTATTACCTGTAGATCAGTCAGTCAGTCAGCTCCTAAATAACTAGTATTACCTGTAGATCAGTCAGTCAGTCATCTCCTAAATAACTATTATTACCTGTCGTTCAGTCAGTCAGTCAGCTCCTAAATAACTATTATTAACTGTAGATCAGTCAGTCAGTCAGCCAGCTCCTAAATAACTATTATTACCTGTAGATCAGTCAGTCAGTCAGTCAGTCAGTCAGTCAGTCAGTCAGTCAGTCAGTCAGCTCCTAAATAACTATTATTACCTGTAGATCAGTCAGTCAGTCAGTCAGCTCCTAAATAACTGTTATTACCTGTAGATCAGTCAGTCAGCTCCTAAATAACTATTATTACCTGTAGATCAGTCAGTCAGTCAGTCAGATCCTAAATAACTATTATTACCTGTAGATCAGTCAGTCAGTCAGTCAGCTCCTAAATAACTATTATTACCTGTAGATCAGTCAGTCAGCTCCTAAATAACTATTATTACCTGTAGATCAGTCAGTCAGTCAGCTCCTAAATAACTATTATTACCTGTAGATCAGTCAGTCAGCTCCTAAATAACTATTATTACCTGTAGATCAGTCAGTCAGTCAGCCAGCTCCTAAATAACTATTATTACCTGTAGATCAGTCAGTCAGTCAATCAGCTCCTAAATAACTATTATTACCTGTAGATCAGTCAGTCAGTCAGCTCCTAAATAACTAGTATTACCTGTAGATCAGTCAGTCAATCAGCTCCTAAATAACTATTATTACCTGTAGATCAGTCAGTCAGTCAGTCAGTCAATCAGCTCCTAAATAACTATTATTACCTGTAGATCAGTCAGTCAGCTCCTAAATAACTAGTATTACCTGTAGATCAGTCAGTCAGTCAGCTCCTAAATAACTATTATTACCTGTAGATCAGTCAGTCAGTCAGCTCCTAAATAACTAGTATTACCTGTAGATCAGTCAGTCAGTCAGCTCCTAAATAACTAGTATTACCTGTAGATCAGTCAGTCAGTCAGTCAGTCAGTCAGTCAGTCAGTCAGCTCCTAAATAACTATTATTACCTGTAGATCAGTCAGTCAGTCAGCTCCTAAATAACTAGTATTACCTGTAGATCAGTCAGTCAGTCAGGCAGTCAGCTCCTAAATAACTATTATTACCTGTAGATCAGTCAGTCAGTCAGCCAGTCAGCTCCTAAATAACTATTATTACCTGTAGATCAGTCAGTCAGTCAGCCAGCTCCTAAATAACTATTATTACTTGTAGATCAGTCAGTCAGTCAGTCAGTCAGCTCCTAAATAACTATTATTACCTGTAGATCAGTCAGTCAGCTCCTAAATAACTATTATTACCTGTAGATCAGTCAGTCAGTCAATCAGCTCCTAAATAACTATTATTACCTGTAGATCAGTCAGTCAGTCAGCCAGCTCCTAAATAACTATTATTACCTGTAGATCAGTCAGTCAGTCAGCTCCTAAATAACTAGTATTACCTGTAGATCAGTCAGTCAGTCAGCTCCTAAATAACTATTATTACCTGTAGATCAGTCAGTCAGTCATCTCCTAAATAACTATTATTACCTGTAGATCAGTCAGTCAGTCAGCTCCTAAATAACTAGTATTACCTGTAGATCAGTCAGTCAGTCAGCCAGCTCCTAAATAACTATTATTACCTGTAGATCAGTCAGTCAGTCATCTCCTAAATAACTATTATTACCTGTAGATCAGTCAGTCAGTCAGCTCCTAAATAACTAGTATTACCTGTAGATCAGTCAGTCAGTCATCTCCTAAATAACTATTATTACCTGTCGTTCAGTCAGTCAGTCAGCTCCTAAATAACTATTATTAACTGTAGATCAGTCAGTCAGTCAGCCAGCTCCTAAATAACTATTATTACCTGTAGATCAGTCAGTCAGTCAGTCAGTCAGCTCCTAAATAACTATTATTACCTGTAGATCAGTCAGTCAGTCAGTCAGTCAGCTCCTAAATAACTGTTATTACCTGTAGATCAGTCAGTCAGCTCCTAAATAACTATTATTACCTGTAGATCAGTCAGTCAGTCAGTCAGATCCTAAATAACTATTATTACCTGTAGATCAGTCAGTCAGTCAGTCAGCTCCTAAATAACTATTATTACCTGTAGATCAGTCAGTCAGCTCCTAAATAACTATTATTACCTGTAGATCAGTCAGTCAGTCAGCTCCTAAATAACTATTATTACCTGTAGATCAGTCAGTCAGCTCCTAAATAACTATTATTACCTGTAGATCAGTCAGTCAGCCAGCTCCTAAATAACTATTATTACCTGTAGATCAGTCAGTCAGTCAATCAGCTCCTAAATAACTATTATTACCTGTAGATCAGTCAGTCAGTCAGCTCCTAAATAACTAGTATTACCTGTAGATCAGTCAGTCAATCAGCTCCTAAATAACTATTATTACCTGTAGATCAGTCAGTCAGTCAGTCAGTCAGTCAATCAGCTCCTAAATAACTATTATTACCTGTAGATCAGTCAGTCAGTCAGTCAGTCAATCAGCTCCTAAATAACTATTATTACCTGTAGATCAGTCAGTCAGCTCCTAAATAACTATTATTACCTGTAGATCAGTCAGTCAGTCAGTCAGCTCCTAAATAACTATTATTACCTGTAGATCAGTCAGTCAGTCAGCTCCTAAATAACTATTATTACCTGTAGATCAGTCAGTCAGTCAGCTCCTAAATAACTAGTATTACCTGTAGATCAGTCAGTCAGTCAGCTCCTAAATAACTAGTATTACCTGTAGATCAGTCAGTCAGTCAGTCAGTCAGTCAGTCAGTCAGTCAGTCAGTCAGCTCCTAAATAACTATTATTACCTGTAGATCAGTCAGTCAGTCAGCTCCTAAATAACTAGTATTACCTGTAGATCAGTCAGTCAGTCAGGCAGTCAGCTCCTAAATAACTATTATTACCTGTAGATCAGTCAGTCAGTCAGCCAGTCAGCTCCTAAATAACTAGTATTACCTGTAGATCAGTCAGTCAGTCAGCTCCTAAATAACTATTATTACCTGTAGATCAGTCAGTCAGTCAGCTCCTAAATAACTAGTATTACCTGTAGATCAGTCAGTCAGTCAGCTCCTAAATAACTAGTATTACCTGTAGATCAGTCAGTCAGTCAGTCAGTCAGTCAGTCAGTCAGTCAGTCAGCTCCTAAATAACTATTATTACCTGTAGATCAGTCAGTCAGTCAGCTCCTAAATAACTAGTATTACCTGTAGATCAGTCAGTCAGTCAGGCAGTCAGCTCCTAAATAACTATTATTACCTGTAGATCAGTCAGTCAGTCAGCCAGTCAGCTCCTAAATAACTATTATTACCTGTAGATCAGTCAGTCAGTCAGCCAGCTCCTAAATAACTATTATTACTTGTAGATCAGTCAGTCAGTCAGTCAGTCAGCTCCTAAATAACTATTATTACCTGTAGATCAGTCAGTCAGCTCCTAAATAACTATTATTACCTGTAGATCAGTCAGTCAGTCAGTCATCAGCTCCTAAATAACTATTATTACCTGTAGATCAGTCAGTCAGTCAGCCAGCTCCTAAATAACTATTATTACCTGTAGATCAGTCAGTCAGTCAGCTCCTAAATAACTAGTATTACCTGTAGATCAGTCAGTCAGTCAGCTCCTAAATAACTATTATTACCTGTAGATCAGTCAGTCAGTCATCTCCTAAATAACTATTATTACCTGTAGATCAGTCAGTCAGTCAGCTCCTAAATAACTAGTATTACCTGTAGATCAGTCAGTCAGTCAGCCAGCTCCTAAATAACTATTATTACCTGTAGATCAGTCAGTCAGTCATCTCCTAAATAACTATTATTACCTGTAGATCAGTCAGTCAGTCAGCTCCTAAATAACTAGTATTACCTGTAGATCAGTCAGTCAGTCATCTCCTAAATAACTATTATTACCTGTCGTTCAGTCAGTCAGTCAGCTCCTAAATAACTATTATTAACTGTAGATCAGTCAGTCAGTCAGCCAGCTCCTAAATAACTATTATTACCTGTAGATCAGTCAGTCAGTCAGTCAGTCAGCTCCTAAATAACTATTATTACCTGTAGATCAGTCAGTCAGTCAGTCAGTCAGCTCCTAAATAACTGTTATTACCTGTAGATCAGTCAGTCAGCTCCTAAATAACTATTATTACCTGTAGATCAGTCAGTCAGTCAGTCAGATCCTAAATAACTATTATTACCTGTAGATCAGTCAGTCAGTCAGTCAGCTCCTAAATAACTATTATTACCTGTAGATCAGTCAGTCAGCTCCTAAATAACTATTATTACCTGTAGATCAGTCAGTCAGTCAGCTCCTAAATAACTATTATTACCTGTAGATCAGTCAGTCAGCTCCTAAATAACTATTATTACCTGTAGATCAGTCAGTCAGCCAGCTCCTAAATAACTATTATTACCTGTAGATCAGTCAGTCAGTCAATCAGCTCCTAAATAACTATTATTACCTGTAGATCAGTCAGTCAGTCAGCTCCTAAATAACTAGTATTACCTGTAGATCAGTCAGTCAATCAGCTCCTAAATAACTATTATTACCTGTAGATCAGTCAGTCAGTCAGTCAGTCAGTCAATCAGCTCCTAAATAACTATTATTACCTGTAGATCAGTCAGTCAGTCAGTCAGTCAATCAGCTCCTAAATAACTATTATTACCTGTAGATCAGTCAGTCAGCTCCTAAATAACTATTATTACCTGTAGATCAGTCAGTCAGTCAGTCAGCTCCTAAATAACTATTATTACCTGTAGATCAGTCAGTCAGTCAGCTCCTAAATAACTATTATTACCTGTAGATCAGTCAGTCAGTCAGCTCCTAAATAACTAGTATTACCTGTAGATCAGTCAGTCAGTCAGCTCCTAAATAACTAGTATTACCTGTAGATCAGTCAGTCAGTCAGTCAGTCAGTCAGTCAGTCAGTCAGTCAGCTCCTAAATAACTATTATTACCTGTAGATCAGTCAGTCAGTCAGCTCCTAAATAACTAGTATTACCTGTAGATCAGTCAGTCAGTCAGGCAGTCAGCTCCTAAATAACTATTATTACCTGTAGATCAGTCAGTCAGTCAGCCAGTCAGCTCCTAAATAACTATTATTACCTGTAGATCAGTCAGTCAGTCAGCCAGCTCCTAAATAACTATTATTACTTGTAGATCAGTCAGTCAGTCAGTCAATCATCTCCTAAATAACTATTACCTGTAGATCAGTCAGTCAGTCAGTCAGCTCCTAAATAACTATTATTACATGTAGATCAGTCAGTCAGTCAGCTCCTAAATAACTATTATTACCTGTAGATCAGTCAGTCAGTCAGCTCCTAAATAACTAGTATTACCTGTAGATCAGTCAGTCAGTCAGCTCCTAAATAACTAGTATTACCTGTAGATCAGTCAGTCAGTCAGTCAGTCAGTCAGCTCCTAAATAACTATTATTACCTGTAGATCAGTCAGTCAGTCAGCTCCTAAATAACTAGTATTACCTGTAGATCAGTCAGTCAGTTCCTAAATAACTCTTACCTGTAGATCAGTCAGTCAGTCAGCTCCTAAATAACTATTATTACCTGTAGATCAGTCAGTCAGCCAGTCAGCTCCTAAATAACTAGTATTACCTGTAGATCAGTCAGTCAGTCAGCTCCTAAATAACTATTATCACCTGTAGATCAGTCAGTCAGTCAGTCAGTCAGCTCCTAAATAACTATTATTACCTGTAGATCAGTCAGTCAGTCAGCTCCTAATTAACTATTATTACCTGTAGATCAGTCAGTCAGCTCCTAAATAACTATTATTACCTGTAGATCAGTCAGTCAGTCAGCTCCTAATTAACTATTATTACCTGTAGATCAGTCAGTCAGTCAGCTCCTAAATAACTAGTATTACCTGTAGATCAGTCAGTCAGCTCCTAAATAAATATTATTACCTGTAGATCAGTCAGTCAGTCAGTCAGTCAGCTCCTAAATAACTATTATTACCTATAGATCAGTCAGTCAGTCAGATCCTAAATAACTATTATTACCTGTAGATCAGTCAGTCAGTCAGTCAGTCAGCTCCTAAATAACTATTATTACCTGTAGATCAGTCAGTCAGTCAGTTCCTAAATAACTATTATTACCTGTAGATCAGTCAGTCAGCTCCTAAATAACTATTATTACCTGTAGATCAGTCAGTCAGTCAGCCAGCTCCTAAATAACTATTATTACCTGTAGATCAGTCAGTCAGTCAATCAGCTCCTAAATAACTATTATTACCTGTAGATCAGTCAGTCAGTCAGCTCCTAAATAACTATTATTACCTGTCGTTCAGTCAGTCAGTCAGCTCCTAAATAACTATTATTAACTGTAGATCAGTCAGTCAGTCAGCCAGCTCCTAAATAACTATTATTACCTGTAGATCAGTCAGTCAGTCAGTCAGTCAGCTCCTAAATAACTATTATTACCTGTAGATCAGTCAGTCAGTCAGTCAGCTCCTAAATAACTGTTATTACCTGTAGATCAGTCAGTCAGCTCCTAAATAACTATTATTACCTGTAGATCAGTCAGTCAGTCAGTCAGATCCTAAATAACTATTATTACCTGTAGATCAGTCAGTCAGTCAGTCAGCTCCTAAATAACTATTATTACCTGTAGATCAGTCAGTCAGCTCCTAAATAACTATTATTACCTGTAGATCAGTCAGTCAGTCAGCTCCTAAATAACTATTATTACCTGTAGATCAGTCAGTCAGCTCCTAAATAACTATTATTACCTGTAGATCAGTCAGTCAGTCAGCCAGCTCCTAAATAACTATTATTACCTGTAGATCAGTCAGTCAGTCAATCAGCTCCTAAATAACTATTATTACCTGTAGATCAGTCAGTCAGTCAACTCCTAAATAACTAGTATTACCTGTAGATCAGTCAGTCAATCAGCTCCTAAATAACTATTATTACCTGTAGATCAGTCAGTCAGTCAGTCAATCAGCTCCTAAATAACTATTATTACCTGTAGATCAGTCAGTCAGTCAGCTCCTAAATAACTATTATTACCTGTAGATCAGTCAGTCAGTCAGTCAGCTCCTAAATAACTATTATTACCTGTAGATCAGTCAGTCAGTCAGCTCCTAAATAACTATTATTACCTGTAGATCAGTCAGTCAGTCAGCTCCTAAATAACTAGTATTACCTGTAGATCAGTCAGTCAGTCAGCTCCTAAATAACTAGTATTACCTGTAGATCAGTCAGTCAGTTCCTAAATAACTCTTACCTGTAGATCAGTCAGTCAGTCAGCTCCTAAATAACTATTATTACCTGTAGATCAGTCAGTCAGCCAGTCAGCTCCTAAATAACTAGTATTACCTGTAGATCAGTCAGTCAGTCAGCTCCTAAATAACTATTATCACCTGTAGATCAGTCAGTCAGTCAGTCAGTCAGCTCCTAAATAACTATTATTACCTGTAGATCAGTCAGTCAGTCAGCTCCTAATTAACTATTATTACCTGTAGATCAGTCAGTCAGCTCCTAAATAACTATTATTACCTGTAGATCAGTCAGTCAGTCAGCTCCTAATTAACTATTATTACCTGTAGATCAGTCAGTCAGTCAGCTCCTAAATAACTAGTATTACCTGTAGATCAGTCAGTCAGCTCCTAAATAAATATTATTACCTGTAGATCAGTCAGTCAGTCAGTCAGTCAGCTCCTAAATAACTATTATTACCTATAGATCAGTCAGTCAGTCAGATCCTAAATAACTATTATTACCTGTAGATCAGTCAGTCAGTCAGTCAGTCAGCTCCTAAATAACTATTATTACCTGTAGATCAGTCAGTCAGCTCCTAAATAACTATTATTACCTGTAGATCAGTCAGTCAGTCAGTTCCTAAATAACTATTATTACCTGTAGATCAGTCAGTCAGCTCCTAAATAACTATTATTACCTGTAGATCAGTCAGTCAGTCAGCCAGCTCCTAAATAACTATTATTACCTGTAGATCAGTCAGTCAGTCAATCAGCTCCTAAATAACTATTATTACCTGTAGATCAGTCAGTCAGTCAGCTCCTAAATAACTATTATTACCTGTCGTTCAGTCAGTCAGTCAGCTCCTAAATAACTATTATTAACTGTAGATCAGTCAGTCAGTCAGCCAGCTCCTAAATAACTATTATTACCTGTAGATCAGTCAGTCAGTCAGTCAGTCAGCTCCTAAATAACTATTATTACCTGTAGATCAGTCAGTCAGTCAGTCAGCTCCTAAATAACTGTTATTACCTGTAGATCAGTCAGTCAGCTCCTAAATAACTATTATTACCTGTAGATCAGTCAGTCAGTCAGTCAGATCCTAAATAACTATTATTACCTGTAGATCAGTCAGTCAGTCAGTCAGCTCCTAAATAACTATTATTACCTGTAGATCAGTCAGTCAGCTCCTAAATAACTATTATTACCTGTAGATCAGTCAGTCAGTCAGCTCCTAAATAACTATTATTACCTGTAGATCAGTCAGTCAGCTCCTAAATAACTATTATTACCTGTAGATCAGTCAGTCAGTCAGCCAGCTCCTAAATAACTATTATTACCTGTAGATCAGTCAGTCAGTCAATCAGCTCCTAAATAACTATTATTACCTGTAGATCAGTCAGTCAGTCAACTCCTAAATAACTAGTATTACCTGTAGATCAGTCAGTCAATCAGCTCCTAAATAACTATTATTACCTGTAGATCAGTCAGTCAGTCAGTCAATCAGCTCCTAAATAACTATTATTACCTGTAGATCAGTCAGTCAGTCAGCTCCTAAATAACTATTATTACCTGTAGATCAGTCAGTCAGTCAGTCAGCTCCTAAATAACTATTATTACCTGTAGATCAGTCAGTCAGTCAGCTCCTAAATAACTATTATTACCTGTAGATCAGTCAGTCAGTCAGCTCCTAAATAACTAGTATTACCTGTAGATCAGTCAGTCAGTCAGCTCCTAAATAACTAGTATTACCTGTAGATCAGTCAGTCAGTCAGTCAGTCAGTCAGTCAGCTCCTAAATAACTATTATTACCTGTAGATCAGTCAGTCAGTCAGCTCCTAAATAACTAGTATTACCTGTAGATCAGTCAGTCAGTCAGTCAGCTCCTAAATAACTACTATTACCTGTAAATCAGTCAGCCAGCTCCTAAATAACTATTATTACCTGTAGATCAGTCAGTCAGTCAGGCAGTCAGCTCCTAAATAACTATTATTACCTGTAGATCAGTCAGTCAGTCAGCCAGTCAGCTCCTAAATAACTATTATTACCTGTAGATCAGTCAGTCAGTCAGCCAGCTCCTAAATAACTATTATTACTTGTAGATCAGTCAGTCAGTTAGTCAGTCAATCATCTCCTAAATAACTATTACCTGTAGATCAGTCAGTCAGTCAGCCAGTCAGCTCCTAAATAACTATTATTACCTGTAGATCAGTCAGTCAGTCAGTCAGCTCCTAAATAACTATTATTACCTGTAGATCAGTCAGTCAGCTCCTAAATAACTATTATTACCTGTAGATCAGTCAGTCAGTCAGTCAGCTCCTAAATAACTATTATTACCTGTAGATCAGTCAGTCAGTCAGTCAGCTCTTAAATAACTATTATTACCTGTAGATCAGTCAGTCAGTCAGCTCCTAAATAACTATTATTACCTGTAGATCAGTCAGTCAGTCAGCTCCTAAATAACTAGTATTACCTGTAGATCAGTCAGTCAGTCAGCTCCTAAATAACTAGTATTACCTGTAGATCAGTCAGTCAGTCAGTCAGTCAGCTCCTAAATAACTATTATTACCTGTAGATCAGTCAGTCAGTCAGCTCCTAAATAACTAGTATTACCTGTAGATCAGTCAGTCAGTCAGTCAGCTCCTAAATAACTATTATTACCTGTAGATCAGTCAGTCAGCTCCTAAATAACTATTATTACCTGTAGAACAGTCAGTCAGTCAGCTCCTAAATAACTATTATTACCTGTAGATCAGTCAGTCAGTCAGCTCCTAAATAACTATTATTACCTGTAGATCAGTCAGTCAGCCAGTCAGCTCCTAAATAACTAGTATTACCTGTAGATCAGTCAGTCAGTCAGCTCCTAAATAACTATTATCACCTGTAGATCAGTCAGTCAGTCAGTCAGTCAGCTCCTAAATAACTATTATTACCTGTAGATCAGTCAGTCAGTCAGCTCCTAATGAACTATTATTACCTGTAGATCAGTCAGTCAGCTCCTAAATAAATATTATTACCTGTAGATCAGTCAGTCAGTCAGTCAGTCAGCTCCTAAATAACTATTATTACCTGTAGATCAGTCAGTCAGTCAGCTCCTAATTAACTATTATTACCTGTAGATCAGTCAGTCAGTCAGCTCCTAAATAACTAGTATTACCTGTAGATCAGTCAGTCAGCTCCTAAATAAATATTATTACCTGTAGATCAGTCAGTCAGTCAGTCAGTCAGCTCCTAAATAACTATTATTACCTGTAGATCAGTCAGTCAGTCAGCCAGCTCCTAAATAACTATTATTACCTGTAGATCAGTCAGTCAGTCAGCTCCTAAATAACTATTATTACCTGTAGATCAGTCAGTCAGTCAGCCAGCTCCTAAATAACTATTATTACTTGTAGATCAGTCAGTCAGTCAGTCAGTCAATCATCTCCTAAATAACTATTACCTGTAGATCAGTCAGTCAGTCAGTCAGTCAATCAGCTCCTAAATAACTATTATTACCTGTAGATCAGTCAGTCAGTCAGTCAGCTCCTAAATAACTATTATTACCTGTAGAATCGTCAGTCAGTCAGTCAGCTCCTAAATAACTATTATTACCTGTAGATCAGTCAGTCAGTCAGCTCCTAAATAACTATTATTACCTGTAGATCAGTCAGTCAGTCAGCTCCTAAATAACTAGTATTACCTGTAGATCAGTCAGTCAGTCAGCTCCTAAATAACTAGTATTACCTGTAGATCAGTCAGTCAGTCAGTCAGTCAGTCAGTCAGCTCCTAAATAACTATTATTACCTGTAGATCAGTCAGTCAGCTCCTAAATAACTATTATTACCTGTAGAACAGTCAGTCAGTCAGTCAGCTCCTAAATAACTCTTACCTGTAGATCAGTCAGTCAGTCAGCTCCTAAATAACTATTATTACCTGTAGATCAGTCAGTCAGCCAGTCAGCTCCTAAATAACTAGTATTACCTGTAGATCAGTCAGTCAGTCAGCTCCTAAATAACTATTATCACCTGTAGATCAGTCAGTCAGTCAGTCAGTCAGCTCCTAAATAACTATTATTACCTGTAGATCAGTCAGTCAGTCAGCTCCTAATTAACTATTATTACCTGTAGATCAGTCAGTCAGCTCCTAAATAACTATTATTACCTGTAGATCAGTCAGTCAGTCAGTCAGTCAGCTCCTAAATAACTATTATTACCTGTAGATCAGTCAGTCAGTCAGCTCCTAATTAACTATTATTACCTGTAGATCAGTCAGTCAGTCAGCTCCTAAATAACTAGTATTACCTGTAGATCAGTCAGTCAGCTCCTAAATAAATATTATTACCTGTAGATCAGTCAGTCAGTCAGCTCCTAAATAACTATTATTACCTGTAGATCAGTCAGTCAGTCAGCCAGCTCCTAAATAACTATTATTACCTGTAGATCAGTCAGTCAGTCAGTCAGTCAGTCAGCTCCTAAATAACTATTATTACCTGTAGACCAGTCAGTCAGTCAGTCAATCAGATCCTAAATAACTATTATTACCTGTAGATCAGTCAGTCAGTCAGTCAGTCAGATCCTAAATAACTATTATTACCTGAAGATCAGTCAGTCAGTCAGTCAGCTCCTAAATAACTATTATTACCTGTAGATCAGTCAGTCAGCTCCTAAATAACTATTATTACCTGTAGATCAGTCAGTCAGTCAGCTCCTAAATAACTATTATTACCTGTAGATCAGTCAGTCACAGCCAGCCAGTCAGTCAGCTCCTAAATAACTATTATTACCTGTAGATCAGTCAGTCAGTCAGCTCCTAAATAACTATTATTACCTGTAGATCAGTCAGTCAGCTCCTAAATAACTATTATTACCTGTAGATCAGTCAGCCAGCTCCTAAATAACTATTATTACCTGTAGATCAGTCAGTCAGTCAGCTCCTAAATAACTATTATTACCTGTAGATCAGTCAGTCAGTCAGTCAGTCAGCTCCTAAATAACTAGTATTACCTGTAGATCAGTCAGTCAGTCAGCTCCTAAATAACTATTATTACCTGTAGATCAGTCAGTCAGTCAGCCAGCTCCTAAATAACTATTATTACCTGTAGATCAGTCAGTCAGTCAATCAGCTCCTAAATAACTATTATTACCTGTAGATCAGTCAGTCAGTCAGTCAGTCAGTTAGTCAATCAGCTCCCAAATAACTATTATTACCTGTAGATCAGTCAGTCAGTCAGTCAGTCAGTCAGTCAGTCAGTCAGTCAGCTCCTAAATAACTATTATTACCTGTAGATCAGTCAGTCAGTCAGCTCCTAAATAACTAGTATTACCTGTAGATCAGTCAGTCAGTCAGGCAGTCAGCTCCTAAATAACTATTATTACCTGTAGATCAGTCAGTCAGTCAGCCAGTCAGCTCCTAAATAACTATTATTACCTGTAGATCAGTCAGTCAGTCAGCCAGCTCCTAAATAACTATTATTACTTGTAGATCAGTCAGTCAGTCAGTCAGTCAGCTCCTAAATAACTATTATTACCTGTAGATCAGTCAGTCAGCTCCTAAATAACTATTATTACCTGTAGATCAGTCAGTCAGTCAATCAGCTCCTAAATAACTATTATTACCTGTAGATCAGTCAGTCAGTCAGCCAGCTCCTAAATAACTATTATTACCTGTAGATCAGTCAGTCAGTCAGCTCCTAAATAACTAGTATTACCTGTAGATCAGTCAGTCAGTCAGCTCCTAAATAACTATTATTACCTGTAGATCAGTCAGTCAGTCATCTCCTAAATAACTATTATTACCTGTAGATCAGTCAGTCAGTCAGCTCCTAAATAACTAGTATTACCTGTAGATCAGTCAGTCAGTCAGCCAGCTCCTAAATAACTATTATTACCTGTAGATCAGTCAGTCAGTCATCTCCTAAATAACTATTATTACCTGTAGATCAGTCAGTCAGTCAGCTCCTAAATAACTAGTATTACCTGTAGATCAGTCAGTCAGTCATCTCCTAAATAACTATTATTACCTGTCGTTCAGTCAGTCAGTCAGCTCCTAAATAACTATTATTAACTGTAGATCAGTCAGTCAGTCAGCCAGCTCCTAAATAACTATTATTACCTGTAGATCAGTCAGTCAGTCAGTCAGTCAGTCAGTCAGTCAGTCAGCTCCTAAATAACTATTATTACCTGTAGATCAGTCAGTCAGTCAGTCAGTCAGCTCCTAAATAACTGTTATTACCTGTAGATCAGTCAGTCAGCTCCTAAATAACTATTATTACCTGTAGATCAGTCAGTCAGTCAGTCAGATCCTAAATAACTATTATTACCTGTAGATCAGTCAGTCAGTCAGTCAGCTCCTAAATAACTATTATTACCTGTAGATCAGTCAGTCAGCTCCTAAATAACTATTATTACCTGTAGATCAGTCAGTCAGTCAGCTCCTAAATAACTATTATTACCTGTAGATCAGTCAGTCAGCTCCTAAATAACTATTATTACCTGTAGATCAGTCAGTCAGTCAGCCAGCTCCTAAATAACTATTATTACCTGTAGATCAGTCAGTCAGTCAATCAGCTCCTAAATAACTATTATTACCTGTAGATCAGTCAGTCAGTCAGCTCCTAAATAACTAGTATTACCTGTAGATCAGTCAGTCAATCAGCTCCTAAATAACTATTATTACCTGTAGATCAGTCAGTCAGTCAGTCAGTCAGTCAATCAGCTCCTAAATAACTATTATTACCTGTAGATCAGTCAGTCAGTCAGTCAATCAGCTCCTAAATAACTATTATTACCTGTAGATCAGTCAGTCAGCTCCTAAATAACTATTATTACCTGTAGATCAGTCAGTCAGTCAGTCAGCTCCTAAATAACTATTATTACCTGTAGATCAGTCAGTCAGTCAGCTCCTAAATAACTATTATTACCTGTAGATCAGTCAGTCAGTCAGCTCCTAAATAACTAGTATTACCTGTAGATCAGTCAGTCAGTCAGCTCCTAAATAACTAGTATTACCTGTAGATCAGTCAGTCAGTCAGTCAGTCAGTCAGTCAGCTCCTAAATAACTATTATTACCTGTAGATCAGTCAGTCAGTCAGCTCCTAAATAACTAGTATTACCTGTAGATCAGTCAGTCAGTCAGGCAGTCAGCTCCTAAATAACTATTATTACCTGTAGATCAGTCAGTCAGTCAGCCAGTCAGCTCCTAAATAACTATTATTACCTGTAGATCAGTCAGTCAGTCAGCCAGCTCCTAAATAACTATTATTACTTGTAGATCAGTCAGTCAGTCAGTCAGTCAGTCAATCATCTCCTAAATAACTATTACCTGTAGATCAGTCAGTCAGTCAGTCAGCTCCTAAATAACTATTATTACCTGTAGATCAGTCAGTCAGTCAGCTCCTAAATAACTATTATTACCTGTAGATCAGTCAGTCAGTCAGCTCCTAAATAACTAGTATTACCTGTAGATCAGTCAGTCAGTCAGCTCCTAAATAACTAGTATTACCTGTAGATCAGTCAGTCAGTCAGTCAGTCAGTCAGTCAGTCAGCTCCTAAATAACTATTATTACCTGTAGATCAGTCAGTCAGTCAGCTCCTAAATAACTAGTATTACCTGTAGATCAGTCAGTCAGTCAGTCAGTCAGCTCCTAAATAACTATTATTACCTGTAGAACAGTCAGTCAGTCAGTCAGCTCCTAAATAACTCTTACCTGTAGATCAGTCAGTCAGTCAGCTCCTAAATAACTATTATTACCTGTAGATCAGTCAGTCAGTCAGCTCCTAAATAACTATTATCACCTGTAGATCAGTCAGTCAGTCAGTCAGTCAGCTCCTAAATAACTATTATTACCTGTAGATCAGTCAGTCAGTCAGCTCCTAATTAACTATTATTACCTGTAGATCAGTCAGTCAGCTCCTAAATAACTATTATTACCTGTAGATCAGTCAGTCAGTCAGCTCCTAATTAACTATTATTACCTGTAGATCAGTCAGTCAGTCAGCTCCTAAATAACTAGTATTACCTGTAGATCAGTCAGTCAGCTCCTAAATAAATATTATTACCTGTAGATCAGTCAGTCAGTCAGTCAGTCAGCTCCTAAATAACTATTATTACCTATAGATCAGTCAGTCAGTCAGATCCTAAATAACTATTATTACCTGTAGATCAGTCAGTCAGTCAGTCAGTCAGCTCCTAAATAACTATTATTACCTGTAGATCAGTCAGTCAGCTCCTAAATAACTATTATTACCTGTAGATCAGTCAGTCAGTCAGCTCCTAAATAACTATTATTACCTGTAGATCAGTCAGTCAGCTCCTAAATAACTATTATTACCTGTAGATCAGTCAGTCAGTCAGCCAGCTCCTAAATAACTATTATTACCTGTAGATCAGTCAGTCAGTCAATCAGCTCCTAAATAACTATTATTACCTGTAGATCAGTCAGTCAGTCAGCTCCTAAATAACTATTATTACCTGTCGTTCAGTCAGTCAGTCAGCTCCTAAATAACTATTATTAACTGTAGATCAGTCAGTCAGTCAGCCAGCTCCTAAATAACTATTATTACCTGTAGATCAGTCAGTCAGTCAGTCAGTCAGTCAGTCAGCTCCTAAATAACTATTATTACCTGTAGATCAGTCAGTCAGTCAGTCAGCTCCTAAATAACTGTTATTACCTGTAGATCAGTCAGTCAGCTCCTAAATAACTATTATTACCTGTAGATCAGTCAGTCAGTCAGTCAGATCCTAAATAACTATTATTACCTGTAGATCAGTCAGTCAGTCAGTCAGCTCCTAAATAACTATTATTACCTGTAGATCAGTCAGTCAGCTCCTAAATAACTATTATTACCTGTAGATCAGTCAGTCAGTCAGCTCCTAAATAACTATTATTACCTGTAGATCAGTCAGTCAGCTCCTAAATAACTATTATTACCTGTAGATCAGTCAGTCAGTCAGCCAGCTCCTAAATAACTATTATTACCTGTAGATCAGTCAGTCAGTCAATCAGCTCCTAAATAACTATTATTACCTGTAGATCAGTCAGTCAGTCAACTCCTAAATAACTAGTATTACCTGTAGATCAGTCAGTCAATCAGCTCCTAAATAACTATTATTACCTGTAGATCAGTCAGTCAGTCAGTCAATCAGCTCCTAAATAACTATTATTACCTGTAGATCAGTCAGTCAGTCAGCTCCTAAATAACTATTATTACCTGTAGATCAGTCAGTCAGTCAGTCAGCTCCTAAATAACTATTATTACCTGTAGATCAGTCAGTCAGTCAGCTCCTAAATAACTATTATTACCTGTAGATCAGTCAGTCAGTCAGCTCCTAAATAACTAGTATTACCTGTAGATCAGTCAGTCAGTCAGCTCCTAAATAACTAGTATTACCTGTAGATCAGTCAGTCAGTCAGTCAGTCAGTCAGTCAGTCAGCTCCTAAATAACTATTATTACCTGTAGATCAGTCAGTCAGTCAGCTCCTAAATAACTAGTATTACCTGTAGATCAGTCAGTCAGTCAGTCAGCTCCTAAATAACTACTATTACCTGTAAATCAGTCAGCCAGCTCCTAAATAACTATTATTACCTGTAGATCAGTCAGTCAGTCAGGCAGTCAGCTCCTAAATAACTATTATTACCTGTAGATCAGTCAGTCAGTCAGCCAGTCAGCTCCTAAATAACTATTATTACCTGTAGATCAGTCAGTCAGTCAGCCAGCTCCTAAATAACTATTATTACTTGTAGATCAGTCAGTCAGTTAGTCAGTCAATCATCTCCTAAATAACTATTACCTGTAGATCAGTCAGTCAGTCAGCCAGTCAGCTCCTAAATAACTATTATTACCTGTAGATCAGTCAGTCAGTCAGTCAGCTCCTAAATAACTATTATTACCTGTAGATCAGTCAGTCAGCTCCTAAATAACTATTATTACCTGTAGATCAGTCAGTCAGTCAGTCAGCTCCTAAATAACTATTATTACCTGTAGATCAGTCAGTCAGTCAGTCAGCTCTTAAATAACTATTATTACCTGTAGATCAGTCAGTCAGTCAGCTCCTAAATAACTATTATTACCTGTAGATCAGTCAGTCAGTCAGCTCCTAAATAACTAGTATTACCTGTAGATCAGTCAGTCAGTCAGCTCCTAAATAACTAGTATTACCTGTAGATCAGTCAGTCAGTCAGTCAGTCAGTCAGCTCCTAAATAACTATTATTACCTGTAGATCAGTCAGTCAGTCAGCTCCTAAATAACTAGTATTACCTGTAGATCAGTCAGTCAGTCAGTCAGCTCCTAAATAACTATTATTACCTGTAGATCAGTCAGTCAGCTCCTAAATAACTATTATTACCTGTAGAACAGTCAGTCAGTCAGTCAGCTCCTAAATAACTATTATTACCTGTAGATCAGTCAGTCAGTCAGCTCCTAAATAACTATTATTACCTGTAGATCAGTCAGTCAGCCAGTCAGCTCCTAAATAACTAGTATTACCTGTAGATCAGTCAGTCAGTCAGCTCCTAAATAACTATTATCACCTGTAGATCAGTCAGTCAGTCAGTCAGTCAGCTCCTAAATAACTATTATTACCTGTAGATCAGTCAGTCAGTCAGCTCCTAATTAACTATTATTACCTGTAGATCAGTCAGTCAGCTCCTAAATAAATATTATTACCTGTAGATCAGTCAGTCAGTCAGTCAGTCAGCTCCTAAATAACTATTATTACCTGTAGATCAGTCAGTCAGTCAGCTCCTAATTAACTATTATTACCTGTAGATCAGTCAGTCAGTCAGCTCCTAAATAACTAGTATTACCTGTAGATCAGTCAGTCAGCTCCTAAATAAATATTATTACCTGTAGATCAGTCAGTCAGTCAGTCAGTCAGCTCCTAAATAACTATTATTACCTGTAGATCAGTCAGTCAGTCAGCCAGCTCCTAAATAACTATTATTACCTGTAGATCAGTCAGTCAGTCAGTCAGTCAGCTCCTAAATAACTATTATTACCTGTAGACCAGTCAGTCAGTCAGCTCCTAAATAACTATTATTACCTGTAGATCAGTCAGTCAGTCAGCCAGCTCCTAAATAACTATTATTACTTGTAGATCAGTCAGTCAGTCAGTCAGTCAATCATCTCCTAAATAACTATTACCTGTAGATCAGTCAGTCAGTCAGTCAGTCAGTCAATCAGCTCCTAAATAACTATTATTACCTGTAGATCAGTCAGTCAGTCAGTCAGCTCCTAAATAACTATTATTACCTGTAGATCAGTCAGTCAGTCAGCTCCTAAATAACTATTATTACCTGTAGATCAGTCAGTCAGTCAGCTCCTAAATAACTATTATTACCTGTAGATCAGTCAGTCAGTCAGCTCCTAAATAACTAGTATTACCTGTAGATCAGTCAGTCAGTCAGCTCCTAAATAACTAGTATTACCTGTAGATCAGTCAGTCAGTCAGTCAGTCAGCTCCTAAATAACTATTATTACCTGTAGATCAGTCAGTCAGTCAGCTCCTAAATAACTAGTATTACCTGTAGATCAGTCAGTCAGACAGTCAGTCAGTCAGTCAGCTCCTAAATAACTATTATTACCTGTAGATCAGTCAGTCAGCTCCTAAATAACTATTATTACCTGTAGAACAGTCAGTCAGTCAGTCAGCTCCTAAATAACTCTTACCTGTAGATCAGTCAGTCAGTCAGCCCCTAAATAACTATTATTACCTGTAGATCAGTCAGTCAGCCAGTCAGCTCCTAAATAACTAGTATTACCTGTAGATCAGTCAGTCAGTCAGCTCCTAAATAACTATTATCACCTGTAGATCAGTCAGTCAGTCAGTCAGTCAGCTCCTAAATAACTATTATTACCTGTAGATCAGTCAGTCAGTCAGCTCCTAATTAACTATTATTACCTGTAGATCAGTCAGTCAGCTCCTAAATAACTATTATTACCTGTAGATCAGTCAGTCAGTCAGTCAGTCAGCTCCTAAATAACTATTATTACCTGTAGATCAGTCAGTCAGTCAGCTCCTAATTAACTATTATTACCTGTAGATCAGTCAGTCAGCTCCTAAATAAATATTATTACCTGTAGATCAGTCAGTCAGTCAGTCAGTCAGCTCCTAAATAACTATTATTACCTGTAGATCAGTCAGTCAGTCAGCCAGCTCCTAAATAACTATTATTACCTGTAGATCAGTCAGTCAGTCAGTCAGTCAGTCAGCTCCTAAATAACTATTATTACCTGTAGACCAGTCAGTCAGTCAGTCAATCAGATCCTAAATAACTATTATTACCTGTAGATCAGTCAGTCAGTCAGTCAGTCAGATCCTAAATAACTATTATTACCTGAAGATCAGTCAGTCAGTCAGTCAGCTCCTAAATAACTATTATTACCTGTAGATCAGTCAGTCAGCTCCTAAATAACTATTATTACCTGTAGATCAGTCAGTCAGTCAGCTCCTAAATAACTATTATTACCTGTAGATCAGTCAGTCAGCCAGCCAGTCAGTCAGCTCCTAAATAACTATTATTACCTGTAGATCAGTCAGTCAGTCAGCTCCTAAATAACTATTATTACCTGTAGATCAGTCAGTCAGCTCCTAAATAACTATTATTACCTGTAGATCAGTCAGCCAGCTCCTAAATAACTATTATTACCTGTAGATCAGTCAGTCAGTCAGCTCCTAAATAACTATTATTACCTGTAGATCAGTCAGTCAGTCAGTCAGTCAGCTCCTAAATAACTAGTATTACCTGTAGATCAGTCAGTCAGTCAGCTCCTAAATAACTATTATTACCTGTAGATCAGTCAGTCAGTCAGCCAGCTCCTAAATAACTATTATTACCTGTAGATCAGTCAGTCAGTCAATCAGCTCCTAAATAACTATTATTACCTGTAGATCAGTCAGTCAGTCAGTCAGTCAGTTAGTCAATCAGCTCCCAAATAACTATTATTACCTGTAGATCAGTCAGTCAGTCAATCAGCTCCTACATAACTATTATTACCTGTAGATCAGTCAGTTAGTCAATCAGCTCCCAAATAACTATTATTACTTGTAGATCAGTCAGTCAGTCAGTCAATCAGCTCCTAAATAACTATTATTACCTGTAGATCAGTCAGTCAGTCAATCAGCTCCTATATAACTATTATTACCTGTAGATCAGTCAGTCAGTCAATCAGCTCCTAAATAACTATTATTACCTGTAGATCAGTCAGTCAGTCAGCTCCTAAATAACTATTATTACCTGTAGATCAGTCAGTCAGTCAGCTCCTAAATAACTATTATTACCTGTAGATCAGTCAGTCAGTCAGCTCCTAAATAACTATTATTACCTGTAGATCAGTCAGTCAGTCAATCAGCTCCTAAATAACTATTATTACCTGTAGATCAGTCAGTCAGTCAATCAGCTCCTATATAACTATTATTACCTGTAGATCAGTCAGTCAGCTCCTAAATAACTATTATTACCTGTAGATCAGTCAGTCAGCCAGTCAGTCAGTCAGCTGGTGCTCAGTAACAGAAAAATGTATTCTCTCCAATACGGACAAACACAGAGACGTCCCAGGCTTGGACACACACACTGAGAGACGTCCCAGGCTTGGACACACACACTGAGAGACGTCCCAGGCTTGGACACACACACTGAGAGACTTGGACACACACTGAGACGTCCCAGGCTTGGACACACACAGAGACGTCCCAGGCTTGGACACACACAGAGACGTACCAGGCTTGGACACACACACTGAGAGACGTACCAGGCTTGGACACACACACTGAGAGACGTACCAGGCTTGGAGACACACACTGAGAGACGTCCCAGGCTTGGACACACACACTGAGAGACGTCCCAGGCTTGGACACACACACTGAGAGACGTCCCAGGCTTGTACACACACACTGAGAGACGTCCCAGGCTTGTACACACACACTGAGAGACGTACCAGGCCTGGACACACACTGAGAGACGTACCAGGCTTGGACACACACTGAGAGACGTACCAGGCTTGGACACACACTGAGAGACGTACCAGGCTTGGACACACACTGAGACGTCCCAGGCCTGGACACACACACTGAGAGACGTCCCAGGCCTGGACACACACACTGAGAGACGTACCAGGCCTGGACACACACTGAGAGACGTACCAGGCTTGGACACACACTGAGAGACGTACCAGGCTTGGACACACACTGAGAGACGTACCAGGCTTGGACACACACTGAGAGACGTCCCAGGCCTGGACACACACACTGAGAGACGTCCCAGGCCTGGACACACACACTGAGAGACGTACCAGGCTTGGACACACACACTGAGAGACGTACCAGGATTGGACACACACACTGAGAGACGTACCAGGCTTGGAGACACACACAGAGACGTCCCAGGCCTGGACACACACTGAGAGACGTACCAGGCTTGGACACACACACACTGAGAGACGTACCAGGCTTGGACACACACACTGAGAGACGTCCCAGGCTGGACACACACTGAGAGACGTACCAGGCTTGGACACACACACAGAGACGTCGCAGGCTTGGACACACACACTGAGAGACGTCCCAGGCTTGGACACACACACTGAGAGACGTCCCAGGCTTGGACACACACACTGAGAGACGTCCCAGGCTTGGACACACACACTGAGAGACGTCCCAGGCTTGGACACACACACTGAGAGACGTCCCAGGCTTGGACACACACACTGAGAGACGTCCCAGGCTTGGACACACACACTGAGAGACGTCCCAGGCTTGGACACACACACTGAGAGACGTCCCAGGCTTGGACACACACACTGAGAGACGTCCCAGGCTTGGACACACACACTGAGAGACGTCCCAGGCTTGGACACACACACTGAGAGACGTCCCAGGCCAGGACACACACACTGAGGAGACGTACCAGGCCAGGACACACACACTGAGGAGACGTACCAGGCCAGGACACACACACTGAGGAGACGTACCAGGCTTGGACACACACACTGAGGAGACGTACCAGGCTTGGACACACACACTGAGAGACGTACCAGGCCAGGACACACACACTGAGGAGACTTACCAGGCCAGGACACACACACTGAGGAGACGTACCAGGCCTGGACACACACACACTGAGGAGACGTACCAGGCTTGGACACACACTGAGAGACGTAACAGGCCTGGACACACACACTGAGGAGACATACCAGGCTTGGACACACACTGAGAGACTTGGACACACACTGAGAGATGTGGACACACACTGAGAGACGTACCAGGACACACACACTGAGAGACGTACCAGGACACACACACGGAGAGACGTACCAGGCTTGGAGACACACACTGAGAGACGTACAAGGACACACACACAGAGACGTACCAGGACACACACAGAGACGTACCAGGCTTGGACACACACTGAGAGACGTACCAGGCTTGGACACACACTGAGAGACGTACCAGGCTTGGACACACACTGAGAGACGTACCAGGCTTGGACACACACACTGAGAGACGTACCAGGACACACACACTGAGAGACGTACCAGGCTTGGACACACACACTGAGAGACGTCCCAGGCTTGGACACACACACTGAGAGACGTACCAGGCTTGGACACACACACTGAGAGACGTACCAGGACACACACACTGAGAGACGTACCAGGCTTGGACACACACACTGAGAGACGTACCAGGACACACACACTGAGAGACGTACCAGGCTTGTGCTCCAGAGGTGAGTTAACGGACACGTCCAAGGCCGTCCACTTCTTCAGACGAGACTGAGGCTCCTTACAGCCAGACCCCGGGTCAAGGCCTACATTCAGGTTAGCGTTCAAGCCTGGAGAAGACGAGAGTATTGCAGTATTTCAGATATACACAGACAGAACTACGTAGACACCAGGATAAAACACTGTCTAGAACTACGTAGACACCAGGATAAAACACTGTCTAGAACTACGTAGACACCAGGATAAAACACTGTCTAGAACTACGTAGACACCAGGATAAAACACTGTCTAGAACTACGTAGACACCAGGATAAAACACTGTCTAGAACTACGTAGACACCAGGATAAAACACTGTCTAGAACTACAGAACTACGTAGACACCAGGATAAAACACTGTCTAGAACTACAGAACTACGTAGACACCAGGATAAAACACTGTCTAGAACTACAGAACTACGTAGACACCAGGATAAAACACTGTCTAGAACTACGTAGACACCAGGATAAAACACTGTCCAGGAAACCCCCGTAGACACAGGGATAGTAGCGAGACAGCTTGATGTACCAGGACACCCCCTGGACAGGACAGTAGTCTGTCTCTTGTTTCTGTAGTGAGACAGCTTGATGTAGCAGGACACCCCCTGGACAGGACACTAGTCTATCTCCTGTACCAGGACACCCCCTGGACAGGACACTAGTCTGTCTCATGTTTCTGTAGTGAGACAGCTTGATGTACCAGGACACCCCCTGGACAGGACACTAGTCTATCTCATGTTTCTGTAGTGAGACAGCTTGATGTACCAGGACACCCCCTGGACAGGACACTAGTCTATCACAGCAGGCCCCCTGGACAGGACACCCCCTGGACAGGACACTAGTCTATCACAGCAGGCCCCCTGGACAGGACACCCCCTGGACAGGACACTAGTCTATCACAGCAGGCCCCCTGGGTGTGAGGGCCCTACTAAATGATCAGATTGATATTTCCTTCAGGCATCATGAAGGCCTACCTAAAGGGAAGTTGGTAAAGGAGCCCATGTGGTTGGGCTCCTTCTGCAGCTCAGATGCATTCTGGGGCATGTAGTTGTCCATGTAGGACTTGAGGGGCTGGTGGGCGGGGTTCTGCTTCAAGAGGGAGTGGTCGAGGTGTTGCGGAGGCTGCATCATCGACTGGGACGAACCAATAGGACGGCCCTGCACACAGAGAAGGGAGGGGTTAGATGGCGGCACAGACAGTTAGTCTGTACTATAGACTAGTATCGGAAAAGAACCAAGGTTGTGTATAACGTGCAACACAGACACCGAGAGACAGACAGACACCGAGAGACAGACAGACAGCACGAGACAGACAGACAGTACGAGACAGGCAGAGAGACAGACAGACAACACCGAGACAGGCAGAGACAGACACAAAGAGGCAGAGAGACAGAGACAGGCAAACAGACAGACAGACAACACCGAGAGACAGACAGACACAAAGAAGCAGAGAGACAGAGACAGGCAAACAGACAGACAGCACCGAGACAGGCAGAGAGACAACACCGAGAGACAGACAGACAGCACTGAGACAGGCAGAGAGACAGACAGACAACACCGAGACAGGCAGAGAGACAACACCGAGAGACAGACAGACAACACCGAGACAGACAGAGAGACAGACAGACAACACCGAGACAGGCAGAGACAGACACAAAGAGGCAGAGAGACAGAGACAGGCAAACAGACAGACAGACAACACCGAGAGACAGACAGACAACACCGAGAGAGGCAGAGAGACAGAGACAGGCAGACAGACAACACCGAGAGACAGACAGACAACACCGAGACAGCCAGAGAGACAGACACAAAGAGGCAGAGAGACTGAGACAGGCAGACAGACAACACCGAGAGACAGACAGACAACACCGACAGACAGACAGACAGACACAGCCAGTATGTACCTGCTGGTCCTGCTGGCGTCCCACAGGCATGGGTCTGTGACTCTGCTGCTGTCCAACAGGCATGGGTCTCTGATTCTGCTGCTGAGACTGCTGGAGGAGGAGACGCTGTGGAGACAAACCACCCGTCAGGAATTACACTACATTTCAGATCTGAGTTAACGGACATCAGGGTTAACCTGTGTATGACAGTGTGTGTGTGTGTGTGTTAACCTGTGTATGACAGTGTGTGTGTGTGTGTGTGTGTGTGTGTCTGTGTGTGCTAACCTGTAACTGGTTAAGCTGGTTGAGTTGAGACAGCTGGTTGAGTTGAGACAGCTGGTTGAGGACAGCTACTTGCTGTGGACCAAACAGGTTCAGACCTCCTGCACTGGGAGGGTACTTCAGGAGAGAGGGAGGGACCTGGAACACAGTCACATCAACTAGATTAGTAGAACAGAGACAGACCTCCTGCACTGGGAGGACAACTAGATGAGTAGAACAGGCAGGCCTCCTGCACTGGGGAGGACAACTAGATGAGTAGAACAGGCAGGCCTCCTGCACTGGGGAGGACAACTAGATGAGTAGAACAGTCAGGCCTCCTGCACTAGGGAGGACAACTGGATGAGTAGAACATAGTCAGGCCTCCTGCACTGGGGAGAACTAGATGAGTAGAACAGAGTCAGGCCTCCTGCACTGGGAGGACAACTAGATGAGTAGAACAGAGACAGACCTCCTGCACTGGGGAGAACTAGATGAGTAGAACAGAGTCAGGCCTCCTGCACTGGGAGGACAAATAGATGAGTAGAACAGAGTCAGGCCTCCTGCACTGGGAGGACAACTAGATGAGTAGAACAGAGTCAGGCCTCCTGCACTGGGGAGAACTAGATGAGTAGAACAGAGTCAGGCCTCCTGCACTGGGGAGAACTAGACGAGTAGAACAGAGTCAGGCCTCCTGCACTTAGAGGACAACTAGATGAGTAGAACAGAGTCAGGCCTCCTGCACTTAGAGGACAACTAGATGAGTAGAACAGAGTCAGGCCTCCTGCACTGGGGAGAACTAGATGAGTAGAACAGAGTCAGGCCTCCTGCACTGGGAGGACAACTAGACGAGTAGAACAGAGACAGACCTCCTGCACTGGGGAGAACTAGATGAGTAGAACAGAGTCAGGCCTCCTGCACTTAGAGGACAACTAGATGAGTAGAACAGAGTCAGGCCTCCTGCACTGGGGAGAACTAGATGAGTAGAACAGAGTCAGACCTCCTGCACTGGGAGGGTACTTCAGTAGAGATGTCAATAGTAAGGCAATGGGGAGAATATTCTTGGACCTTCACGAGGTTGAACATCCCCTTTAAAGGGACCTCCCGGTTAACATCCCCTTTAAAGGGACCTCCCGGTTAACATCCTCTTTAAAAGGGACCTCCCGGTTAACATCCCCTTTAAAAGGACCTCCCGGTTAACATCCTCTTTAAAAGGGACCTCCCGGTTAACATCCCCTTTAAAAGGACCTCCCGGTTAACATCCTCTTTAAAAGGGACCTCCCGGTTAACATCCCCTTTAAAAAAGGACAGTCTGGTTAACATCCCCTTTAAAAAGGGACAGTCTGGTTAACATCCCCTTTAAAGGGGACCTTCTCATTAACATCCCCTTTAAAGGGGACCTTCTCATTAACATCCCCTTTAAAGGGGACCTTCTCATTAACATCCCCTTTAAAGGGGACCTTCTCATTAACATCCCCTTTAAAGGGACCTTCTCATTAACATCCCCTTTAAAGGGGACCTTCTCATTAACATCCCCTTTAAAGGGACAGTCTGGTTAACATCCCCTTTAAAGGGACCTTCTCATTAACATCCCCTTTAAAGGGACCTTCTCATTAACATCCCCTTTAAAGGGGACCTTCTCATTAACATCCCCTTTAAAGGGACCTTCTCATTAACATCCCCTTTAAAGGGACCTTCTCATTAACATTTTTATATGATCACACCAGGTAGTTCATCGGTGGCCACATATATTGTGTGTGTGTGTGTGTGTGTGTGTGTGTGTGTGTGTGTGTGTACCTGAGAGGACAGGACGGGTGGAGGCACTTGGTTACGGAGATTGTTCTGGGCTGAGTTGAGGGGCTGGGGAGCGTTATGAGATGGTACTGCACTGCTGCCGTACATGGAGTTCACGATCTGAAACACACACACACACACACGTTAAGAGGACTGAAACACACACACACACACAAGTTAAGAGGACTGAAACACACACACACACACACGTGAAGAGGACTGAAACACACACACACGTGAAGAGGACTGAAACACACACACACACACGTTAAGAGGACTGAAACACACACACACGTGAAGAGGACTGAAACACACACACACACGTGAAGAGGACTGAAACACACACACACGTGAAGAGGACTGAAACACACACACACGTGAAGAGGACTGAAACACACACACACGTTAAGAGGACTGAAACACACACACACACGTGAAGAGGACTGAAACACACACACACGTGAAGAGGACTGAAACACACACACACACACACACACACACACACACGTGAAGAGGACTGAAACACACACACGTTAAGAGGACTGAAACACACACACACACGTGAAGAGGACTGAAACACACACACACGTGAAGAGGACTGAAACACACACACACACACGTGAAGAGGACTGAAACACACACACACACACGTTAAGAGGACTGAAACACACACACACACACACGTGAAGAGGACTGAAACACACACACACACACACACGTGAAGAGGACTGAAACACACACACACACACACACACGCACACGTGAAGAGGACTGAAACACACACACACGTTAAGAGGACTGAAACACACAGGATACACACACTTCAGACAGATTGTCACACACACACACACACACGTGAAGAGGACTGAAACACACACACGTTAAGAGGAATGAAACACACAGGACACACACACTTCGAACAGATTGTCACAAACAAACACACTATATTCAAGAGCAGCGTAACCACTCACCTGCCTACCAGCCTCAGAGACAGAGGGGGTGGGAGCCTGCCCTGAGCAGAGAGAGGGGATAGGCTGAGCAGAGTGGGAGGGGGAAAAGCTCATGCCGTGATTGGAGGAGAGCTCCTCCGAGGCGGAGCGATCATAAGCAGAGAGCGGCAGGGAGAGCTGCAGAGGCAAGGACAGACGGACAGATGAGGAAGGAGGCATGACATCGTGGAAAACAGGGAGAGGAAGAGAGAGAGGAGAGAAGGCCCCAGAGGATGGAGGGAGGAGAGAAGGCCTCAGAGGATGGAGGGAGAAAGAGAGGACAGATGAGGAAGGAGGCATGACATCGTGGAAAACAGGGAGAGGAAGAGAGAGAGGAGAGAAGGCCTCAGAGGATGGAGGGAGAAAGAGAGAGGACAGATGAGGAAGGAGGCATGACATCGTGGAAAACAGGGAGAGGAAGAGAGAGAGGAGAGAAGGCCCCAGAAGATGGAGGGAGGAAGAGAGAGAAGGCCCCAGAGGATGGAGGGAGGAAGAGAGAGGACAGATGAGGAAGGAGGCATGACATCGTGGAAAACAGGGAGAGGAAGAGAGAGAGGAGAGAAGGCCCCAGAAGATGGAGGGAGGAAGAGAGAGGACAGATGAGGAAGGAGGCATGACATCGTGGAAAACAGGGAGAGGAAGAGAGAGAGGAGAGAAGGCCCCAGAGGATGGAGGGAGGAAGAGAGAGGACAGATGAGGAAGGAGGCATGACATCGTGGAAAACAGGGAGAGGAAGAGAGAGAGGAGAGAAGGCCCCAGAAGATGGAGGGAGGAAGAGAGAGGACAGATGAGGAAGGAGGCATGACATCGTGGAAAACAGGGAGAGGAAGAGAGAGAGGAGAGAAGGCCCCAGAGGATGGAGGGAGGAAGAGAGAGGACAGATGAGGAAGGAGGCATGACATCGTGGAAAACAGGGAGAGGAAGAGAGAGGAGAGAAGGCCCCAGAAGATGGAGGGAGGAAGGAGAGAAGGCCCCAGGGGATGGAGGGAGGAAGGACAGAAGGCCCCAGGGGATGGAGGGAGAAAGAGAGAGGACAGATGAGGAAGGAGGCATGACATCGTGGAAAACAGGGAGAGGAAGAGAGAGAGGAGAGAAGGCCCCAGAGGATGGAGGGAGGAAGAGAGAGGACAGATGAGGAAGGAGGCATGACATTGTGGAAAACAGGGAGAGGAAGAGAGAGAGGAGAGAAGGCCCCAGAAGATGGAGGGAGGAAGAGAGAGGACAGATGAGGAAGGAGGCATGACATCGTGGAAAACAGGGAGAGGAAGAGAGAGAGGAGAGAAGGCCCCAGAAGATGGAGGGAGGAAGAGAGAGGACAGATGAGGAAGGAGGCATGACATCGTGGAAAACAGGGAGAGGAAGAGAGAGAGGAGAGAAGGCCCCAGAAGATGGAGGGAGGAAGAGAGAGGACAGATGAGGAAGGAGGCATGACATCGTGGAAAACAGGGAGAGGAAGAGAGAGAGGAGAGAAGGCCCCAGAAGATGGAGGGAGGAAGAGAGAGGACAGATGAGGAAGGAGGCATGACATCGTGGAAAACAGGGAGAGGAAGAGAGAGAGGAGAGAAGGCCCCAGAAGATGGAGGGAGGAAGAGAGAGAAGGCCCCAGAGGATGGAGGGAGGAAGAGAGAGGACAGATGAGGAAGGAGGCATGACATCGTGGAAAACAGGGAGAGGAAGAGAGAGAGGAGAGAAGGCCCCAGAGGATGGAGGGAGGAAGAGAGAGGACAGATGAGGAAGGAGGCATGACATCGTGGAAAACAGGGAGAGGAAGAGAGAGAGGAGAGAAGGCCCCAGAAGATGGAGGGAGGAAGAGAGAGGACAGATGAGGAAGGAGGCATGACATCGTGGAAAACAGGGAGAGGAAGAGAGAGAGGAGAGAAGGCCCCAGAAGATGGAGGGAGGAAGAGAGAGGACAGATGAGGAAGGAGGCATGACATTGTGGAAAACAGGGAGAGGAAGAGAGAGGAGAGAAGGCCCCAGAAGATGGAGGGAGGAAGAGAGAGGGAGGAGAGAAGGCCTCAGAGGATGGAGGGAGGAAGGAGAGAAGGCCCCAGAGGACGGAGGGAGGAAGAGAGAGGGAGGAGAGACGGCCCCAGAGGACGGAGGGAGGAAGAGAGAGGGAGGAGAGAAGGCCTCAGAGGATGGAGGGAGGAAGGAGAGAAGGCCCCAGAGGACGGAGGGAGGAAGAGAGAGGGAGGAGAGAAGGCCCCAGAGGACGGAGGGAGGAAGAGAGAGGGAGGAGAGAAGGCCCCAGAGGACGGAGGGAGGAAGAGAGAGGGAGGAGAGAAGGCCCCAGAGGATGGAGGGAGGAAGAGAGAGGGAGGAGAGAAGGCCTCAGAGGATGGAGGGAGGAAGGAGAGAAGGCCCCAGAGGACGGAGGGAGGAAGAGAGAGGGAGGAGAGAAGGCCCCAGAGGACGGAGGGAGGAAGAGAGAGGGAGGAGAGAAGGCCCCAGAGGATGGAGGGAGGAAGAGAGAGGGAGGAGAGAAGGCCCCAGAGGAAGCTAGAGAAGCGGCAGGAAGCCAAAGCTTTTTTTATGACACTGAGCTACCACCAGGGGACTACATTCTGTAATGACACTGAGCTACCACCAGGGGACTACATTCTGTAATGACACTGAGCTACCACCAGGGGACTACATTCTGTAATGACACTGAGCTACCACCAGGGGACTACATTCTGTAATGACACTGAGCTACCACCAGGGGACTACATTCTGTAATGACACTGAGCTACCACCAGGGGACTACATTCTGTAATGACACTGAGCTACCACCAGGGGACTACATTCTGTAATGACACAGAGCTACCACCAGGGGGACACTGAGCTACCACCAGGGGACTACATTCTGTAATGACACTGAGCTACCACCAGGGGACTACATTCTGTAATGACACTGACAGGGGGCAGTGCAACGCTGGGAGACGGGGCAGTGCAACGCTGGGAGACGGGGCAGTGCAACGCTGGGAGACGGTACACTACACAGACAGACAGTACCTTGTCGTAGTAAGGGCTTCTCTCCATGGAAGGCTCTTTGTGGATCTGGTGCCTGGAAGCTGAGTTTTTCCCCATCACTCCACTGTACTCTCCCATGTTCACATCCATACGCTTGTCAGACATCATCCCTCCTCCTCCTCCCATCTCCATCTTATTGCTCTTCGACAAGTCTTCAGGAGAGTCTCTCTAGGAGGGGATGGACAGAGAGAGGGATCAGATAGGTCAGAGACGAGAGAGAGAGAGCGAGATAGAGTCCACTGATGTGCTGGGGGCTGGTCTTGTGGTCGTGCTGCTGCCCCTGGTGGCAGAGGTTTGCAAGTGCAGCAGGAGAAAATGTATAATTATTTCTCTCACTCTACCGCAGCGCAGCGTTCGGGTCTATACGGGTCCTAGCAGGCAAATCTGTTACACATAAAGTCTACCCAAGACCTGTTCCAATCACACCTGAAGGGTCGGGTTCCGGGAATAAATTACCCAGGTTACCCTTCCAACCCCTCTTCCCTAAAGTGTCGACATCAGACGAGTTCCAACCCCTCTTCACTAAAGGGTCGACATCTGACGAGTTCCAACCCCTCTTCCCTGCGTACTCACAGGGTAGTTCATGTTGTTGAACTGTTTGATTTGAGGGTTCAAGGTTCAAGGTTGCGTACTCACAGGGTAGTTCATGTTGTTGAACTGTTTGATTTGAGGGTTCAAGGCTAGGTACTCACAGGGTAGTTCATGTTGTTGAACTGTTTGATGTGAGGGTTCAAGGTTCAAGGCTGCGTACTCACAGGGTAGTTCATGCTGTTCAACTGTTTGATTTGAGGGTTCAGGGTTCAAGGTTCAAGGCTGCGTACTCACAGGGTAGTTCATGTTGTTGAATTGTTTGATTTGAGGGTTCAAGGCTAGGTACTCACAGGGTAGTTCATGTTGTTGAACTGTTTGATGTGAGGGTTCAAGGTTCAAGGCTGCGTACTCACAGGGTAGTTCATGCTGTTCAACTGTTTGATTTGAGGGTTCAGGGTTCAAGGTTCAAGGCTGCGTACTCACAGGGTAGTTCATGTTGTTGAACTGCTTGACGAACTGGTTCATCCAGGCATCCTCCTGCTTGTTCACCGATTTGTTGATCTGAAACAAACAGAAACCCTGGTTAATAACCCACACAGAGAGACCCGGGTTAATAACCCACACAGAGAGACTCGGTTTAATAACCCACACAGAGAGACCCCGGTTTAATAACCGACAGAGAGAGACCCCGGTTTAATAACCCACACAGAGAGACCCCGGTTTAACAACCCACACAGAGAGACCCCGGTTTAATAACCCACACAGAGACCCCCTGGTTAATAACCCACACAGAGAGAGACCCGGTTTAATAACCTACACAGAGACCCGGTTTAATAACCTACACAGAGACCAGGTTTAATCACCGACACAGAGACCGGGTTAATAACCCACACAGAGAGACCAGGGTTAATAACCCACACAGAGAGACTCGGTTTAATAACCCACACAGAGAGACCCCGGTTTAATAACCCACAGAGAGAGACCCCGGTTTAATAACCCACAGAGAGAGACCCCGGTTTAATAACCCACACAGAGAGACCCCGGTTTAATAACCCACACAGAGAGACCCCGGTTTAATAACACACACAGAGACCCCCTGGTTAATAACCCACACAGAGAGAGACCCGGTTTAATAACCTACACAGAGACCCGGTTTAATAACCTACACAGAGACCCGGTTAATAACCCACACAGAGAGACCCCCTGGTTAATAACCTACACAGAGAGACCCCCTGGTTAATAACCTACACAGAGAGACCCGGGTTAATAACCTACACAGAGAGACCCCCTGGTTAATAACCTACACAGAGACCAGGTTTAATCACCGACACAGAGACCGGGTTAATAACCCACACAGAGAGACCAGGGTTAATAACCCACACAGAGACCCCCGGGTTAATAACCTACACAGAGACCCCCTGGTTAATAACCTACACAGAGACCCCCGGGTTAATAACCTACACAGAGAGACCCCCTGGTTAATAACCTACACAGAGAGACCAGGTTTAATAACCGACACAGAGACCGGGTTAATAACCCACACAGAGAGACCTGGTTAATAACCCACACAGAGAGACCAGGGTTAATAACCCACACAGAGACCCCCGGGTTAATAACCTACACAGAGACCCCAGGTTAATAACCTACACAGAGACCCCCTGGTTAATAACCTACACAGAGAGACCCCCTGGTTAATAACCTACACAGAGAGACCCCCTGGTTAATAACCCACACAGAGAGACCTGGTTTAATAACCCACACAGAGAGACCCCCAGGTTAATAACCTACACAGAGAGACCCGGGTTAATAACCTACACAGAGAGACACGGGTTAATAACCTACACAGAGAGAGCCGGGTTAATAACCCACACAGAGAGAGCCGGGTTAATAACCCACACAGAGAGACCGGTTTAATAACCTACACAGAGACCCCCTGGTTAATAACCTACACAGAGAGACCCCCTGGTTAATAACCCACACAGAGAGACCCCCTGGTTAATAACCCACACAGAGAGACCCCCAGGTTAATAACCTACACAGAGAGACCCGGGTTAATAACCTACACAGAGAGACCCGGGTTAATAACCTACACAGAGAGAACCGGGTTAATAACCCACACAGAGAGAGCCGGGTTAATAACCCACACAGAGAGACCCGGTTTAATAACCTACACAGAGAGACCCCCAGGTTAATAACCTACACAGAGAGACCCAGGTTAATAACCTACACAGAGAGACACGGGTTAATAACCTACACAGAGAGACCAGGTTAATAACCCACACAGAGAGACCAGGTTAATAACCTACACAGAGAGACCAGGTTAATAACCCACACAGAGAGACCAGGTTAATAACCCACACAGAGAGACCAGGTTAATAACCCACACAGAGAGACCATGTTAATAACCCACAGAGAGACCAGGTTAATATAGCTCCAGTAAAAGCCTAGAAGTTGACCCACACAGAGAGACCAGGTTAATAACCCACAGCTAGAGAGACCAGGTTAATAACCCACACAGAGAGACCAGGTTAATAACCCACACAGAGAGACCAGGTTAATAACCCACACAGAGAGACCAGGTTAATAACCTACACAGAGAGACCAGGTTAATAACCTATACAGAGAGACCAGGTTAATAACCCACACAGAGAGACCAGGTTAATAACCCACACAGAGAGACCAGGTTAATAACCCACACAGAGAGACCAGGTTAATAACCCACAGCTAGAGAGACCAGGTTAATAACCCACAGCTAGAGAGACCAGGTTAATAACCCACACAGAGAGACCAGGTTAATAACCCACACAGAGAGACCAGGTTAATAACCTACACAGAGAGACCAGGTTAATAACCTACACAGAGAGACCAGGTTAATAACCCACACAGAGAGACCAGGTTAATATAGCTCCAGTAAAAGCCTAGAAGTTGACCCACACAGAGAGACCAGGTTAATAACCCACACAGAGAGACCAGGTTAATAACCCACACAGAGAGACCAGGTTAATAACCTATACAGAGAGACCAGGTTAATAACACACACAGAGAGACCAGGTTAACATAGCTCCAGTAAAAGCCTAGAAGTTGACCCACAGCTAGAAGCCTCAGTAATACCTTGGGAGGGATTTTCTTCATGTAGTTCCAGCTGTGTTGCTGTGACCCGTTGTTCCTGTTGTCCTGACCGTGGCCGTCTCTGTGGTTCTCTCTGTGACCGTCTCTGTCCCGGTCTCTGTGGTTCTCTCTGTGACCGTCTCTGTCCCGGTCTCGGTGACTTAGGGTGTTGCTCCACATCCCGATCTCCACCTCCTCCTCCGGTTCCCAACTGGCCTGGCACGACACCTCCTCCCCACACCAGGTACTACTCTCCTGCTGCTGCTGCATGGGCTTGGGACCTGGAGGGTGGAGAGAGGACGAAGGGATTAAACCTGGAGAGAGACACGAGGGGACCTGGAGAGAGAAGGGTGGAGAGAGACACGAGGGGACCCGGAGAGAGACACGAGGGGGCCCGGAGAGAGACACGAGGGGGCCCGGAGAGAGACACGAGGGGGCCCGGAGAGAGACACGAGGGGGCCCGGAAAGAGACACGAGGGGGCCCGGAGGGAGAGACACGAGGGGACGAGGGGGCCCGGAGGGAGAGACACGAGGGGGCCCGGAGGGAGAGACACGAGGGGGCCCGGAGGGAGAGACACGAGGGGGCCCGGAGGGAGAGACACGAGGGGGCCCGGAGGGAGAGACACGAGGGGGCCCGGAGGGAGAGACACGAGGGGGCCCGGAGGGAGAGACACGGGGGGACCCGGAGGGAGAGACACGGCGGGACCCGGAGAGAGAGACACGAGGGGACCCGGAGAGAGAGACACGAGGTGACCTGGAGAGAGAGACACGAGGGGACCTGGAGAGAGAGACACGAGGGGACCCGGAGAGAGAGACACGAGGTGACCTGGAGAGAGAGACACGAGGGGACCTGGAGAGAGAGACACGAGGGGACCGAGAGAGAGACACGAGGGGACCGAGAGAGAGACACGAGGGGACCTGGAGAGAGAGACACGAGGGGACCTGGAGAGAGAGACACGAGGGGACCTGGAGAGAGAGACACGAGGGGACCTGGAGAGAGAGACACGAGGGGACCTGGAGAGAGAGACACGAGGGGACCTGGAGAGAGAGACGAGGGGACCTGGAGAGAGAGACACGAGGGGACCTGGAGAGAGAGACACGAGGGGACCTGGAGAGAGAGACACGAGGGGACCTGGAGAGAGAGACACGAGGGGACCTGGAGAGAGAGACACGAGGGGACCTGGAGAGAGAGACACGAGGGGACCTGGAGAGAGAGACACGAGGGGACCTGGAGAGAGAGACACGAGGGGACGAGGGGGCCTGGAGAGAGACGAGGAGATGGGTGTGTGTGTATCTGTCTCACCAGGTTTGTGGTGGTTCTGTGCTCCAGGTCCTTCCCAGCCTCCTGTCGCAGAGTTGTCCCCTCTGTCTCTCAGGTCCTCCCAGGTGGAGCTGGTGTCCATGGGTTTCCCCCAGGCAGATGTCCCGTTGTCCACAGAGACGGGGGGGCCTGGCGGATCACCCCACGTTCCTGACTCCATCTTCTGGGGACCTGTGTACTGTTCACCCCAACCTGGAGGAGGAGAGAGAGGGGGAGGAGGAGAGAGAAAGGAGGAGAGAGACCGTAGGAGAGAGAGAGGGGGAGTAGGAGAGAGAGAGGGGGGGGAGGTAGTAGGAGAGAGAGAGGGGGAGGAGGAGAGAAAGAGTTGGTGGAGGAGAGAGAGAGGGGGAGGAGGAGAGAGAGAGGGGGAGGAGGAGAGAGGGGGGGGGAGGAGGAGAGAGAGAGGGGGAGGAGGAGAGAGAGGGAGGAGAAGAGGAGAGAGAGGGAGGAGAAGAGGCGAGAGGGGGAGGGGGAGGAGGAGAGAGGGGAGGAGAGAGAGAGGGGAGGGGGAGGAGAGAGAGAGGGGAGGGGGGAGGAGAGAGAGAGGGGAGGGGGGAGGAGAGAGAGAGGGGGAGGAGAGAGAGAGGGGAGGGGGAGGAGAGAGAGAGGGGAGGGGGAGGAGAGAGAGGGGAGAGAGAGGGGAGAGAGAGAGAGAGGTATGTGAGGTGGAGTTTCGTAAATGGCAGGTAACCTTGTACCTTCATAACTCTGCTGTTGTACTCACTCAGACGATCAATAACAGACTAGCTGGGTTTCTAGACTGAGATGATCAATAACAGACTGGCTGGGTTTCTAGACTGAGATGATCAATACCAGACTAGCTGGGTTTCTAGACTGAGATGATCAATAACAGACTGGCTGGGTTTCTAGACTGAGATGATCAATAACAGACTAGCTGGGTTTCTAGACTGAGAAGATCAATAACAGACTGGCTGGGTTTCTAGACTGAGATGATCAATAACAGACTGGCTGGGTTTCTAGACTGAGAAGATCAATAACAGACTGGCTGGGTTTCTAGACTGAGATGATCAATAACAGACTAGCTGGGTTTCTAGACTGAGATGATCAATACCAGACTAGCTGGGTTTCTAGACTGAGATGATCAATAACAGACTAGCTGGGTTTCTAGACTGAGATGATCAATAACAGACTGGCTGGGTTTCTAGACTGAGATGATCAATAACAGACTGGCTGGGTTTCTAGACTGAGATGATCAATAACAGACTAGCTGGGTTTCTAGACTGAGATGATCAATAACAGACTGGCTGGGTTTCTAGACTGAGATGATCAATAACAGACTAGCTGGGTTTCTAGACTGAGATGATCAATACCAGACTAGCTGGGTTTCTAGACTGAGATGATCAATAACAGACTAGCTGGGTTTCTAGATCAATAACAGACTAGCTGGGCTTCTAGATCAATAACAGACTAGCTGGGCTTCTAGATCAATAACAGACTAGCTGGGTTTCTAGATCAATAACAGACTAGCTGGGTTTCTAGATCAATAACAGACTAGCTGGGTTTCTAGATCAATAACAGACTAGCTGGGTTTCTAGATCAATAACAGACTAGCTGGGTTTCTAGATCAATAACAGACTAGCTGGGTTTCTAGATCAATAACAGATAGTGTAGTTTCCCCAAATTCAGTTTCATCATTTTGTTTATCCAGGTTTCCATTTTCCCCCTTTAATTCCAGTAAGCGCCCAGAAAGAGGCCGCCGTTTAGCGCCCAGCAAGAGGCCACCGTTTAGCGCCTAGCACGAGGCCGTTGTTTAGCGTCCAGCATGAGGCCGTTGTTTAGCGCCCAGCAAGAGGCCGCCGTTTAGCGCCTAGCAAGAGGCTGTTGTTTAGCACCTAGCAAGAGGCTGTTGTTTAGCACCTAGCAAGAGGCTGTTGTTTAGCACCTAGCAAGAGGCTGTTGTTTAGCGCCCAGCAAGAGGCCGCCGTTTAGCGCCCAGCAAGAGGCCGCCGTTTAGCGCCCAGCAAGAGGCCGTTGTTTAGCACCTAGCAAGAGGCTGTTGTTTAGCGCCTAGCAAGAGGTTGTTGTTTAGCGCCCAGCAAGAGGCCGCCGTTTAGCGCCTAGCAAGAGGCTGTTGTTTAGCGCCTAGCAAGAGGCTGTTGTTTAGCGCCCGGCAAGAGGCCGTTGTTGTTGTTTAGCACCCGGCAAGAGGCCGTTGTTGTTTAGCGCCCGGCAAGAGGCCGTTGTTGTTGTTGTTTAGCGCCCGGCAAGAGGCCGTTGTTGTTTAGCGCCTGGCAAGAGGCCGTTGTTGTTGTTTAGCGCCTGGCAAGAGGCCGTTGTTGTTGTTTAGCGCCTGGCAAGAGGCCGTTGTTGTTTAGCGCCCGGCAAGAGGCCGTTGTTGTTTAGCGCCCGGCAAGAGGCTGTTGTCAGTCGATTCCCTCCTATGTTCAATGCATTCAGTTGATTCCCTCCTACGTTCAATACATTTAGTCGATTCCCTCCTACGTTCAATACATTTAGTCGATTCCCTCCTACGTTCAATACATTTAGTCGATTCCCTCTTACGTTCAATACATTTAGTCGATTCCCTCCTATGTTCAATGCATTTAGTCGATTCCCTCCTAGGTTCAATACATTTAATTGATTCCCTACTATGTTCAATACAATGTCTGGATTCCATGATTCTGTCTGCGTTCTCTGCAATGCAGATATTTATAGAGCCCTGGACCTGAGTGATTTTTATAGATCTCCCCCCCTTTCTGTCTCTCTCTCCCCCCTTCCCGTCTCTCTCTCTCCCCCCTTCCCGTCTCAGTCTACCCCCTTCCCGTCTCAGTCTACCCCCTTCCCGTCTCAGTCTAACCCCTTCCCGTCTCAGTCTACCCCCTTCCCGTCTCAGTCTACCCCCTTCCCGTCTCAGTCTACCCCCTTCCCGTCTCAGTCTACCCCCTTCCCGTCTCAGTCTACCCCCTTCCTGTCTCAGTCTACCCCCTTCCCGTCTCAGTCTACCCCCTTCCCGTCTCAGTCTACCCCCTTCCCGTCTCAGTCTACCCCCTTCCCGTCTCAGTCTACCCCCTTCCCGTCTCAGTCTACCCCCTTCCCGTCTCAGTCTACCCCCTTCCCGTCTCAGTCTACCCCCCTCCCGTCTCAGTCTACCCCCTTCCCGTCTCAGTCTACCCCCTTCCCGTCTTCAGTCTAACCCCTTCCTGTCTCAGTCTACCCCCTTCCCGTCTCAGTCTAACCCCTTCCCGTCTCAGTCTACCCCCTTCCCGTCTCAGTCTACCCCCTTCCCGTCTCAGTCTACCCCCTTCCCGTCTTCAGTCTAACCCCTTCCCGTCTCAGTCTACCCCCTTCCCGTCTCAGTCTACCCCCTTCCCGTCTCAGTCTACCCCCTTCCCGTCTCAGTCTACCCCCTTCCCGTCTCAGTCTACCCCCTTCCCGTCTCAGTCTAACCCCTTCCTGTCTCAGTCTAACCCCCCCCCGCCTGGAACTATCTGTATTTCAGTCCAAACAAAGGTCTGTGTTTCTGCCTGCACTCACAGCTCAGAGAGAATAATCAATGCTGTAGAACATTCCAGAAGGATGACGCAACCCTAAAACACACACACACACACACACACACACACACACACACACACAAAGGGGAGGTGGAGGACACTGTGTGTGTGTGTGTGTGTGTGTGTACAGCTCCCTCCACTCACCAGAGCTGCAGGTCTTGTCCTTGTTAGCCATGTTGTTCAGGGGTGGCGGGGGCTGCTGCTGGGGCTGGGGGGGTTTGGTCGTGGCCATGTTGTTCAGGGGTGGCGGGGGCTGCTGCTGGGGCTGGGGGGGTTTGGTCGTGGCCATGGCATCCTGCTCTGATTGGCTGGTCTTGTTCCACATATTGACCCCGCTACAGTTGTATTTGCTGGGGTCTCCCCACGCCGAGGTGCCGTCATCGATCTCCATCCTCCTCCTCACCGACTCTGGACTAGGCTCCTCCCACCCCGTCGACGACGACTCCTCCTCCTCCTCCTTGTGGGAGGGTCCAGCTGGGACCGCCACCCCAGTCCAGCCGCTGGGTTTGGAGGGGTGGGGACCGCCTGGTGGAGGTCCTCTAGGGTCCGGGTTGGCGTCTGAACCTTGACCCCACTCGGCCGGGTCTCCCCAGCTCTGAGAGGGGTGGCCGGGCTTCATGGCTGGCTCGCCCCACCCTCCCTGGGTCTGGTGGTTCTGGGGTTTGTGTCCGGCGGAGTTGGATACAGGGGGCTCCCCCCAGCCAGAGTGAGGGTTGCTGGGGTGGTCAGGGGTCCCTCCGCTGCCACCCCAGGTGCTGCTGCTTCCGTCGGGGTGTGTGTTGGTGTTGGCCGGGCGGCCTGGCTCGCCCCATCCTGCAGACCCTGAACGGTCGCTGTCGTTGTCCCATCCCCCAGACACGCTAGTCTTCTGGGGCTGACCCCAGTAGCTGCTCCCTCCACCTCCTCCTCTGGAGCGGTCTCCACCACCCATCCCCCAGCCCTGCTTTTGGGGTTTCGGAGGGTTGATCCAGGTGTTGGAGAGGTCCTCCTTCTGGCTGTTTCCCCAGGTAGAGGAAGGGTTACCGTTGTCCCATCCTCGCTCTCCTCCAGGACCTTTGTTGTCTCTGTCTCCACACCCAGACAAGGTCTTCTGCTCTACCCAGCCAGACCCTCCTGACTCTGGGCCCGTATTGCCCGGGCCGTCCCCCCCACGCCATCCTCCAGAGCTGGAGGTCTGAGAACGAGCGGCGTGGCTTTTCGAGCCCCAGCCAGGGCCTCCATTACCGGGTTTCCTGTCATCGGGTCTGGGGGCGGGAGAGGTGACGTCCCAGGCGGTGTTCTGGCGTACTGGGGTCTGGCCCCAGCCGGTGTTGCAGAGGACACGGGGGTCCACGTCTGAACAGGAGAGGACTTGAGTAGACCCAGGGAGGGGGCCTCGTCGACGGGGGTCGTTCCTGTCCCTGTCTAAGCTACGGCCTCCAGAGCTCTCCCCGCTCCCCTCACTGCCGCCAGACGCCCCAACGCTCGCAGGTCCTCCTCCTCCTCCTCCTCCTCCCACCCTCAGGGCGTCGTCTTCAAGACTCTTCCAGCCGTTGGCTCCTCCCCCTGACTTCCGTCCGTCGCCGGAATCCTGAGATTTGTTACCGGGCAACGAGCTCCATTCCCCATTAGGGGGTTGCCTGTTGGAGGAGGAGCCAGATGAAGAAGAGGAAGAAGAGGAGGAGGCGTTGCCCCATGGTCGGGGGATCCCGGCAGGACCCAGTCCATTCCCATTGCTCGCCCCTCCTCCAGTCCCCAGGTTGTGAGGAGAGGCAGAGTCCCACCTCCCTACAGAGGCCTTGCTGTTAGTTTTACTGTTGTAAACAGCAGCAGCAGGGGAGGGCTGGCCGTGTCCCTGGCCGTTCACAGTGTCTCCAGGGCCCGAGGCCCCCCAGGGCTTAGAGAAGCCCCCTGCCAGGCCCTCGCTGTGGGGGTGCTGGGCGCCAGACAGGGTCCCGTTGGAGAGCTGATCTCCAAGCTCTGACCCCGCTCCTCCTCCTCCTCCTCCCGCTCCCCAGGAACGCAGCCCCGAGCCGGACTCGTTCCTGTGCACTGAGTTTGGTAAACTAGAGGTGTCGACGACGTTAGTAGTGTTATTTGGTCCGTTGGTCGTGTTAAGGTGGCGAGTCTTGATAGTAGTATCATTCAGGAGGAGGTGCTGCGGCTGTTCAGACAGAGAGAGGCTGTCCGGTGGTATCCCTCCCCAGCCCAGAGAGCCTCCCTGCTGGCCAATCTTACAGCCGGAGGGTCCCTGGGGACCGGGCCAGGCACTGTGGTTAGCTTTTGGGTTCAGAGTGCCGGGGGTCAGACCAGCACCGTTGGCCGACGCCCAGGGGCTCGGCGTGTTGCCGTGGCTACCGTCGGCGGGGGCGGAGACGTCGTTGGGGCCGACGTTGGCCACGCACCCCCACGGGCCTTTCGCCGCCCCGTTACACGTTATGATGTTATTGCTGCTAACAGGAGGAACGCCGCCGGTAGTCAACGGGGAGAAGTGGTTCCCGTTACGGCCTCCTCCTTTAGTGCCGGGAGGCGGCGACGACGTCATCACGGTGACCAAGTTCTTCTCCGAGCCACCAGAGCTAGAGGCAGAGTCCGTGTCCATGCATTCTGAGGTGAGCTCGGGGTCGTTGCCGGCTGCCGAGGAAGAGGAGGAGGAGGAGGAAGGAGTGTCGCTGCAGACCGAGTCTACCAGCACCTTGAAAATAAAATCAACTTTTATTAATAGGGTTACGAGGGTTACCAGTCTAACTAGCTAGTTCACCAGTCTGATTATAACAGGGTTAGGGTTACCAGTCTAACTAGCTAGTTCACCAGTCTGATTATAACAGGGTTAGGGTTACCAGTCTAACTAGCTAGTTCACCAGTCTGATTATAACAGGGTTAGGGTTACCAGTCTAACTAGCTAGTTCACTATTCTGTTTAAACCAGTCAGATGCGACACTCTGAGGTCAGGGAACTTTGAGCTAACGTTTTCACATTGGGTAATGCTAACTCAACTTGGAAATGTTCCTTATTAAGTAAAATCATACAATAGTTGTTTTTTTTTACATTTACAGTTAAGGATTTAAAGGATTTACAAAAACAATCAGAAAAACAGATTTCCGATCCATTTTTGGCGAGACATCCGAACGGGTTTCCCGTAAAAGCCGAATCACATTATAACGTTTGAAGATTAAAATACAAGAGGAGAAAACCAAACATGGAGGTATTTACGTTTGGAGAACCTCAGAGAGTACCCACCTTGTCCCAGTTACTGTCTCTGCTGCAGGGAGAACCAGAGCTCCAGGGGCAACTCTCATACTGAGAATCCAGGCCAGGGTGGTCCAAACCTGGGGACAGGAAGACGGAGAGACGGGGTGGTGGTGGAGGTTTGGTTAGCTCACATGAGAACACACCAGGACATTCTTTCACTAATCATTGATCTGACGTGTGGATTGGTGGAAACGGAGGGATGGAACCCAGACGTCTAACCCGGCCCAGTCCCCGCCCCTCTAACGTGTGGATTGGTGGAAACGGAGGGATGGAACCCAGACGTCTAACCCGGCCCAGTCCCCGCCCCTCTAACGTGTGGATTGGTGGAAACGGAGGGATGGAACCCAGACGTCTAACCCAGCCCAGTCCCCGCCCCTCTAACGTGTGGATTGGTGGAAACGGAGGGATGGAACCCAGACGTCTAACCCGGCCCAGTCCCTCTAACCCGGCCCAGTCCCTCTAACCCGGCCCAGTCCCCGTGTCTCTAACCCGGCCCAGTCCCCGTCCCTCTAACCCGGCCCAGTCCCCGTCCCTTTAACCCGGCCCAGTCCCCGTCCCTCTAACCAGGCCCAGTCCCCGTCCCTCTAACCCGGCCCAGTCCCCGTCCCTCTAACCCGGCCCAGTCCCCGTGTCCCTCTAACCCGTCCCAGTCCCCGTGTCCCTCTAACCCGGCCCAGTCCCCGTCCCAGTCCCTCTAACCCGGCCCAGTCCCCGTCCCAGTCCCATGCAGACATTCACAGTGTCTCTAACCCAGCCCCTGTGTCTCTAACCCAGCCCAGTCCCAGTCCCTCTAACCTAGCCCAGTCCCTGTGTCTCTAAGCCAGCCCAGTCCCTCTAAGCCAGCCCAGTCCCTCTAAGCCAGCCCAGTCCCTCTAACCCAGCCCAGTCCCTCTAACCCAGCCCAGTCCCTCTTACCCAGTCCCAGTCCCTCTAACCCAGTCCCAGTCCCTCTAACCCAGTCCCAGTCCCTCTAACCCAGTCCCAGTCCCTCTAACCCAGCCCAGTCCCTCTAACCCAGCCCAGTCCCTCTAACCCAGCCCAGTCCCTCTAACCCAGCCCAGTCCCTCTAACCCAGCCCAGTGATCATGATGCAGACATTCACAGTGTGTGTGTCAGTCTAGTCAGCAGACACCATTTTGTTTCAGCAGTGTGATGCTACAGCCAACCAGGAGGGAGGAGGGGAGACAGAGGAGTGAGGAGGGACATTGGAGGGAGGGGAGAGAGGGAGGAGGGACATTGGAGAGAGGGGAGAGACGGGAAAGGGGGAGGGTGGGGAGAGACGAGGGAGGGAGGGGAGAGAGACGGGAAAGGGGGAGGGTGGGGAGAGACGAGGGAGGGAGGGAGGGGGGAGAGACGGGAAAGGGGGAGGGGGCTGTTTGTTATTTTACGACGAGAACCTCTTCCTCAGAACTAAATGAACCCTTTCATGTCTCCAGTGTCCGCTCTTCTCTTCTGGAAATTAACCACCTTGGTTTTCTGTAAAGCCACGCTCATTCTCGCCAGTCACACACACGCACACACACACACACACACACACGATGGCTGCCAATTCTCCTTGAATGTTGTCTAGTCTGCCTGCTCAGTCAGAATGTTCTCTCCTCCTCCCCTCTCCCTTTCTGTGCCTTTAACCCCTAACCCTACCTTTGTAGGAGCACATGCTGTTCTGTGCCTTTTACCCCTAAACCCTACCTTTGTAGGAGCACATGCTGTTCTGTGCCTTTAACCCCTAACCCTACCTTTGTAGGAGCACATGCTGTTCTGTGCCTTTAACCCCTAACCCTACCTTTGTAGGAGCACATGCTGTTCTGTGCCTTTAACCCCTAACCCTACCTTTGTAGGAGCACATGCTGTTCTGTGCCTTTAACCCCTAACCCTACCTTTATAGGAGCACATGATGTTCTGTGCCTTTTACCCCTAAACCCTACCTTTGTAGGAGCACATGCTGTTCTGTGCCTTTAACCCCTAACCCTACCTTTGTAGGAGCACATGCTGTTCTGTGCCTTTAACCCCTAACCCTACCTTTGTAGGAGCACATGCTGTTCTGTGCCTTTAACCCCTAACCCTACCTTTGTAGGAGCACATGATGTTCTGTGCCTTTAACCCCTAACCCTACCTTTGTAGGAGCACATGCTGTTCTGTGCCTTTAACCCCTAACCCTACCTTTGTAGGAGCACATGCTGTTCTGTGCCTTTAACCCCTAACCCTACCTTTATAGGAGCACATGCTGTTCTGTGCCTTTAACCCCTAACCCTACCTTTGTAGGAGCACATGCTGTTCTGTGCCTTTAACCCCTAACCCTACCTTTGTAGGAGCACATGATGTTCTGTGCCTTTAACCCCTAACCCTACCTTTGTAGGAGCACATGCTGTTCCGTGCCTTTAACCCCTAACCCTACCTTTATAGGAGCACATGCTGTTATGTGCCTTTAACCCCTAACCCTACCTTTGTAGGAGCACATGCTGTGTTCAAAGGTAGTTTAACTTGAATAACAAGGTGAGACGATCTACAGTAGAAGAGATCAGACAATGACCGACACACTGAGACTACATAACAACAGCCAACGTTAACGTGAGCACCTGGGCGGGGGGGGGGGGGGAACTGGGATTCAGGAATGACCTTGTCTGACTGGAGTAGTATAGGGAGAGGTCCAGGAAGACAAGAGAGAAGAAGAGTCGGGGTCAAAGGGTAAAATAAAAAGGTTGTCACCTGTTTGGTTAGGAGAGTGGCTGACCGAGTCCCGAATTGGAGCCATGCCTAGGATACAGAGAGAGGAGGTTAGCGAGAGAGGAGGACAGCGAGAGAGGAGGACAGCGAGAGAGGAGGATAGAGGATAGAGAGAGGGGAATAGAGGACAGCGAGAGAGGAGGACAGCGAGAGGAGGAGGACAGCGAGAGGAGGAGGCCAGCGAGAGGAGGAGGCCAGCGAGAGGAGGAGGCCAGCGAGAGGAGGAGGCCAGCGAGAGGAGGAGGCCAGCGAGAGGAGGAGGCCAGCGAGAGGAGGAGGACAGCGAGAGGAGGAGGCCAGCGAGAGGAGGAGGCCAGCGAGAGAGGAGGCCAGCGAGAGAGGAGGCCAGCGAGAGAGGAGGCCAGCGAGAGAGGAGGCCAGCGAGAGAGGAGGCCAGCGAGAGAGGAGGCCAGCGAGAGAGGAGGCCAGCGAGAGAGGAGGCCAGCGAGAGAGGAGGCCAGCGAGAGAGGAGGCCAGCGAGAGAGGAGGATAGCGAGAGAGGAGGATAGCGAGAGAGGAGGTTAGCGAGAGAGGAGGTTAGCGAGAGAGGAGGTTAGCGAGAGAGACAAAGCATAGAAGAAAAACACCATTAAAATGTTAAAACAGCGTCAGGAAGAAAAGCAGACGAAGAAATAAAGCAGGTTTACAAGAAGAGACAAATACTACAGACAATACTGTCAGCTCTAGCTAAAGGCTAAAGGATAGGGCTAAAGGCTAGAGGCTAAGGATAGGGCTAAAGGCTAGAAAGCTAAAGGCCAGAAAGCTAAAGGCTAGAAAGCTAAAGGCCAGAAAGCTAAAGGCTAGAAAGCTAAAGGCCAGAAAGCGAAAGGCTAAAGGCCAGAAAGCTAAAGGCTAGAAAGCTAAAGGCTAAAGGCTAGAAAGCTAAAGGCTAGAAAGCTAAAGGCTAAAGGCCAGAAAGCTAAAGGCCAGAAAGCTAAAGGCCAGAAAGCTAAAGGCCAGAAAGCTAAAGGCCAGAAAGCTAAAGGCCAGAAAGCTAAAGGCTAGAAAGCTAAAGGCTAGAAAGCTAAATTCTAGAAAGCTAAATTCTAGAAAGCTAAAGGCTAAAAACTAAAGGCTAGAAAGCTAAAGGCTAGAAAGCTAAAGGCTAAAGGCTAGAAAGCTAAAGGCTAGAAAGCTAAAGGCTAAAAGCTAAAGCTGCCGCTTTCAAGGAGCGGGACACTAATCCGGACGCTTATAAGAAATCGGCTCTGAAGCTCATCGGATGTGGCAGGGGGCTTTCAAACTATTACGGACTACGAAGGGAAACACAGCCGCGAGCTGCCAAGTGACGAGGGCCTACCATACGAGCTAAATGCCTTTTATGATCGCCTCGAGGCAAGCAACAATGAAGCATGCATGAGAGCACCAGCTGTTCCGGATGACTGTGTGATCACGCTCTCTGCAGCCGATGTGAGCAACACCTTTAAACAGGTGGCCGCGGGGCCAGACGGATTACCAGGACGTGTCCTCAGGATGTGTACTCAGAGCATACGCTGACAAACTGGTAAGTGTCTTCACTGACATTTTCAACCTCTCGCTGACCGAGTCTGTAATACCAACACGTTTCAAACAGACCACCATACTGAGACAGAGGACCTTGGTGTTGACAGTACTAACCTACTGATAGAGGACCTTGGTGTTGACAGTACTAACCTACTGATAGAGGGCCATAGTGTTGACAGTACTAACCTACTGAGACAGAGGACCTTGGTGTTGACAGTACTAACCTACTGATAGAGGGCCATAGTGTTGACAGTACTAACCTACTGATAGAGGACCTTGGTGTTGACAGTACTAACCTACTGATAGAGGGCCATAGTGTTGACAGTACTAACCTACTGATAGAGGACCTTAGTGTTGACAGTACTAACCTACTGAGACAGAGGACCTTGGTGTTGACAGTACTAACCTACTGATAGAGGACCTTAGTGTTGACAGTACTAACCTACTGATAGAGGGCCATAGTGTTGACAGTACTAACCTACTGATAGAGGACCTTAGTGTTGACAGTACTAACCTACTGAGACAGAGGACCTTAGTGTTGACAGTACTAACCTACTGATAGAGGGCCTTAGTGTTGACAGTACTAACCTACTGATAGAGGACCTTCGTGTTGACAGTACTAACCTACTGATAGAGGACCTTAGTGTTGACAGTACTAACCTACTGATAGAGGGCCATAGTGTTGACAGTACTAACCTACTGATAGAGGACCTTAGTGTTGACAGTACTAACCTACTGAGACAGAGGACCTTAGTGTTAACAGTACTAACCTACTGATAGAGGGCCTTAGTGTTGACAGTACTAACCTACTGAGACAGAGGACCTTAGTGTTGACAGTGCATTCCAGTTGTAGTCTAGGTGAGGTAATGTTGGTAACAGTAGTGGATTAAACAGAGCCATTCCAGATGTAGTCTAGGTGAGGTAATGTTGGTAACAGTAGTGGACTAAACAGAGCCATTCCAGATGTAGTCTAGGTGAGGTAATGTTACTAACAGTAGTGGACTAAACAGAGCCATTCCAGATGTAGTCTAGGCGAGGGAATGTTACTAACAGTAGTGGACTAAACAGAGTAGAGAGCCATTCCAGATGTAGTCTAGGTGAGGTAATGTTGCTAACAGTAGTGGACTAAAAAGAGTAGAGAGCCAGGATGTAGTCTAGGTGAGGTAATGTTGGTAACAGTAGTGGACTAAACAGAGCCAGGATGTAGTCTAGGTGAGGTAATGTTGGTAACAGTAGTGGATTAAACAGAGCCATTCCAGATGTAGTCTAGGTGAGGTAATGTTGGTAACAGTAGTGGACTAAACAGAGCCATTCCAGATGTAGTCTAGGGGAGGTAATGTTACTAACAGTAGTGGACTAAACAGAGTAGAGAGCCATTCCAGATGTAGTCTAGGGGAGGTAATGTTACTAACAGTAGTGGACTAAACAGAGTAGAGAGCCAGGATGTAGTCTAGGTGAGGTAATGTTACTAACAGTAGTGGACTAAACAGAGTAGAGAGCCAGGATGTAGTCTAGGTGAGGTAATGTTACTAACAGTAGTGGACTAAACAGAGCCATTCCAGATGTAGTCTATGTGAGGTAATGTTGGTAACAGTAGTGGACTAAACAGAGCCATTCCAGATGTAGTCTAGGGGAGGTAATGTTGATAACAGTAGTGGACTAAACAGAGCCATTCCAGATGTAGTCTAGGCGAGGGAATGTTACTAACAGTAGTGGACTAAACAGAGTAGAGAGCCATTCCAGATGTAGTCTAGGTGAGGTAATGTTGCTAACAGTAGTGGACTAAAAAGAGTAGAGAGCCAGGATGTAGTCTAGGTGAGGTAATGTTGGTAACAGTAGTGGACTAAACAGAGCCAGGATGTAGTCTAGGTGAGGTAATGTTGGTAACAGTAGTGGACTAAACAGAGCCATTCCAGATGTAGTCTAGGTGAGGTAATGTTGGTAACAGTAGTGGATTAAACAGAGAGCCATTCCAGATGTAGTCTAGGGGAGGTAATGTTACTAACAGTAGTGGACTAAACAGAGTAGAGAGCCAGGATGTAGTCTATGTGAGGTAATGTTGCTAACAGTAGTGGACTAAACAGAGCCATTCCAGATGTAATCTAGGTGAGGTAATGTTACTAACAGTAGTGGACTAAACAGAGTAGAGAGCCAGGATGTGGTCTAGGTGAGGTAATGTTACTAACAGTAGTGGACTAAACAGAGTAGAGAGCCAGGATGTAGTCTAGGTGAGGTAATGTTACTAACAGTAGTGGACTAAACAGTGCCAGGATGTAGTCTAGGTGAGGTAATGTTGGTAACAGTAGTGGACTAAACAGAGCCATTCCAGATGTAGTCTAGGTGAGGTAATGTTACTAACAGTAGTGGACTAAACATAGTAGAGAGCCAGGATGTAGTCTAGGTGAGGTAATGTTACTAACAGTAGTAGACTAAACAGAGCCAGGATGTAGTCTAGGTGAGGTAATGTTACTAACAGTAGTGGACTAAACAGAGTAGAGAGCCAGGATGTAGTCTAGGTGAGGTAATGTTACTAACAGTAGTGGACTAAACATAGCCAGTCTAGGTGAGGTAATGTTACTAACAGTAGTGGACTAAACAGAGCCAGGATGTAGTCTAGGTGAGGTAATGTTACTAACAGTAGTGGACTAAACAGAGCCAGGATGTAGTCTAGGTGAGGTAATGTTACTAACAGTAGTGGACTAAACAGAGCCATTCCAGATGTAGTCTAGGTGAGGTAATGTTACTAACAGTAGTGGACTAAACAGAGCCAGGATGTAGTCTAGGTGAGGTAATGTTACTAACAGTAGTGGACTAAACAGAGTAGAGAGCCAGGATGTAGTCTAGGTGAGGTAATGTTTATAGTAATCTAATCTACATTGTATTACCTGTTAGTAGCGCTGCCTGTCCGGCGGCGGGTCAGGGCGCCACCTGGCTGTGTGGAGGACAGCTGCACTGGGGGGGGTTCCTAGAGCCAAGGGGTCAGTTTGTGGTTAGGGCTCAGGGCTGGGCACACAGGGGCAGGCTGGGAGAGGGGCTGGCAGCTGGCTGGGACCCTGTTGGCATCGCTGAAGATGCTCGGAGTAGTGTGTGTGTGTGTGTGTGTGTGTGTGTAGTGGGGAGGTTGTCGTTCAGATTGGCAGGCCAAGGAGCAGGAGTCTGCCTGGATTTGATATGTTCTGACACTGCAGAGGAGGAGAGGAGGGAGGAGGAAGAGGGAGGAAGGGGGAAGAGGAAGGAGGAAGAGGGAGGAAGGGGGAAGAGGAAGGAGAAGAAGAGGAAGGAGAAGAAGAGGAAGGAGAAGAAGAGGAAGGAGAAGAAGAGGAAGGAGAAGAAGAGGAAGGAGAAGAAGAGGAAGGAGAAGAAGAGGAAGGAGTTAGGTTGGATACTCCTGTGTACTTTGATGTGAGTGTCAGACAACAGAACTTCTTCTACTTCCTCATCCTCTCTTCCTCTTCCTCCAGTATCTTCTAAAACCTTTCAGCTGGCTGGCTGCCTCCACACTTCTCCTGATCCACTGACTAACACAGACGCAACACACTCAGTGACAGTGATCCTCCCTCCCTCCCTCCCTCCCAGGAGAATATCATGGACACCAGGCAGTGTCGCGTCAGTCTGGTAATTCCACACCCCCTCTTGGAGAACAGAATGTGTGTGTCTGTTTGTAAACACGGCCAAGAGCCCAGAGAGGAGAGATACCATAACGGTCACAGGTGCGTTAGTCCCCTCCTCAACTCTGATGACTGTGAGAACAGGGAACTCTAGTCGCTGTTATACAACAGGCTTAGAAAATGATCTGACTCCGTGGCAACAAAACCTCAGAGAGACAGAGAGAGAGAAGCTAGGTGGAAGAGAGATAGGTGTTGGGATGTGGACTAGGTGTTGGGATGTGGACTAGGTGTTGGGATGTGGACTAGGTGTTGGGATGTGGACTAGGTGTTGGGATGTGGACTAGGTGGAAGAGAGATAGGTGTTGGAATGTGGACTAGGTGTTGGGATGTGGACTAGGTGTTGGGATGTGGACTAGGTGTTGGGATGTGGACTAGGTGTTGGGATGTGGACTAGGTGGAAGAGAGATAGGTGTTGGGATGTGGACTAGGTGTTGGAATGTGGACTAGGTGTTGGGATGTGGACTAGGTGTTGGGATGTGGACTAGGTGTTGGAATGTGGACTAGGTGTTGGGATGTGGACTAGGTGTTGGGTTATGTGTTGGAATGTGGACTAGGTGTTGGGATGTGGACTAGGTGTTGGGATGTGGACTAGGTGTTGGGATGTGGACTAGGTGTTGGGATGTGGACTAGGTGTTGGGATGTGGACTAGGTGTTGGGATGTGGACTAGGTGTCGGGATGTGGACTAGGTGTTGGGATGTGGACTAGGTGTTGGGATGTGGACTAGGTGTTGGGATGTGGACTAGGTGTTGGGATGTGGACTAGGTGTTGGGATGTGGACTAGGTGTTGGGATGTGGACTAGGTGTTGGGATGTGGACTAGGTGTTGGGATGTGGACTAGGTGTTGGGATGTGGACTAGGTGTTGGGATGTGGACTAGGTGTTGGGATGTGGACTAGGTGTTGGGATGTGGACTAGGTGTTGGGATGTGGACTAGGTGTTGGGATGTGGACTAGGTGTTGGGATGTGGACTAGGTGTTGGGATGTGGACTAGGTGTTGGGTTATGTGTTGGAATGTGGACTAGGTGTTGGTATGAGGACTAGATGTTGGGTTAGGTGTTGGACTAGGTGTTGGTGTGTGGACTAGGTGTTGGGTTAGGTAAAGGTATGTGGACTGGTAGGTGGACTAGGTGTTAGGTTAGGCGTTAGTATGTGGACTAGGTGTTGGAATGTGGACTAGGTGCTGGTATGTGGACTGGGTGCTGGGTTAGGTAAAGGTATGTGGACTAGGTGCTGGGTTAGGTGCTGGTATGTGGACTAGGTGCTGAGTTAGGTGCTGGTATGTGGACTAGGTGCTGGTATGTGGACTAGGTGCTCAGATCATGTCGTGTCTATAGCTGATCTCTACAGCTGGTGCCTGAGGGGGACATCCATGTCATCAGCACCCGGGAACTAGTTGTTGTTTTGGGGGTTTAACTGCCTTGCTCAAAAGGGCAGAACAGCGGATTTTTCCACATTGCCGGCTCGACGAGTCAAACCAGGGAGAGGAGAGGAAGAGAGAGAGAGAACGGAGAGGAGAGGAAGAGAGAGAGAGAACGGAGAGGAGAGGAAGAGAGAGAGAGAACGGAGAGGAAGAGAGAGAGAACGGAGAGGAGAGGAAGAGAGAACGGAGAGGAGAGGAAGAGAGAGAACGGAGAGGAGAGGAAGAGAGAGAACGGAGAGGAGAGGAAGAGAGAGAACGGAGAGGAGATGAAGAGAGAGAACGGAGAGGAAGAGAGAGAACGGAGAGGAGAGGAAGACAGAGAACGGAGAGAAGGGGAAGACAGAGAACGGAGAGAAGGGGAAGACAGAGAACGGAGGGGAAGAGAGAACGGAGAGGAAGAGAGAGAACGGAGAGGAGAGGAAGAGAGAGAACGGAGAGGAGAGGAAGAGAGAGAACGGAGAGGAGAGGAAGAGAGAACGGAGAGGAGAGGAAGAGAGAGAACAGAGAGGAGAGGAAGAGAGAGAACGGAGAGGAGAGGAAGAGAGAGAACGGAGGGGAGAGGAAGAGAGAGAACGGAGGGGAGGGGAAGACAGAACGGAGAGGAAGAGAGAACGGAGAGGAAGAGACGAGGGAGTGTCTGAAAGAGGCTGAAGACGTTCATGTCAACCCCTGACTGGGTGTGCAGGATTTTGTTCCAGCCCTTCACTAACATACCTGTTTCCAATGCTGAACTAATCATGGTCATTCAGTCTGGTGGGACAGGTGTATCTGAAGCTGATGTGTTTGAGCCGGAGGCCAAGGATACCGGGCTGAGCCGGAGGCCAAGGCTACCGGGCTGAACCGGGGACCAAGGCTACCGGGCTGAACCGGGGGCCAAGGCTACCGGGCTGAGCCGGGGGCCAAGGCTACTTGCGTTACCACGGAAACCTCCAGATAATAGCAGCATTGTGTTGTTGTTGTTGTTGTTGTTGTATAAGACCATGTTCAGAGAACAACACGTTTCTACATCACGTCAAGAGTTTCAAAACTCTCAACAACAACAAAAACACTTCTAAAAGGGCTCTTCAGACCACAGCAGCAGTACGTCTAACCCGAGGCAGAGAATCTATTGGCTCTTCAGAGGGCCAGAAGGGGAGGGTTCAGACCACAGCAGCAGTACGTCTAACCCGAGGAAGAGAATCTATTGGCTCTTCAGAGGGCCAGAAGGGGAGGGTTCAGACCACAGCAGCAGTACGTCTAACCCGAGGCAGAGAATCTATTGGCTCTTCAGAGGGCCAAAAGGGGAGGGTTCAGACCACAGCAGCAGTACGTCTAACCCGAGGCAGAGAATCTATTGGCTCTTCAGAGGGCCAAAAGGGGAGGGTTCAGACCACAGCAGCAGTACGTCTAACCCGAGGCAGAGAATCTATTGGCTCTTCAGAGGGCCAGAAGGGGAGGGTTCAGACCACAGCAGCAGTACGTCTAACCCGAGGCAGAGAATCTATTGGCTCTTCAGAGGGCCAGAAGGGGAGGGTTCAGACCACAACAGCAGTACGTCTAACCCGAGGCAGAGAATCTATTGGCTCTTCAGAGGGCCAGAAGGGAAGGGTTCAGACCACAGCAGCAGTACGTCTAACCCGAGGCAGAGAATCTATTGGCTCTTCAGAGGGCCAGAAGGGGAGGGTTCAAACAGAGGACAGCCAATAGTGTCAGTCCTGGTAGATTAGACATCAATAGAATTCTAAAAACTGGGTATTATGTTGATTTTTATTATTATTCTGCATCTTTTTAACCAGGCAAGTCAGATAAGAACAAATTCTAATTTCTTTGTTTACTGAGGGTGCTATCCTCAGATAATGGCATCGTTTGCTTTCGCCGTAAAGCATTTTTGAAATCTGACATATTGGCTGGATTAACAACAAGTGTAGCTTTAATTTGGTATATTGAATGTGTGAATTGTATCAAAGTAAAATTTTTATAGTAATTTATTTTCACTGGATGTTGGCCATTTATCCCCGAGAGGTTAAGAACAAATTCTTATTTTCAATGACGGCCTAGGAGGGTTAACTGAGTTAACTGGGTTAAGTGGTTTAAGTGGTACCTTGTCAGCTCGGGGATTTGAACTTGCAACCTTTCGGTTACTAGTCCAACGCTCAAACCACTCGGCTACGCTGCCGCCCCATGTTGATGATGTCAAATATCAAAAAAAAAAGGTTCTTACCTGTCGACCAGCCCCTGTATCTTAACCTCCGTCCTCTTCACTCTCTCTCGCGCTCTTCCATCCACTGTTCTGTCTTCTATGGGCTGGTTCCCTGTAGTGGCAGAGTGGGGAGGGGGGGAGACGTTAGGTCTATTACACCACACAAGGGCCTTGTGTTCCTGGGGGGGGGGGCGGCTCCGACTACTGGGCCCAGTCTCTGGGGCTCCTGACCAGAACATGTTTCTATTCCGTAATAGGGTGCGCCCTACCCCCTACGTCGTGCACCCTACCCCCTACGTCGTGCACCCTACCCCCTACGTCGTGCACCCTACCCCCTACGTCGTGCCCCTACGTCGTGCACCCCACCCCCTACCCCTACCCCGTGCACCCTACCCCCTACGTCGTGCACCCTACCCCCTACGTCGTGCACCCTACCCCCTACGTCGTGCACCCCACCCCCTACCCCTACCCCGTGCACCCTACCCCCTACCCCGTGCACCCTACCCCCTACGTCGTGCACCCTACCCCCTACGTCGTGCACCCTACCCCCTACGTCGTGCACCCCTCCCGCTACCTCGTGCACCCTACCCCCTACGTCGTGCACCCTACCCCCTACGTCGTGCACCCTACCCCCTACGTCGTGCACCCTACCCCCGACGTAGTGCACCCTACGTCGTGCGCCCCGCTCCCTACGTCGTGCACCCTACCCCCTACGTCGTGCACCCTACCCCCTACGTCGTGCACCCTACCCCCTACGTCGTGCACCCTACCCCCTACGTCGTGCACCCTACCCCCTACGTCGTGCACCCTACCCCCTACGTCGTGTATTGCTACTTTTGTCCAGGCTCTGATACTTGGTTCTGGGTTTGGAGCCTTGTTTAATCAGTCTGGATGCACAACTTTTATGTGACAAGACACTTTTTTTTTTAATAGTTGGCAAATTTCCAGAACGCCCCCCCCCCCCCCCCCGAAAACGTTTTCAGTCTAACCCCCGTCTCTGCCTATAAAGAGGGAGAGTTGGAGGGTGAGGTCTTTCTGAAGCAGGTCGAGCGTGGGAACTCAAAGTTTGTTGACTTCAGGGTCACCAAGGGAACAAAAAGGCCAGTCTGACACCAAGCAGCTTCACGGCACTACTGCCCCCTCCACCACGGCTCAATACTTAGGCACCACAAGTCCTACTGCCCCCTCCACCACGGCTCAATACTTAGACATTACAACACACCACAAGTCCTACTGCCCCCTCCACCACGGCCCAATACTTAGACACTAAAACGCACCACAAGTCCTACCGGCTGCTCCAGGGACCACGGGGTCATAACGGTAAAGTCATACCGGCTGCTCTAGGGACCACGGGGTCATAACGGTGAAGTCCTACCGGCTTCTCCAGGGACCACGGGATAATAACGGTAAAGTCATACCGGCTGCTCTAGGGACCACGGGGTCATAACGGTAATGTCCTACCGGCTGCTCTAGGGACCACGGGGTCATAACGGTGAAGTCCTACCGGCTGCTCCAGGGACCCACGGGGTTCAACAAAGCCATAGTTCAGTACTTAAAGCGGTTTTGAGGTCATGTTTTGGTTTCGGGTAAAGCCGGGAAATTAAAAGGCATTCAATGTTCCTGGCATTGTCTGTTGTGACAGAATTGTTATGTTGGGACACGTTTCCACTCTGATGTGACGTTTGTAACCATGTGGGTAGGTGGGAATTTACCAGATGTGAAGTCATAAATACCAGCTGAATGCATTCATGAGATATGAACTCATTGGGGCCGAACGGCTAATGGCCAACCAATCATATCAATCATAAACTGAAAGTACAACCCCCCCCCCCCCCCCTCCCCAAATAGATGCTGTTATGAATGTAATTTCCTTAGTAGGGCGAGGTCAGAGGTCACCACGCGGGAGAAGTTGGTGATCGTCAGTTTTCCACTTGGAGAGCCGTAATTTTTTTTAAAAATAGTACAGTTTGTCCATTTTCAGATGCCGTAGCCAGTATACAGAACGTGGGGGGCCTCACCCCCCAGTCAGAACAGGGCATCCACACTCACACCATGAACAGTAAGTCAGTGTCTGGCGGCGCGTGGCTAATGTAGCATTCAGCCATGATGACATCAGCCTTCATTAGCATGAGGATGATGATGTCACAGAGGCTGGCTGCTGGTTCCTCTGTCCAGGGAAAAGTCCTCCTGATAATTAGCGCAGGGGGTGAACTACAGGCCCGTAGGATACAGGCCTATAGGGGGTATGTTATACAGGCCTATAGGGGGTATGTTATACAGGCCTATAGGGGGTATGTTATACAGGCCTATAGGGGGTATGCTATACAGGCTACAGGCCTATAGGGGGTATGCTATACAGGCTACAGGCCTATATATAAATCACAATGCAAAATAAGGCTTTTAGTTCACGGATATATGAGCAGATGTGAATCCATTTGACCGTCATGTTGATCTATAAAGCTGGGTTTCCGTTAAGGAAAATGTGCCACCGGACAACGTGACCAGGAAGATTTACATTTAACAAAAAACGGCCGCCGCATGAGAAATTTACAAAACACGCAACTCATTCTCATTCTTGAAACTTAGAGGGAAGATCTAAAGATGCAACAACTATGCTAATATGACTAGGATCATCTACTAGCATGGGATGCTAATTTGACTAGGATTATCAACTAGCATGGGATGCTAACATGACTAGGATTATCAACTAGCATGGGATGCTAACATGACTAGGATTATCAACTAGCATGGGATGCTAACATGACTAGGATTATCATCAACTAGCATGGGATGCTAACATGACTAGGATTATCAACTAGCATGGGATGCTAACATGACTAGGATTATCAACTAGCATGGGATGCTAACATGACTAGGATTATCATCAACTAGCATGGGATGCTAACATGACTAGGATTATCATCTCCTAGCATGGGATGGTAATATGACTAGGATTATCATCTCCTAGCATGGGATGCTAATATGACTAGGATTATCGTCTCCTAGCATGGGATGCTAATATGACTAGGATTATCGTCTCCTAGCATGGGATGCTAATATGATTAAGATTATCGTCTCCTAGCATGGGATGCTAATATGACTAGGATTATCATCAACTAGCATGGCATGCTAATATGACTAGGATTATCATTAACTAGCATGGGATGTTAATATGACTAGGATTATCAACTAGCATGGGATGCTAATATGACTAGGATTATCAACTAGCAAGGGATGCTAATATGACTAGGATTATAAACTAGCATGGGATGCTAATATGACTAGGATCATCGTCTCCTAGCATGGGATGCTAATATGACTAGGATTATCAACTAGCATGGGATGCTAATATGCCTAGGATTATTAACTAGCATGGGATGCTAATATGACTAGGATTATCAACTAGCATGGGATGCTAATATGACTGGGATTATCAACTAGCATGGGATGCTAACATGACTAGGATTATCAACTAGCATGGGATGCTAATATGACTGGGATTATCAACTAGCATGGGATGCTAACATGACTAGGATTATCAACTAGCATGGGATGCTAATATGACTAGGATCATCAACTAGCATGGGATGCTAATATGACTAGGATTATCAACTAGCATGGGAAAGAGGGAGTTAGTAGTGTAGTAAAGTAGTGTGGTAAAGCAGTTTAGTAGTGTAGTAAAGTAGTGTGGTAAAGCAGTGTAGTAGTGAAGTAAAGTAGTGTGGTAAAGCAGTGTGGTAGTGTAGTAAAGTAGTGTGGTAAAGCAGTGTGGTAGTGTAGTAAAGAAGTGTGGTAAAGCAGTGTAGTAGTGAAGTAAAGTAGTGTGGTAAAGCAGTGTGGTAGTGTAGTAAAGTAGTGTGGTAAAGCAGTGTGGTAGTGTAGTAAAGTAGTGTGGTAAAGCAGTGTAGTAGTGAAGTAAAGTAGTGTGGTAAAGCAGTGTGGTAGTGTAGTAAAGTATTGTGGCTGTTAATAAATGCAGGTATTAATTACAGTAAAGCAGTGCAGTAGTGTAGTAAAGTAGTGTAGTAAAGCAGTGCAGTAGTGTAGTAAAGTAGTGTGGCTGTTAATAAATGCAGGTATTAATTACAGTAAAGCAGTGTAGTAAAGTAGTGTGGCTGTTCATAAATGCAGGTATTAATTACAGTAAAGCAGTGTAGTAGTGTAGTAGTGTAGTAAAGTAGTGTGGCTGTTCATAAATGCAGGTATTAATTACCGTCATTTTACCGTTCTCATTCTCAGAGTGGAAACTTGGTTTTGCAGAGTTCACAACCTGCTACAGTTTTGGTTCATTTCATATCTTTTTTTAGGAGATGTGTCAAGTGTTTTCATTGTCTGGTGTCTGTAGTGGCTCCGTGTGATCAATAAGTACGTCTGGTTTCTCCTGATAACGTTGTGGAGTTGGTTGAATAGAAGCACTTGGCCTGCTCTGTGTGTATGCGGTGTTGATCGTCATAGTTTCCTTATTGATCCAACACAACTAACGAAAATTACACAGGCCAATTTAACACCACTGAATTAAGCTACATGACCATCTAGACCGATAAGCATGACGGTCAAATGCATTTCTACATCAACTGTTACTGCCATCAATTAATCAATTGTACCACAACAACGAGGACTGTCTAATCAGATCGACCTATCATGTACCACAACAACGAGGACTGTCTCATCAGATCGACCTATCAACTAAAGGGATTTAAACCCTGTACCACAACAACGAGGACTGTCTCATCAGATCGGCCTATCATGTACCACAACAACGAGGACTGTCTCATCAGATCGGCCTATCAACTAAAGGGATTTAAACCCTGTACCACAACAACAAGGACTGTCTCATCAGATCGACCTATCATGTACCACAACAACGAGGACTGTCTCATCAGATCGACCTATCAACTAAAGGGATTTAAACCCTGTACCACAACAACGAGGACTGTCTCATCAGATCGACCTATCAACTAAAGGGATTTAAACCCTGTACCACAACAACGAGGACTGTCTCATTAGATTGACCTATCATGTACCACAACAACGGGGACTGTCTAATCAGATCGACCTATCATGTACCACAACAACGAGGACTGTCTAATCAGATCGACCTATCAACTAAAGGGATTTAAACCCTGTACCACAACAACGAGGACTGTCTCATCACATCGACCTATCATGTACCACAACATCGAGGACTGTCTCATCAGATCGACCTATCATGTACCACAACAACGAGGACTGTCTTATCAGATCGACCTATCATGTACCACAACAACGAGGACTGTCTCATCAGATCGATCTATCAACTAAAGGGATTTAAACCCCGTACCACAACAACGAGGACTGTCTCATCAGATCGATCTATCATGTACCACAACAACGAGGACTGTCTCACCAGATCGACCTATCATCTAAAGGGATTTAAACACCGTACCACAACAACAAAGACTGTCTCATCAGATCTATCTATTTCACCCCATTCAACTAAAGGTATTTAAACCCTGTTATTCATCTCACATGCGCCGATATTGAAAGCTCTCTCTGTTTTCCAATTATCTGTTCATTTAAAAAAGGCAATCGACCTCACAGAGGTGAAGGGTGTAGGACCTGGGGGGTGGGGTAGGACCTGGGGGATGGGGGTCAGTGGAAGGGGTAGGACCTGGGGGATGGGGGTCAGGGGAAGGGGGAGGACCTGGGGGTCAGGGGATGAGGTAGGACCTGGGGGATGGGGGTCAGGAGAAGGGGTAGGACCTGGGGGGTGGGGTAGGACCTGGGGGATGGGGGTCAGGAGAAGGGGTAGGACCTGGGGGGTGGGGTAGGACCTGGGGGATGGGGGTCAGGAGAAGGGGTAGGACCTGGGGGGTGGGGTAGGACCTGGGGGATGGGGGTCAGGGGAAGGGGTAGGACCTGGGGGATGGGGGTCAGGGGACGGGGTAGGACCTGGGGGTCAGGGGATGAGGTAGAACCTGGGGGATGGGGGTCAGGAGAAGGGGTAGGACCTGGGGGGTGGGGTAGGACCTGGGGGATGGGGGTCAGGAGAAGGGGTAGGACCTGGGGGGCGGGGTAGGACCTGGGGGATGGGGGTCAGGAGAAGGGGTAGGACCTGGGGGGTGGGGTAGGACCTGGGGGATGGGGGTCAGGGGAAGGGGTAGGACCTGGGGGATGGGGGTCAGGGGACGGGGTAGGACCTGGGGGTCAGGGGATGGGGTAGGACCTGGGGGATGGGGGTCAGGATACGGGGTAGGACCTGGGGGTCAGGGGAGGACCTGGGGGATGGGGGTCAGGGGACGGGATAGGACCTGGGGGACAGGGGACGGGGTAGGACCTGGGGGTCAGGGGAAGGACCTGAGGGATGGGGGTCAGGATACGGGGAAGGACCTGGGGGATGGGGGTAAGGGACGGGGTAGGACCTGGGGGATGGATGTCAGGATACGGGGTAGGACCTGGGGGATGGGGAAGGACCTGGGGGATGGGGGTCAGGGGAAGGACCTGGGGGATGGGGGTCAGGGGAAGGACCTGGGGGATGGGGTAGGACCTGGGGGTCAGGGGACGGGGTAGGACCTGGGAGATGGGGGACACGGGGCGGGGTAGGACCTGGGGGATGGGGGTAGGACCTGGGGGGTGGGGGTCAGGGGACGGGGTAGGACCTGGAGGATGGGGGTCAGGGGACGGGGTAGGACCTGGGGGATGTGGGTCAGGGGACGTGGTAGGACCTGAGGGATGGGGTAGGAGGTGGGGATGGGGGTCAGGGGACCTGGGGACAGGGTAGGACCTGGGGGATTGGAAGAGGGGTGGGTAGGAGCTGGAGATAGGAACGGGGGTGGCTAGGGGGTCACAGGTCTTTTGTCTCCGCATGAATACAATGAGCTACACAAACAGCCGCCCACAACAAAAGTGTGACAGTGGGTTTCATTTAGCCCTTAAAACAGCAGCGCTGACTCAGCAGGGGGGCCTGGCCGCTCGGTCGCTACATTACAACGGAACTGCATGTGCTGCTTGTACCAGACTTTACCTCCAGTATGCACACACACATTGATGCCCCCCCTACACACACACACAGGAAAAGGCCAGGCAGGCACACACACAGGTCCAGGTCTCTATAAAACCACACACAGTCCCAGTTCTCTATAAATAAACCACACACAGGTCCAGGGCTCTATAAATAAACCGCACACAGATCCAGGGCTCTATAAATAAACCGCACACAGGTCCAGGTCTCTATAAATAAACCACACACAGATCCAGGGCTCTATAAATAACCCACACACAGGTCCAGGGCTCTATAAATAAACCAAACACAGTTCCAGGGCTCTATAAATAACCCACACACAGGTCCAGGGCTCTATAAATAACCCACACACAGGTCCAGGGCTCTATAAATAACCCACACACAGTTCCAGGGCTCTATAAATAACCCACACACAGTTCCAGGGCTCTATAAATAAACCACACACAGTTCCAGGGCTCTATAAATAAACCACACACAGTTCCAGGGCTCTATAAATAAACCACACACAGGTCCAGGGCTCTATAAATAACCCACACACAGTTCCAGGGCTCTATAAATAAACCACACACAGGTCCAGGGCTCTATAAATAACCCACACACAGTTCCAGGGCTCTATAAATAAACCACACACAGATCCAGGGCTCTACAAATAAACCACACACAGGTCCAGGGCTCCATAAATAAACCACACAGGTCCAGGGCTCTATAAATAAACCACACACAGGTCCAGGGCTCTATAAATAAACCACACACAGGTCCAGGGCTCTATAAATAAACCACACAGTTCCAGGGCTCTATAAATAAACCACACAGGTCCAGGGCTCTATAAATAAACCACACACAGGTCCAGGGCTCTATAAATAAACCACACACAGGTCCAGGGCTCTATAAATAAACCACACAGTTCCAGGGCTCTATAAATAAACCACACAGGTCCAGGGCTCTATAAATAAACCACACACAGGTCCAGGGCTCCATAAATAAACCACACAGGTCCAGGGCTCTATAAATAAACCACACACAGGTCCAGGGCTCTATAAATAAACCACACACAGGTCCAGGGCTCTATAAATAAACCACACAGTTCCAGGGCTCTATAAATAAACCACACAGGTCCAGGGCTCTATAAATAAACCACACACAGGTCCAGGGCTCTATAAATAAACCACACACAGGTCCAGGGCTCTATAAATAAACCACACAGTTCCAGGGCTCTATAAATAAACCACACAGGTCCAGGGCTCTATAAATAAACCACACACAGGTCCAGGGCTCTATAATTAAACCACACAGTTCCAGGGCTCTATAAATAAACCACACACAGATCCAGGGCTCTATAAATAAACCACACACAGGTCCAGGGCTCTATAAATAAACCACACACAGTTCCAGGGCTCTATAAATAAACCACACACAGATCCAGGGCTCTATAAATAAACCACACACAGGTCCAGGGCTCTATAAATAAACCACACACAGGTCCAGGGCTCTATAAATAAACCACACACAGGTCCAGGGCTCTATAAATAAACCACACAGTTCCAGGGCTCTATAAATAAACCACACAGGTCCAGGGCTCTATAAATAAACCACACACAGGTCCAGGGCTCTATAATTAAACCACACAGTTCCAGGGCTCTATAAATAAACCACACACAGGTCCAGGACTCTATAAATAAACCACACACAGGTCCAGGGCTCTATAAATAAACCACACACAGGTCCAGGGCTCTATAAATAAACCACACAGTTCCAGGGCTCTATAAATAAACCACACAGGTCCAGGGCTCTATAAATAAACCACACACAGGTCCAGGGCTCTATAATTAAACCACACAGTTCCAGGGCTCTATAAATAAACCACACACAGGTCCAGGACTCTATAAATAACCCACACACAGTTCAAGGGCTCTATAAATAACCCAAACACAGATCCAGGGCTCTATAAATAACCCACACACAGATCCAGGGCTCTATAAATAACCCACACACAGATCCAGGGCTCACCTGTTTTGACTCTTGAGTTTGTTTCTTTGTTGGCAACAGGTTGTATTGAGAGCTCTAAAAAAAGGAAAGAAAGATGGGTCAGTTCACTAATCTGCTCCCGAGAGGCACAGAGGTCTAAGGTCGCTGCATCTCAGAGCAAGAGGTGTCACTACAGACCCTGGTTCGAATCCAGGCTGTATCACATCCGGCCGTGATTGGGAGTATCGTGGGGCGGTGCACAATTGGCTCCGGCGTCGTTCAGGTTTGACCTGGGGTCGTTCAGGTTTGACCCGGGGTCGTTCAGGTTTGACCCGGGGTCGTTCAGGTTTGACCCGGGGTCGTTCAGGTTTGACCCGGGGTCGTTCAGGTTTGACCCGGGGTCGTTCAGGTTTGACCCGGGGTCGTTCAGGTTTGACCCGGGGTCGTTCAGGTTTGACCCGGGGTCGTTCAGGTTTGACCCGGGGTCGTTCAGGTTTGACCCGGGGTCGTTCAGGTTTGACCTGGGGTAGGCCGTCATTGTAAATAAGAAGTTGTTCTTCATTTAAATAGGCGAGTAAGTTAAGGTTCAATAAAAAATAGATATAAATGAATGATTAAACTCCCCTGTCAAAACAAAGACAGTTCATTTATCCTGCTCACTAATAAACTCTCCTGTCAAAGACCAGTCAGTTCATCTATCCTGCTCACTAATAAACTCCCCTGTCAAAACAAAGACCGTTCATTTATCCTGCTCACTAATAAACTCCCCTGTCAAAACAAAGACCGTTCATTTATCCCGCTCACTAATAAACTCCCCTGTCAAAACAAAGACCGTTCATTTATCCTGCTCACTAATAAACTCCCCTGTCAAAACAAAGACCGTTCATTTATCCCGCTCACTAATAAACTCCCCTGTCAAAACAAAGACCGTTCATTTATCCCGCTCACTAATAAACTCCCCTGTCAAAACAAAGACCGTTCATTTATCCTGCTCACTAATAAACTCCCCTGTCAAAACAAAGACCGTTCATTTATCCCGCTCACTAATAAACTCCCCTGTCAAAACAAAGACCGTTCATTTATCCTGCTTACTAATAAACTCCCCTGTCAAAACAAAGACCGTTCATTTATCCCGCTCACTAATAAACTCCCCTGTCAAAACAAAGACCGTTCATTTATCCGCTCACTAATAAACTCCCCTGTCAAAACAAAGACCGTTAATTTATCCTGCTCACTATTAAACTCCCCTGTCAAAACAAAGACCGTTCATTTATCCTGCTCACTAATAAACTCCCCTGTCAAAACAAAGACAGTTAATTTATCCTGCTCACTAATAAACTCCCCTGTCAAAACAAAGACCGTTCATTTATCCTGCTCACTAATAAACTCCCCTGTCAAAACAAAGACCGTTAATTTATCCTGCTCACTAATAAACTCCCCTGTCAAAACAAAGACCGTTAATTTATCCTGCTCACTAATAAACTCCCCTGTCAAAACAAAGACCAGTCAGTTCATTTATCCCGCTCACTAATACACTCTCCTGTCAAAGACCAGTCAGTTCATTTATCCTGCTCACTAATAAACTCTCCTGTCAAAGACCAGTCAGTTCATTTATCCTGCTCACTAATAAACTCTCCTGTCAAAGACCAGTCAGTTCATCTATCCTGCTCACTAATAAACTCTCCTGTCAAAGACAAGTCAGTTCATTTATCCTGCTCACTAATAAACTCTCCTGTCAAAGACCAGTCAGTTCATTTATCCTGCTCACTAATAAACTCCCCAGTCAAAACAAAGACCAGTCAGTTCATTTATCCCGCTCACTAATAAACTCTCCTGTCAAAGACCAGTCAGTTCATTTATCCTGCTCACTAATAAACTCTCCTGTCAAAGACCAGTCAGTTCATTTATCCTGCTCACTAATACACTCTCCTGTCAAAGACCAGTCAGTTCATTTATCCTGCTCACTAATAAACTCCCCAGTCAAAACAAAGACCAGTCAGTTCATTTATCCCGCTCACTAATAAACTCTCCTGTCAAAGACCAGTCAGTTCATTTATCCCGCTCACTAATAAACTCTCCTGTCAAAGACCAGTCAGTTCATTTATCCCGCTCACTAATAAACTCTCCTGTCAAAACAAAGACCAGTCAGTTCATTTATCCCGCTCACTAATAAACTCTCCTGTCAAAGACCAGTCAGTTCATTTATCCTGCTCACTAATAAACTCCCCAGTCAAAACAAAGACCAGTCAGTTCATTTATCCTGCTCACTAATAAACTCTCCTGTCAAAGACCAGTCAGTTCATTTATCCCGCTCACTAATAAACTCTCCTGTCAAAGACCAGTCAGTTCATTTATCCTGCTCACTAATAAACTCCCCAGTCAAAACAAAGACCAGTCAGTTCATTTATCCTGCTCACTAATAAACTCCCCAGTCAAAACAAAGACCAGTCAGTTCATTTATCCTGCTCACTAATACACTCTCCTGTCAAAGACCAGTCAGTTCATTTATCCTGCTCACTAATACACTCTCCTGTCAAAACAAAGACCAGTCAGTTAATTTATCCTGCTCACTAATAAACTCCCCAGTCAAAACAAAGACCAGTCAGTTCATTTATCCTGCTCACTAATAAACTCTCCTGTCAAAGACCAGTCAGTTCATTTATCCTGCTCACTAATAAACTCCCCAGTCAAAACAAAGACCAGTCAGTTCATTTATCCTGCTCACTAATAAACTCCCCAGTCAAAACAAAGACCAGTCAGTTCATTTATCCTGCTCACTAATACACTCTCCTGTCAAAGACCAGTCAGTTCATTTATCCTGCTCACTAATACACTCTCCTGTCAAAACAAAGACCAGTCAGTTCATTTATCCTGCTCACTAATAAACTCCCCAGTCAAAACAAAGACCAGTCAGTTCATTTATCCTGCTCACTAAAAAACTCTCCTGTCAAAGACCAGTCAGTTCATTTATCCTGCTCACTAATAAACTCTCCTGTCAAAGACCAGTCAGTTCATTTATCCTGCTCACTAATACACTCCCCAGTCAAAACAAAGACCAGTCAGTTCATTTATCCTGCTCACTAATAAACTCTCCTGTCAAAGACCAGTCAGTTCATTTATCCTGCTCACTAATAAACTCTCCTGTCAAAGACCAGTCAGTTCATTTATCCTGCTCACTAATAAACTCTCCTGTCAAAGACCAGTCAGTTAATTTATCCTGCTCACTAATACACTCCCCAGTCAAAACAAAGACCAGTCAGTTCATTTATCCTGCTCACTAATAAACTCCCCAGTCAAAACAAAGACCAGTCAGTTCATTTATCCTGCTCACTAATACACTCTCCTGTCAAAGACCAGTCAGTTCATTTATCCTGCTCACTAATACTCTCCTGTCAAAACAAAGACCAGTCAGTTCATTTATCCTGCTCACTAATAAACTCCCCAGTCAAAACAAAGACCAGTCAGTTAATTTATCCTGCTCACTAATAAACTCTCCTGTCAAAGACCAGTCAATTCATTTATCCTGCTCACTAATACACTCCCCAGTCAAAACAAAGACCAGTCAGTTCATTTATCCTGCTCACTAATAAACTCTCCTGTCAAAGACCAGTCAGTTCATTTATCCTGCTCATAAATAAACTCTCCTGTCAAAGACCAGTCAGTTCATTTATCCTGCTCACTAATAAACTCTCCTGTCAAAGACCAGTCAGTTCATTTATCCTGCTCACTAATACACTCCCCAGTCAAAACAAAGACCAGTCAGTTATACATTTTAAAAGATAGTTTGTTTTGTTGAGTCTTGGCATAATTCAGTTACTATGGAATTGACCACTAGGCATTAAGAGTTTGAAATAAGTTTATTATTTCAGAAATGTAAATACTGTGGACCTGTCTACCAGGGTTAGGGTCAACTCCATTTATCTAGCTAGGGACCCGTCTACCAGGGTTAGGGTCAACTCCATTTATCTAGCTAGGGACCCGTCTACCAGGGTTTGGGTCAACTCCATTTATCTAGCTAGGGACCCGTCTACCAGGGTTTGGGTCAACTCCATTTATCTAGCTAGGGACCCGTCTACCAGGGTTAGGGTCAACTCCATTTATATAGCTAGGGACCCGTCTACCAGGGTTTGGGTCAACTCCATTTATCTAGCTAGGGACCCGTCTACCAGGGTTAGGGTCAACTCCATTTATATAGCTAGGGACCCGTCTACCAGGGTTAGGGTCAACTCCATTTATCTAGCTAGGGACCCGTCTACCAGGGTTAGGGTCAATTCCATTTATCTAGCTAGGGACCCGTCTACCAGGGTTAGGGTCAACTCCATTTATCTAGCTAGGGACCCGTCTACCAGGGTTTGGGTCAACTCCATTTATCTAGCTAGGGACCCGTCTACCAGGGTTAGGGTCAACTCCATTTATATAGCTAGGGACCCGTCTACCAGGGTTAGGGTCAACTCCATTTATCTAGCTAGGGACCCGTCTACCAGGGTTAGGGTCAACTCCATTTATCTAGCTAGGGACCCGTCTACCAGGGTTTGGGTCAACTCTATTTATCTAGCTAGGGACCCGTCTACCAGGGTTAGGGTCAACTCCATTTATATAGCTAGGGACCCATCTACCAGGGTTAGGGTCAACTCCATTTATCTAGCTAGGGACCCATCTACCAGGGTTTGGGTCAACTCCATTTATCTAGCTAGGGACCCGTCTACCAGGGTTTGGGTCAACTCCATTTATATAGCTAGGGACCCGTCTACCAGGGTTTGGGTCAACTCCATTTATCTAGCTAGGGACCCATCAACCAGGGTTTGGGTCAACTCCATTCATCTAGCTAGGGACCCATCTACCAGGGTTAGGGTCAACTCCATTTATCTAGCTAGGGACCCATCTACCAGGGTTTGGGTCAACTCCATTTATCTAGCTAGGGACCCGTCTACCAGGGTTTGGGTCAACTCCATTTATATAGCTAGGGACCCGTCTACCAGGGTTTGGGTCAACTCCATTTATCTAGCTAGGGACCCATCAACCAGGGTTTGGGTCAACTCCATTCATCTAGCTAGGGACCCGTCTACCAGGGTTAGGGTCAACTCCATTTATATAGCTAGGGACCCGTCTACCAGGGTTAGGGTCAACTCCATTTATATAGCTAGGGACCCGTCTACCAGAGTTTGGGTCAATTCCGGGTTCATTCAATTTCATTCAGGAAATACACCAAAAAGGTTTTTCCATTCGGAATGTTTTTTATTTATTTTTTAAAGGAATTTTGTTAACTTTCTGAGATAGATTGGAATTGACAGCGTTGGACCAGTCAGTAACCGAAAGGTCGCTAGGTCAGATCCCCGAGCTGACCAGATAAAAAAAAATATATATAAATCTATCGATGGGCCCTTGAGCAAGGCACTTAAACCCTAATTGCTCATGTAAGTGGCTCTGCATAAGAGCATCTACTAAAACGACTAAAATGTCCAACAAAATGAAAAAAAAAAAAAATGTAAATGTAGAAATGTAACTTGCCACACACACCAACCAACACATGGGATTGGACAGTCAAACTGTCCATTAAAATAGCAGCCAACCGGTGTCACTGGTGATATCCTGCGCCGCGTCGTGATTCGTTTACGTTCACAAAGAAACAAAAAGTAGTACGTTACCTTTACTGTGACGGCAGCCTTCAAAATATAGATATGAGCCTTCGACAAGTGCTCCTCTAACCAACCACCAACCAGCATTTCACTCACGCTTGTGAATAAAAAAAATAGTAAAGTATGATCACATGTATAGTAAAGTATGATCACATGTATAGTAAAGTATGATCACATGTATAGTAAAGTATGATCACATGTATAGTAAAGTATGATCACATGTATAGTAACGTATGATCACATTTATAGTAACGTATGATCACGTGTATAGTAAAGTATGATCACATGTATAGTAACGTAAACACTGCAAGTAGCAGTTTCCAACATATTTTTAGCCGTTTTGTTTCATAGCTAGTAAATTAACAGCACAAAGTCAAAGAACGACAAATCCTAAATAAGCCGATTCCACCTCACGCTGCAACACTTCCTGTCAAGAGCAGAGTGAAAGATTCATGTTTTTTTTAGAAGCGCTGCCCACGGGCATACAAGTTGGTCTAATTGACTTGAAAAGAAAGTATACTGAAATGAATGAGACTTTGTCCTCGTGTTTCTTGGTCTAGTTATATTGTTTAGTTTACAAGCTAGGTTGTTTCAACTGTTGAGAGAAGACAACACTTCCTTCCACTAGTCAGACTCCATCTCAAAGAGGTGTAACCATGGTAGCATACCGCCCTTAAAGGGGCAGGCAATTTGTTGTCTCATCAGTGATATGTTTTGCTTAATAGACAAAAACAAATGTAATTAAACAATATACCGCATTAGCTCTTACTCGTAAAACATTTGTTTTTAGAAACATTACAAAGCATCTGTTTTTTTGTGTGTTTTACTGGTATAATTTTAGGGACCCAAAAATAAAATAAAACATTTAAATAATGATATAGTTGCCATAGTGGCTGTTGGACCCAAAAGTACATTTTATACCCTGGCTGAGATGTATTTATATTTGAGGATTTACCAGAAGTGACCAAAACAGGGTTTGCCATGCCTACTACATGTCACATAGTACATGATGTACTATGGGCCTGGGCAGAGCCAATGAGCATGTTGACACATGATGTACTATGGGCCTGGGCAGAGCCAATGAGCATGTTGACCACATGATGTACTATGGGCCTGGGCAGAGCCAATGAGCATGTTGACCACATGATGTACTATGGGCCTGGGCAGAGCCAATGAGCATGTTGACCACATAGAGAGATGTTAAAAGGAGCTTCGTGCAATATTTGTTGTGGCAGCAAATCTCTTGGTGTCAAATTAACTGGGGCTGAGAGTTTTAGTACGGCGCACTAACGGATTGTGCCACAGACAGTTAGAGTGCAGCTCAGGCCCAGTCAATTTGACAAGAGATTTCCTGCCCCCCCCCACAAAGAAAATCATAACAGAAATGTGGGAAAACAGTCTACCGGGACCCCCCACCTCCCACTAGTACAGCAGGCGTGAGGCTGGAGCGACACCGCGCGCAAACTAGCCGGCGACACCGCGCGCAAACTAGCCGGCGACTCCGCGCGCAAACTAGCCGGCAACTCCGCGCGCAAGCTAGCCGGCGACTCCGCGCGCAAACTAGCCGGCGACACCGCGCGCAAACTAGCCGGCGACACCGCGCGCAAACTAGCCGGCGACTCCGCGCGCAAACTAGCCGGCGACACCGCGCGCAAGCTAGCCGGCGACACCGCGCGCAAACTAGCCGGCGACTCCGCTCGCAAGCTAGCCAGCGACACCGCGCGCAAGCTAGCCAGCGACACCGCGCGCAAGCTAGCCAGCGACAACGTGTGCGAGCTTGCTTGTTAGCTAGCACTCGATGTCGCCCCCACCTCCCGCCTGCCGTGTACCCTGTCGGGCCATGGGCACTGTCTACCGGCACACAATGTCGCCCCCACCTCCCGCCTGCTGTGTACCCTGTCGGGCCATGGGCACTGTCTACCGGTCATCCCTGCATACCCGCTAGCAACACTGTGTGCTAGCTTCTAGTTAGCACACGGTGTCACCCCCAGCCTCCTGTGTACCTGAGAAAACCGTGCCCGACAGCTAGCTTGCTAGTCAGCTAAGACACAATGCTGCTCCTGGCTAAGCTAGCACACGCCTGCTGTCAACATCGTTAACAGAACTGTGGGAAAACAGAGCCCGACAGGCAGGGGCGAAGATCACTATCGGCGTGTACTAGCAATATGTAACAGGATAGCTTCTGTCCCTCTCCTCGCCCTCGCACCTGGGCTCGAACCAGGGACCATCTGCACACATCGACAACAGCCACCCTCGAAGCATCGTTACCCATCGCTCCCCAAAAGCCACTTCAAGGTCTCAGAGCGAGTGACGTCACCGCTAACTAGCTAGCCATTCAACATTGGTTACATTTTTTCTAGCTACAGTTATTGCTCCCGCCTCTTCTGTGGGGTTTTACGGCAGTTGGCATCCAATGTTATGGCGCATTACCGCCATCTAATGTACTGGAGCGCACCCCGGTCTCCCGCCTATGTACTGAAGTAATAGCTTTAAAAAAAAAATTGACCAATAGAAGTATAAAGGGGAGTTCCTGCAGATACAGGAACGCCCCGAATTGCTGGCTGCAGTTGCACCCTTATTGAGTCAGCTAGCCAAACGTTAAGAGTTTAAGCCTAACTAGTCTGAAAGGAAAATAGAGGGTTAAAGTTTGTTGTTGATCTGCCATTAGCTGGCTTGCTAGCAGCTTAACATGGGCCACAGACTGTACCGACTAGCTCTGCAAAAGGTGTTTCATTCACACGGTGCAACAGCTAACTAGCAAACATATCCCATGTTTAAAATGTATATATTAACTTACTACTTTAGGAAGCACTTGTTTGCTTTGATAAAAGTGCAGCAAAAACCGATAACTAGCTAAATGCAATGTAACTAGCTAGCTAGGCTACTCCTGTGCATAAAACCCCTTGTTGTTAGCTAGCTAGCGAACAGGCTAGCTAAAAATACTGTCTGGAACACAGCGACAATAGCTTACTGGCTATCAAAACAACCCAAGGACAAATAAGAGATGTTGCACACTAAAAGTAAAGTTATTTGTTAATAAACCTGTGCCATGGTTTACAGTGAGGACATTCATGATTTATTTTTATTTTACAGATTCTGCAGCCGCGTATCCTAGCGACGACTTGGGTTGGATTTATGCTAACTAGCAGTTAGCATAAACTAACAAAACACTAACTAGCTATGGTAAAAACTAAATCACAATCGATCAAACAGTTAAAGGATAAATCTTAACATCTTTGTGTTGGCAGTATTGATGAAACTAAGTTACCGAAGAAAAATCGCCTTATATTTGACGCCCTTTAAATTCTGCACCACCGTCTGACTGCAGCGTAGCCAACATTTAGTTAGCTAACGTTAGCTAACAAAAAGTTTCAGACCGGGTCATCCACATACCGGTAATATTAACTAATCAAATCGTACAGTGCATTTCAATCTAACCTTTCGATACTTTTTTAAAATCAAGTCATTTCGTCATTTTCTTCCATGAAAAAACACACTACCGCGTAACTACCGACTATGTAGCTAACACGTTAATACAAGCGGGCTCAATGGCTAACATGCTAACACGTTATTACAAGCGGGCTCAATGGCTAGCATGCTAACATGCTAACCAACAGCGGGCAAACTGAACTACGACAAGCTTTCCCTGGTTGCCCGGTGAGCTGCGTAACACATCGATACTGGCTAGGGAAAAAAAAGCACGATTACACAACCTGGAAAACGTCTTTTTAAAAAAAAGAGCCTTACCTCATAACATGTAAAGTGTAACAGAGTGGAAATGGAAGCCGGCTGTAAAAAAAAGGCTAAAGAAATTCAATGCATTTTTGTCGCTTTTACAAGGAGAGCCATTTGTCCTGTACGATCAGCCATTTTCTTCACTCGCAAACCTTTTTTTTATGTTGCTGCTGCTTTTCCCCTCTTCTCGCTGTGTGTATTCGGGGGGCTGCAGGAAATGAGTTGCACCACTTCCTCTCGAAGGCACACAGACACACACAGACCCAAAATGGTCGCTCTGGAGTAGAGCACTGCAGAGTGCCAAAAGTCTAGCTTCTCTGGAGTGAAAGTAGGCAAGCTACAGTTTTACTGGTAGCAAGTGTTGCGTGAAGAAATACACTACTTCAAATTCTAAAGAGTTTGTTTTAGAGTTCTAAGTTGATTAACAGTACCATTCACACAACTGTAGGTGCAAGGTTACCAAAGTCCAAGAGCTGATAAGAGAGGGAGTTCTTATCAGCAAGTTATTGACAACAAAACAATAGCGCAAATCAAATCACATTTGGTTTGTCACATGCGCCGAATGCAACAGTGAGATGCTTCCTTTACAAGCCCTTAACCAACAATGCTGTTAAGGAAAAATTAAAAAAGACAAGGCGATCTTTAACTTATTCAATTTCCTATTTTTTATAAACCCTCCACTCTAGATCACCTCCAGGCTGCTCTCAGTGTTATTGGGAAATACTCAGTGGTGTAAAGTACTTAAGTTAAAAATAAATACATTTTTTTGGGGGGGGGGTATCTTTACTTTGGTATTTATATGTTTGACTACTTTTACTTTACTACATTCCTAAAGAAAATAATGCACTTTTTACTCTCTATACGTTTTACCTGACACCCACAACAGTACTCGTTACATTTTGAATGCTTAGACAGGACAGGAAAATGGTGTAATTCACGCACTTATCAAGACAACATATGGTCCTCCCTTCTGCCTCTCATCTGGGGGACTCAACTAAACACAAATGCATATTTTTGTCAAATATGTCTGTGTGTTGAAGTGTGCACCTGGCATTTTTTTTAAACAACAAAATGGTTCCGTCTGCTTAATTAAAATAAGGAATTTGAAATGATTTATACTTTTGATACTTAAGTATATTTAGAACCAAATACTTTGACTTTTACTTGAGAAACTTTCTATTAAAAGGTATCTATACTTTTACCACCACTGGAAAATAGCCTAAAACTAGTGTGAAGTTTAGTTATCAGGGGGGTGTCGGACAGAGATGGTGACAGACTGTCTATACAAGATAATACTCAGATCATAGATGAAGGTGGGGAAAGAGAGATGACGTCCTGGTGAAGCTCCTATCAACGACAGCAACACTCCCCCGGTCAGAAGATACTATCGTTGATAGGCGCTAACGGTAGTTAGCATCGGGGCTCTTAGCAACACTGCCCCGATCAGAAGATACTATTGTTAACAGGTGCTAAAGGTAGCTAGCATCGGGGCTCTTAGTATCTTCTGATCGGGGCCCGTGTTGCTAAGAGCCCCGATGCTAGCTACCTTTAGCACCTGTTAACAATAGTATCTTCTGATCGGGGCCCGTGTTGCTATCGTTGATAGGCGCTAAAGGTAGCTAGCATCGGGGCTCTTAGCAACACGGGCCCCGATCAGAAGATACTATCGTTGATAGGCGCTAAAGGTAGCTAGCGTCTATAAATGAAATAACTCAGACCCTTGTGTGTGTGTGTGACAGAACACAATGAGGTGACCATTGACCTGCCTGCAACAAAAAACAAGCCTTATCTCTTCAACTCTGTGAGTATATGTCACAGATAGACAGAGGGAGACGGGTAGAGAGAGGGAGACGGGTAGAGAGAGGGAGACGGGTAGAGAGAGGGAGACGGGTAGAGAGAGCGACAGACGGTCTTTAGACTGTGACTCCTACAACTATAAACCAGTCTTTAGACTGTCAACACTACAACTATAAACTAGTCTTTAGACTGTGACTCCTACAACTATAAACTAGTCTTTAGACTGTCAACACTACAACTATAAACTAGTCTTTAGACTGTCAACACTACAACTATAAACGAGTCTTTAGACTGTGATTCCTACAACTATAAACTAGTCTTTAGACTGTCAACACTACAACTATAAACTAGTCTTTAGACTGTCAACACTACAACTATAAACTGGTCTTTAGACTGTCAACACTACAACTATAAACTAGTCTTTAGACTGTCAACACTACAACTATAAACTAGTCTATAGACTGTGACTCCTACAACTATAAACTAGTCTTTAGACTGTCAACACTACAACTATAAACTAGTCTTTAGACTGTCAACACTACAACTATAAACAAGTCTTTAGACTGTCAACACTACAACTATAAACTAGTCTTTAGACTGTGACTCCTACATCTATAAACTGGTCTTTAGACTGTCAACACTACAACTATAAACTAGTCTTTAGACTGTCAACACTACAACTATAAACTAGTCTTTAGACTGTCAACACTACAACTATAAACGAGTCTTTAGACTGTCAACACTACAACTATAAACTGGTCTTTAGACTGTCAACACTACAACTATAAACTAGTCTTTAGACTGTTACTCCTACATCTATAAACTAGTCTTTAGACTGTCAACACTACAACTATAAACTAGTCTTTAGACTGTCAACACTACAACTATAAACTAGTCTTTAGACTGTGACTCCTACAACTATAAACTAGTCTTTAGACTGTCAACACTACAACTATAAACTGGTCTTTAGACTGTCAACACTACAACTATAAACTAGTCTTTAGACTGTCAACACTACAACTATAAACTAGTCTTTAGACTGTGAACACTACAACTATAAACTAGTCTTTAGACTGTCAACACTACAACTATAAACTAGTCTTTAGACTGTGAACACTACAACTATAAACTAGTCTTTAGACTGTCAACACTACAACTATAAACTGGTCTATAGACTGTGACTCCTACAACTATAAACGGGTCTTTAGACTGTCAACACTACAACTATAAACTAGTCTTTAGACTGTGAACACTACAACTATAAACTAGTCTTTAGACTGTCAACACTACAACTATAAACTGGTCTATAGACTGTGACTCCTACAACTATAAACGGGTCTTTAGACTGTCAACACTACAACTATAAACCGGTCGGACCGACGGAAAAAAGGATCAGTCATGAACGATAATCTGAAAATACACTATCCAAAAATAGCATCACAACATCACCTGCTATTTCGGATAAGGTTTCATCTCCTTGCGTCTGTCCCTGTTCCTCCAGGATTCTGCGATCGTAAATGGTTTTTTTTCTTCCCCCAAATCAACAATTCCTCGCATATTACGCAAGAGCTTACACATCTAATCAATTACTGTATAAAATAGGCAAATCGTCGTAATTGTGTCGCATAAAACTGACCCATCACCGCACGAAAAAAAAAGAGGGCTCGCAATTTCAACCAATCACTGCACAATTTACCGCATAATATGGTTGAATCAAGTCAAGAAACTTTTTCCCTCGTCAGCGCATTTGTGATAAATTGAACAAAATCATTGCATACTGCCATGCAAAATAGCAGAATTTACGCAGCAAAATCAAGCATTTTTTTTTGTCCGCAAATATCACACACAAAAAAAACCCTCCACGAAAATCCTCGCAGGACTGGTCTTTCCTATAGCTGAAGATCTGATGAGTTAGGTTCGGCGTAGAGAAGTAGAGTATTGTGTTGATTGAATATTACCAGGAGAGAAAAACTCCACTAGAATATAGATGTGTTTTAATGAGATCAAATCACATTTTATAGACCAACAGTAAAATGCTTTACTTACGGGGTATTTTTTTCCAACAATACAGATAAAACAATATATATAAATAGTAATAATAACAAGTTTCAATAACATGGTTCTATACAGAGAGTACCAGTACTGAGTCCATGTACCCCTACATTAGTAATGAATAGAATACATAACATGGTTCTATACAGAGAGTACCAGTACTGAGTCCATGTACCCCTACATTAGTAATGAATAGAATAAATAACATGGTTCTATACAGAGAGTACCAGTACTGAGTCCATGTACCCCTACATTAGTAATGAATAGAATACATAACATGGTTCTATACAGAGAGTACCAGTACTGAGTCCATGTACCCCTACATTAGTAATGAATAGAATACATAACATGGTTCTATACAGAGAGTACCAGTACTGAGTCCATGTACCCCTACATTAGTAATGAATAGAATAAATAACATGGTTCTATACAGAGAGTACCAGTACTGAGTCCATGTACCCCTACATTAGTAATGAATAGAATACATAACATGGTTCTATACAGAGAGTACCAGTACTGAGTCCATGTACCCCTACATTAGTAATGAATAGAATAAATAACATGGTTATATTGTGTGTGTGTGTGTGTGTCATTGTGTGTGTGTTGGGGTGTCATTGTAAGTGTGTGTGTGTTTGTGTGTGTGTGTGTGTTGGGGTGTCATTGTAAGTATGTGTGTGTGTGTGTGTGTGTGTTGGGGTGTCATTGTAAGTATGTGTGTGTGTGTGTGTGTGTGTTGGGGTGTCATTGTAAGTATGTGTGTGTCCCTTCTGTTGTCGTTGGTGGCCCCATTCCTTTTCCTCAGGTGGGAACCGTTCTGTCGTCGTCGGTTGGTGGGTCCATATTTTTCATCCGATTAAAATGGGCATTACGTGGGCGAATCATTGAAGCTCATGTTTGTCAGTTTGGTCAATGGTCAACTAATTTAAACATTTACCTAACTAGTTTAGCTGTATCACATCCGACCGTGAATGGGAGTCCCATAGGGCGGTGCACAATTAGCCCAGCGTCGTCCGGGTTTAGCCGGTGTAGTCCGTCATTGTTAATAAGAATTTGTTCTTAACTCACTTGCCAAGTTAAATAGCGGAATAAAAATAAATAAAGCTACAGACATGTGTTAGCCTCGTTCCTCCATCTCCCTCTTTTACCAGAAGCCTAAAAACCTCATCTTGGCATCGAACCTTCCTTGCAGATCCTGCGCTTGACTAGTATGATAGGCGACTTCAATTAAAAGTTCCTAAAAACCGTCGTGAAACTAGTCGGGGCATGGCTGATCCGACAGAACAACACGTTAAGAAGGTCAAAGGTCTTCACTCGCCAAGCTTTTCACTTGGGACACGTCTGGAGGAGGGGTCAGGGTTCAACTCCGCCCCCTTCGCACCCCATCATTAGTAAAGTATGTTTTTCCAGTCCCTAATCTAAAATGAGTGTGATTTATACTTTATTAAAATGTTTTGAGTTGACCAGTGTAATTTCTCACCAAAAAGACGAGTACACTGGTAGACATTCTACCCGAGTAACAGAATAAGGACACAAGGCTGTTTAAGGAAACTATACATTAGTGACTAGATTTAGTAAAACATTAACAGATGTGGAAGTAACAATGAGCAAACTGACCCTTAATATACATTACTGACCCCTAATATACACTACAGACCCTTAATATAAATTACAGACCCTTAATATAAATTACTGACCCTTAATATACACTACTGACCCTTAATATAAACTACAGACCCTTAATATAAATTACTGACCCTTAATATAAATTACAGACCCTTAATATAAATTACAGACCCTTAATATAAACCTTAATATAAATTACAGACCCTTAATATAAACTACAGACCCTTAATATAAATTACAGACCCTTAATATAAATTACTGACCCTTAATATACACTACTGACCCTTAATATAAACTACAGACCCTTAATATAAATTACTGACCCTTAATATAAATTACAGACCCTTAATATAAACCTTAATATAAATGACAGACCCTTAATATAAACTACAGACCCTTAATATAAATTAAAGACCCTTAATATAAATTACAGACCCTTAATATAAACCTTAATATAAATTAGACCCTTAATATAAATTACAGACCCTTAATATAAATTAAAGACCCTTAATATAAACCTTAATATAAATTAGACCCTTAATATAAACCTTAATATAAATTACAGACCCTTAATATAAATTACAGACCCTTAATATAAATTACAGACCCTTAATATAAACTAAAGACCCTTAATATAAATTACAGACCCTTAATATAAATTAAAGACCCTTAATATAAATTACAGACCCTTAATATAAACCTTAATATAAATTAGACCCTTAATATAAATTACAGACCCTTAATATAAATTACAGACCCTTAATATAAACCTTAATATAAATTACAGACCCTTAATATAAACCTTAATATAAATTACAGACCCTTAATATAAATTACAGACCCTTAATATAAATTACAGACCCTTAATATAAATTACAGACCCTTAATATAAATTACAGACCCTTAATATAAACCTTAATATAAATTACAGACCCTTAATATAAACTACATACCCTTAATATAAATTACAGACCCTTAATATAAACCTTAATATAAATTAGACCCTTAATATAAATTACAGACCCTTAATATAAATTACAGACCCCTAATATAAATTACAGACCCTTAAAATAAATTAGACCCTTAATATAAACCTTTATATAAATTACAGACCCTTAATATAAATTACAGACCACTAATATAAATTACAGACCCTTAATATAAATTACAGACCCTTCATATAAACCTTTATATAAATTACAGAACGTTAATATAAATATCAGACCCCTAATATAAATTACAGACCCTTAATATAAATTACAGACCCTTAATATACACTACAGACCCCTAATATAAATTACAGACCCCTAATATAAACTAAAGACCCTTAATATAAATTACAGACCCTTAATATAAATTACAGACCCTTAATATAAATTACAGACCCTTAATATAAACCTTAATATAAATTACAGACCCTTAATATAAACTACAGACCCTTAATATAAATTACAGACCCTTAATATAAACCTTAATATAAATTAGACCCTTAATATAAATTACGGACCCTTAATATAAATTACAGACCCCTAATATAAATTACAGACCCTTAAAATAAATTACAGACCCTTAATATAAACCTTTATATAAATTACAGACCCTTAATATAAATTACAGACCACTAATATAAATTACAGACCCTTAATATAAATTACAGACCCTTCATATAAACCTTTATATAAATTACAGAACGTTATTATAAATATCAGACCCCTAATATAAATTACAGACCCTTAATATAAATTACAGACCCTTAATATACACTACAGACCCCTAATATAAATTACAGACCCCTAATATAAATTACAGACCCTTAATATACACTACAGACCCCTAATATAAATGAGACCCTTAATATAAATTACAGAACCTTAATATAAATTACAGACCCTTAATATAAATTACAGACCCCTAATATAAATTACAGACCCTTAATATAAATTACAGACCCTTAATATAAACCTTAATATAAACTACAGACCCTTAATATAAATTACAGACCCTTAATATAAATTACAGACCCTTAATATAAATTACAGACCCTTAATATAAACCTTAATATAAACTACAGACCCTTAATATAAATTACAGACCCTTAATATAAATTACAGACCCTTAATATAAACCTTAATATAAACTACAGACCCTTAATATAAATTACAGACCCTTAATATAAATTACAGACAGAATATAAAGTGATCCACATTAGAAGCACCTTTGATTTCTGGGTAAAAAAAACAAACAAACTAAAAGTGAGAAAGAAAGAAAATGGAGAACAACTTCTTGTTTTTTGCAGAATTTTTTAATTATTATCTTCAAAACAAGAGGGGGAAAAAAAATAAAAATGTCCCTCCGGTTCATTCAGCTGGTTGTTTAAATTAAACAGAGGCCATTGCAGAAACCCAAGTCACAGATGGATGAATCTTCACAGTGCAATGCATCGAACCTTTTGAATCCAATATGTAACACCATCCAGTGCATCTCTACCCCCAGTCCAGCTCCACTAACAACAATATTCACAGATTGTCAAATATAATTAATGCAGGTGCCATAAGACATGGCCCCCTACTACCTCTAGGGTTGAACAACTCTGGAAACTTATTTTTATTTATATATATATATATATATATATATTATATATATATATTCTATCATATATTATTATATATATATACATATATATTATTTTTAATCCCAGATTCCTAAAATCAAGAAGGGAATCTGGGAATCCTACAACCTGGGATTTCTGGAAATCTGGTGAATTTTGGGAAGTACTTTTGCAAAATATAGACCCACAACTACCTCTAGGTCACTCTAGCTCAGTCTGTTGACAGCAGAGTAACATAGACCCACAACTACCTCTAGGTCACTCTAGCTCAGTCTGTTGACAGCAGAGTAACATAGACCCACAACTACCTCTAGGTTAGTCTAGAGTAGCATTAATTTACATCTCGATAGTGCTTTTCGTCCTCCTCCTACACGTTTTCACTCTAGAGAATGTATATCTGATATGAAAAGATGGTATTTTCACTCTAGAGAATGTATATCTGATATGAAAAGATGGTATTTTCACTCTAGAGAATGTATATCTGATATGAAAAGATGGTATTTTCACTCTAGAGAATGTATATCTGATATGAAAAGATGGTATTTTCACTCTAGAGAATGTATATCTGATATGAAAAGATGGTATTTTCACTCTAGAGAATGTATATCTGATATGAAAAGATGGTATTTTCACTCTAGAGAATGTATATCTGATATATGAAAAGATGGTATTTTCACTCTAGAGAATGTATATCTGATATGAAAAGATGGTATTTTCACTCTAGAGAATGTATATCTGATATGAAAAGATGGTATTTTCACTCTAGAGAATGTATATCTGATATGAAAAGATGGTATTTTCACTCTAGAGAATGTATATCTGATATGAAAAGATGGTATTTTCACTCTAGAGAATGTATATCTGATATGAAAAGATGGTATTTTCACTCTAGAGAATGTATATCTGATATGAAAAGATGGTATTTTCACTCTAGAGAATGTATATCTGATATATGAAAAGATGGTATTTTCACTCTAGAGAATGTATATCTGATATATGAAAAGATGGTATTTTCACTCTAGAGAATGTATATCTGATATGAAAAGATGGTATTTTCACTCTAGAGAATGTATATCTGATATGAAAAGATGGTATTTTCACTCTAGAGAATGTATATCTGATATGAAAAGATGGTATTTTCACTCTAGAGAATGTATATCTGATATGAAAAGATGGTATTTTCACTCTAGAGAATGTATATCTGATATGAAAAGATGGTATTTTCACTCTAGAGAATGTATATCTGATATGAAAAGATGGTATTTTCACTCTAGAGAATGTATATCTGATATGAAAAGATGGTATTTTCACTCTAGAGAATGTATATCTGATATATGAAAAGATGGTATTTTCACTCTAGAGAATGTATATCTGATATGAAAAGATGGTATTTTCACTCTAGAGAATGTATATCTGATATATGAAAAGATGGTATTTTCACTCTAGAGAATGTATATCTGATATGAAAAGATGGTATTTTCACTCTAGAATACATATCTAATCAGATGGTATATATTGTGTGTGTGTCCATAACGGTGCACTATTCTGTATATAGTCCACTACATCGGGAACTGGTTGCTATTTGGGATCCATCCCAGGTCGTAGAAACTCTTCAATAAACACCTGGGAGGGACGGGAGGACGGGGGGAGGGACGGGAGGACGGGGGGAGGGACGGGAGGACGGGGGGACTGGAGGGACAGGAGGGGAGGGACGGGAGGACGGGGGGGACTGGAGGACGGGAGGACGGGGGGACTGGAGGGACAGGAGGGGAGGGACGGGAGGACGGGGGGACTGGAGGACGGGGGGAGGGACGGGAGGACGGGGGGAGGGACGGGAGGACGGGGGGACTGGAGGACGGGGGGAGGGACGGGAGGACGGGGGGACTGGAGGGACAGGAGGGGAGGGGAGGGACGGGAGGACGGGGGGAGGGACGGGAGGACGGGGGGACTGGAGGGACAGGGGGAGGGGAGGACTGGAGGGACAGGAGGGGAGGGACGGGAGGACGGGGGGAGGGACGGGAGGACGGGGGGAGGGACGGGAGGACGGGGGGACTGGAGGGACAGGAGGGACGGGAGGACGGGGGGACTGGAGGGACAGGAGGGGAGGGACGGGAGGACGGGGGGAGGGACGGGAGGACGGGGGGACTGGAGGGACAGGAGGGGAGGGACAAACCAAGTAAAGACCTGGGAGGGACGGGAGGGGAGTGACGGGAGGACGGGAGGAGGGGAGGGACAAACCAAATAAAGACCTGGGAGGGACGGGAGGACGGGGGGAGGGGAGGGACAAACCAAATAAAGACCTGGGAGGGACGGGAGGGGAGTGACGGGAGGACGGGGGGAGGGGAGGGACAAACCAAATAAAGACCTGGGAGGGACGGGAGGGGAGTGACGGGAGGACGGGGGGAGGGGAGGGACAAACCAAATAAAGACCTGGGAGGGACGGGAGGACGGGGGGAGGGGAGGGACAAACCAAATAAAGACCTGGGAGGGACGGGGGGAGGGGACGGACAAACCAAATAAAGACCTGGGAGGGACGGGAGGACGGGGGGAGGGGAGGGACAAACCAAATAAAGACCTGGGAGGGACGGGGGGAGGGGAGGGACAAACCAAATAAAGACCTGGGAGGGACGGGGGGACGGGGGGAGGGGAGGGACAAACCAAATAAAGACCTGGGAGGGACGGGGGGAGGGGAGGGACAAACCAAATAAAGACCTGGGAGGGACGGGAGGACGGGGGGAGGACGGGGGACGGGGGGACGGGGGGAGGACGGGGGACGGGGGGACGGGAGGAGGGGAGGGACAAACCAAATAAAGACCTGGGAGGGACGGGGGGACGGGGGGAGGGGAGGGACAAACCAAATAAAGACCTGGGAGGGACGGGGGGAGGGGAGGGACAAACCAAATAAAGACCTGGGAGGGACGGGAGGACGGGGGGAGGACGGGGGACGGGGGGACGGGGGGAGGGGAGGGACAAACCAAGGTTTAGCAATTACATCCTTTTATTTTTTTTAAACACACACAAAATATAGTTATAAGCATCATTCAAGTAAACCGACTGGTCCAAGCAAACAGCCTCTGTTTTAGCAGAGTCTAAAAAAAACAAAATATATATTTATTTTATACATCAGCCTTTAAATTCATTAAATTATTTCAAATCCTCAGCAAAAAAAACTAAACAAAACATCCCCCCTTAGATAAAGAGTTGAACTAGAGTGAACAGCAGAGCAGAGCGGTTCAAGTCCTCTTTACTATCTACACTACGGGGTGTCCCGGCACAAACGACACCCACGTCCCCTACGTATAGGGCCCCTATATAGGGAATAGGTGTTTGGAATACAGGCTGTGTGATGCCTCTCTTGAGGACCTTACAGTTCACTGACAGGAGGGAAGAAAAACCAAGTCTCTTTCCTCCGAAAAATGGCACCCGAATTCCCCTCTTAGTACACTAGGCTTGTCCTTAAGTCGTGCACTAGTTAGGGAATAAGGTTTAGGGGCCACGAGCCTTGGGCTGAAACGTGTCGAAAACGCTTCACAACGAAAACGTCTCATAAGGCTACGCTAGCCATTTGGTCTTCTCCTCTTCTCTCCTCCACCTCCTCTTCTTCTTCTCTCTCATTGTCCTCTTTCTCCTTGTTCTTCTTCTTGTGTTTGTGTTTCAGTCCCGTGATCTCTCCCTCCTCAGAGTCCAGGCTCCCCTGTCTCCTCTGCTTTCTATCCTTCTTCTTCTTCTTCTTCTTCTGTTTCTTCTTCTCTTTTCTATCTTTCTTCTTCTTGTCTTTCTTGTTGCCCAGGCTACCGACAGAGCTGGCGCTGCTGCTACGACTTCTGCCGCTCTCTCCCTCCACCGCTCTCTCTCCCTCCACTCTCTCTCCCTCCACCGCTCTCTCTCCCTCCACTCTCTCTCCCTCCACCGCTCTCTCTCCCTCCACCGCTCTCTCTCCCTCCACCGCTCTCTCTCCTTCCTCCTCCCCCTCTGAGATCTCTCCCTCGCTGTAGTCAGGTTCGAAGGCCTCATCAGTCTCTCTGACCAGGTCAGGAGGAGTTCTGGAAGAAGGAACCGAGGGAGGAGGTCTGGAAGAAGGGACCGGGGGAGGAGTTCTGGAAGAAGGGACCGAGGGAGGAGGTCTGGAAGAAGGGACCGAGGGAGGAGATCTGGAAGAAGGGACCGAGGGAGGAGGTCTGGAAGAAGGGACCGAGGGAGGAGGTCTGGAAGAAGGGGCCGAGGGAGGGGGTCTGACTTTAGGGTTCTCCCTCCCTCTCTCCTTCTCCCTACTCACCCCTCTCTCTCTCTCCTTCTCCCTACCCACCCCTCTCTCTCTCTCCTTCTCCCTATCGACCCCTCTCTCTCTCTCCTCCCTATCCACCCCTCTCTCTCTCTCCTTCTCCCTATCGACCCCTCTCTCTCTCTCCTTCTCCCTATCCACCCCTCTCTCTCTCTCCTTCTCCCTATCCACCCCTCTCTCTCTCTCCTTCTCCCTATCGACCCCTCTCTCTCTCTCCTTCTCCCTATCGACCCCTCTCTCTCTCTCCTTCTCCCTATCGACCCCTCTCTCTCTCTCCTTCTCCCTATCGACCCCTCTCTCTCTCTCCTTCTCCCTATCGACCCCTCTCTCTCTCTCCTTCTCCCTATCGACCCCTCTCTCTCTCTCCTTCTCCCCATCGACCCCTCTCTCTCTCTCCTTCTCCCTATTGACCTCTTTATCTCCCTCCTCATCTCTCTCCTTCTCCATCTTCTCCCTCATCTTTTGCATCTGCCTCTCTCTCTCTTTCTTTCTCTCTCTCTCTCTGACAGCTCGGGGCACCCCTGCCCTGTTGTCAGTCCTGGGGGGCTGTAGGAGTGAGGCTGGGTGTTGGTGGGGCTTTCCACCACTCATCTCCTTCTCTAGGTTTCCTAGGCTGGCCTGTTGGCTCTGTCTCCCCGCTGAGGAGCGCTCCACTCTGGGCTCTTCTCCCTCAGCCTTCCCCCTCCCGGGCTGGTTCTCCACGGAGATGGAGACCTGAGGAGAGGGGTATCTGTCCTGCGTCGTGTCCCTGCCAGGGCTGCTTTCGCTAGGTCCGGTGGGCTCAGAGCTTCCCTGAGATCTCTGGGTGCTGGAGGAGGAGGGGTCCGATGGGGGTGGGGCTCTCTTGGAGACGGGAGAGGCACTGCCTAGCTCTCTGTGGTCTTTGTGTTTGGGGTCGAGGCGGTCTCTGTGTTCTCTGGTGGTCTCCTGGTCGTCTAGTGGTCTACGGTCAGTAGAGTTGGTGTTACGGTCAACGGTGGAGGAGTTCTGGTCGTTGTGGTCTTTATGTTTGTGGTCTCTGTGCTCCCTGGCTCTGGGGTCAGAGGTCGCTTTGTGGTCCCTGGAAGAAGAAAAAGGTTTACGATCTCGTGAGTAAGAGTGTGAGGAGGAAGAGGAGCTCTTTTCGCTGCTGTGGTCGCTCCCTCTCTCCCCAGTCCTCTCTCCTCCTCTCTCTCGCTCCGGCCGCTGAGAGGAGCTCTTCTCACTGATGTGGTTGCTCCCTCTCTCCACAGTCCTCTCTCCTTCTCTCTCTCTCCTCTCTCGCTCCGGCCGCTGAGAGGAGCTCTTCTCACTGATGTGGTCGCTCCCTCTCTCCCCAGTCCTCTCTCCTCCTCTCTCTCTCCTCTCTCGCTCCGGCCGCTGAGAGGAGCTCTTCTCACTGATGTGGTCGCTCCCTCTCTCCCCAGTCCTCTCTCCTCCTCTCTCTCTTCTCTCTCGCTCCGGCCGCTGAGAGGAGCTCTTCTCACTGATGTGGTCGATCCCTCTCTCCCCAGTCCTCTCTCCTTCTCTCTCTCTCCTCTCCGGCCGCTGAGAGGAAGAGGAAGAGGGAATCTTTCTCGGTCTGTCCATATCTTTGTCAGAAGCACGGCTGTGTTCCCTCTCTCTTTCTCTCTCTTTCGCCCGCTCTCTGTCCCGTTCGTTATCCCTTTCCCTCTCCTGCTCCTTTTCCTTTAACTGATCTCTCTTTCTCTCCGTCTCTCCGTCTTTCTCAGAAGGGTCTCCGGAGTGTTTTCCACCCTGCAGGCCGTCTTCTCTGTCTCTGCCACTAGAGGGGGACATAGTTATCTCTGGCTTGGGAAAGGTACAGTCCCTCTCTTTCCTTCGCACTGCCTCCGTCTCCGTCGTCACGGTGATGTGGGGTCCAGGGGGGAAAGGCAGGGAGGGGGTGAGCAGGGGGCGGAGTTTAACCCTGACCCCTCCTCCTTCCTCTTCCTCTGATTCGTAGTCCTCCTTCTCCCACTTGGAGCGAGGGACCTGGACGAGGAGAGAAGAGAACACGTCTGAGCTGTGTCTCCTGTATGAGTACTATCTAGTCTAACAGGTGTAGAGCTGTGTGTCTCTGACCTGTATGAGTACTATCTAGTCTAACAGGTGTAGAGCTGTGTGTCTCTGACCTGTATGAGTACTATCTAGTCTAACAGGTGTAGAGCTGTGTGTCTCTGACCTGTATGAGTACTATCTAGTCGAACAGGTGTAGAGCTGTGTGTCTCTGACCTGTATGAGTACTATCTAGTCTAACAGGTGTAGAGCTGTGTGTCTCCTGTATGAGTACTATCTAGTCTAACAGGTGTAGAGCTGTGTCTCCTGTATGAGTACTATCTAGTCTAACAGGTGTAGAGCTGTGTGTCTCCTGTATGAGTACTATCTAGTCGAACAGGTGTAGAGCTGTGTGTCTCCTGTATGAGTACTATCTAGTCTAACAGGTGTAGAGCTGTGTGTCTCTGACCTGTATGAGTACTATCTAGTCGAACAGGTGTAGAGCTGTGTGTCTCCTGTATGAGTACTATCTAGTCTAACAGGTGTAGAGCTGTGTGTCTCATGTATGAGTACTATTTAGTCTAACAGGTGTAGAGCTGTGTGTCTCTGACCTGTATGAGTACTCTAGTCGAACAGGTGTATAGCTGTGTGTCTCATGTATGAGTACTATCTAGTCTAACAGGTGTAGAGCTGTGTGTCTCCTGTATGAGTACTATCTAGTCTAACAGGTGTATAGCTGTGTGTCTCATGTATGAGTACTATCTAGTCTAACAGGTGTAGAGCTGTGTGTCTCCTGTATGAGTACTATCTAGTCTAACAGGTGTAGAGCTGTGTGTCTCATGTATGAGTACTATTTATTCTAACAGGTGTAGAGCTGTGTGTCTCTGACCTGTATGAGTACTATCTAGTCTAACAGGTGTATAGCTGTGTGTCTCATGTATGAGTACTATCTAGTCTAACAGGTGTAGAGCTGTGTGTCTCCTGTATGAGTACTATCTAGTCTAACAGGTGTAGAGCTGTGTGTCTCATGTATGAGTACTATTTATTCTAACAGGTGTAGAGCTGTGTGTCTCTGACCTTTGTTAGTACTATCTAGTCTAACAGGTGTAGAGCTGTGTGTCTCATGTATGAGTACTATTTAGTCTAACAGGTGTAAAGCTGTGTGTCTCTGACCTGTATGAGTACTATCTAGTCTAACAGGTGTAGAGCTGTGTGTCTCCTGTATGAGTACTATCTAGTCTAACAGGTGTAGAGCTGTGTGTCTCCTGTATGAGTACTATCTAGTCTAACAGGTGTAGAGCTGTGTCTCCTGTATGAGTACTATCTAGTCTAGCAGGTGTAGAGCTGTGTGTCTCTGACCTGTATGAGTACTATCTAGTCTAACAGGTGTAGAGCTGTGTGTCACCTGTATGAGTACTATATGACCGTCAGCAGGTGCCGAGCTGTCATTGGTGTATTCCTCCAGTGTTTTAACGACAGTCTTCCTCTGCTCTGCTCTGCCCTCTGATCCATCGCCACACACAGGACTACTGCCCCCTGGGGGACTGGTGGTGTAATACACAACAACACATAGTTAATATAGACACCTCCTCCTCCTCCACCTCACAGGACTACTGCCCCCTGGGGGACTGGTGGTGTAATACACAACAAAACATAGTTAATATAGACACCTCCTCCTCCTCCTCCACCTCCTCCTCCTCCTCACAGGACTACTGCCCCCTGGGGGACTGGTGGTGTAATACACAACAACACATAGTTAATATAGACACCTCCTCCTCCTCCACGCAGGACTACTGCCCCCTGGGGGACTGGTGGTGTAATACACAACAACACATAGTTAATATAGACACCTCCTCCTCCTCCACGCAGGACTACTGCCCCCTGGGGGACTGGTGATGTAATACACAACAACACATAGTTAATATAGACACCTCCTCCTCCTCCACACAGGACTACTGCCCCCTGGGGGACTGGTGGTGTAATACACAACAACACATAGTTAATATAGACACCTCCTCCTCCTCCACGCAGGACTACTGCCCCCTGGGGGACTGGTGGTGTAATACACAACAACACATAGTTAATATAGACACCTCCTCCTCTTCCTCCTCCTCCTCACATGACTACTGCCCCCTGGGGGACTGGTGGTGTAATACACAACAACACATAGCTAATATAGACACCTCCTCCTCCTCACAGGACTACTGCCCCCTGGGGGACTGGTGGTGTAATACACAACAACACATAGTTAATATAGACACCTCCTCCTCCTCCTCCATCTCCTCCTCCTCCTCACAGGACTACTGCCCCCTGGGGGACTGGTGGTGTAATACACAACAACACATAGTTAATATAGACACCTCCTCCTCCTCCTCCTCCTCCATCTCCTCCTCACAGGACTACTGCCCCCTGGGGGACTGGTGGTGTAATACACAACAACACATAGTTAATATAGACACCTCCTCCTCCTCACAGGACTACTGCCCCCTGGGGGATTGGTGATGTAATACACAACAACACATAGTTAATATAGACACCTCCTCCTCCTCACAGGACTACTGCCCCCTGGGGGATTGGTGATGTAATACACAACAACACATAGTTAATATAGACACCTCCTCCTCCTCCTCCTCACAGGACTACTGCCCCTGGGGGACTGGTGATGTAATACACAACACATAGTTAATATAGATACCTCCTCCTCCACCACACAGGACTACTGCCCCCTGGGGGATTGGGTAGGACTGTATCATGTGTTATGACTTGACATTGTCCCTGTTATCCCAGAGAGACTTCCTGTCAACCCAGAGAGACTTCCTGCTATCCCAGAGAGACTTCCTGTCAACCCAGAGAGACTTCCTGTTATCCCAGAGAGACTTCCTGTCAACCCACTCAGGTTTCCACTCGTTACTACTAGACTAAATAATCAGTTTTCCACACAGCCAGTCTCACCTGGTGTAGTCCACGGTGGTTCCCGGTCCGTCGGACACTGGGACCTTACGGTTCCTCTTGGCTTTGCTCCTCTCCACGCTTCCCTTGATATAGCTGCTCTGATTGGCTGCCTCTGTTCCGGCCACGCCCGCAAGCTTGCCGGTCCTCCTCCCTTCTTCTCTGTTGGTCTTAATCTTCCTCTGAGGTTCTCCTCCTTTCGTCCCGCTCTCCATCAGAGGCCTTACGGAAGCCCTCTCCCTCTCCTCCTCGACGTCACGTTTGAGGTTGCAGGGTTGTACGGTCTCGGTGAGCTCCACTCCGGGTGATTTGATTCGGGGCACCTCCATCTCCTTATCAGACATACTCCTCTCCTCCTTTCTCGTCTTCCTCTTCTCCTCCTCCTCCTCCTTCCTCCTCCTCCTCCTCTTCTCAGACTTGGTGTCTGGAGCTTTGCCAGGGTCTCTCTCCTGTTCTCTACCCACCCTGATGTCAGCCTCTCTCCTGGGCTTGTCCTCTCTCCCTGAGCCCCTGTCCTGCCGAAACCCTGGATCTCTCTTCCCTCTCTGCTCCTCCTTGGCTGGTCTGGAATGGTCCAGGTCGGTTCTGAACGGTTTAAACTGATCCGGGCCGGTTCTAACCGGTTTAAACTGGTCTGGGTCGGTTCTAACTGTGTTGAACTGGTCTGGGTCGGTTCTGACAGGTTTAAACTGGTCTGGGTCGGTTCTGACAGGTTTAAACTGGTCTGGGTCGGTTCTGACAGGTTTAAACTGGTCTGGGTCAGTTCTGACAGGTTTAAACTGGTCTGGGTCAGTTCTGACAGGTTTAAACTGGTCTGGGTCAGTTCTGACAGGTTTGAATGAGTCTGGGTTGATTCTGACTGTGTCAAGCTGGTCTGCGTGGGGTTTAGGAGGAGGTAGTTTGGGAGCTGATGCTAGGGGCGCAGGGTGTTGGAGTTCCATCTCTCTCTGGAGGGAGGTGCAAGAGTCTGGTTGGAAGGGAATAGATTCATCTTTGACCCGTTTGGCTGACGGTTCTGTTAGAGAAGTCTTCTGGTAGGCTAAACCGTCTGTACCGGTCTGGTCCCGGTCTGCACCGATCTGGTCCCGGTCTGCACCGATCTGGTCCCGGTATGCACCGGTCTGGTCCCGGTATGTACCGGTCTGGTCCCGGTATGTACCGGTCTGGTCCCGGTCTGTCTCTCTAACGGTCTTCCATCTCTTGGACGATGAGTCTTTCCTCGCTACGCTGGAGTCCGGTCCGCGTTTATAAACTCTGTCACTCTTTCTCCTCACTTCCTCCTCCTTACTGTCCCTGGTCCACCTATCAGCTTTGTCCGGGACTGAGTCTGAGGCGTCGCTGTCTATTGGCTCGTCCCGTACTGGGGTGGAGTCGTCATGGCTTGACGAACCAACGGGAGTACTCCCGGTTCTCTTCTTCTTCTCCTCCTTCTCTTCTTTCCGAGCGTCGTCCGTAGAGTCAGAAGCACTGAAGGACTCCCCTCCCCCTCTCCCCTGCTCAGTCTTCCTCTTCTTCCTCTTCCTGTGCTTCTGCTCTTTCAGGTCGGAGGTCACAGTGACCGCGGGAGAGGCGACGCTCGACGACGGATCTCTGTCACCCTTTGCGACCTTCAGTGGCGTCTGATGATCCTGATTGGCTGACCGGGACAGCGGCAGAGTTCCAAACTGCTCAGCACACTTCTCCTGGTAAGTCATTGGCTGGTTCCTGCCCCTGGGGGAGGGGTGTGAGGGGGGAGGGGGAAAGCCCTCACCTCGCCTCCTCCCTCGACTGAAGGGGGAGGATCCACGGTCCAGGCGGTGTCGGGGGGAGGGGTAGAAGTCTGAGGGTGGAGGAGGGTTGTAGGGGTCTCTGTCTCGTCCGGCTGGGGGTGCCACAGGGGCGGGGGCGAAACCAAGGGGGGGTCGGCCCCTGTAGGCGGGGGGGTTATTGGGAGGAGGGTTGTGGGAGTTGTAGTTTTTGAAGTATTTCTCATACCATTCTCTGTACTCCTTCTCCCACTCCCGGTACCTCTCCCTCTCGTACGGGTCTTTGTGCTCTGGACCCCGTTCGTACACTGCCGGCTCCCAATCCCTCTCCCGGGTCCGGCCCGGGTACTTCCTCTCACCCTCCGGTGGCGCTCCAGCAGCGGCAGGCTTCCGGGAGCTTGGGGGTGGAGGAGTGTGGGTCCGGTACCCCCCTTGGCCAGGTGATCTAGAGCGCGACCGGTAACCTCGTCCCCGTCCTCTCCCCCGTCCCGCCCCTCCACCGTCCCTGAAAGGCGGCGGCGAGCGTGATCGGCGGTAGCCACGGGAACGGGAGCGGTAGCCGCGAGGTCGTCCGTGGCGGCGGGAGTACGGAGAGGAGCGGGAGTAAGACCTGGAACGGGATCTGGAACGGGATCTGGAACGGGATCTGGATCGACTGGAGGAACGGGAGTACGAACGAGAACGGGAACGGGATTTGGAGTAGGATGAGCTACTGTAGGACGACCTAGACCTGGAGACAGAGAGAGAGACAGAGAGACAGAGACAGAGACAGAGACAGAGAGAGAGAGAGACAGGAATAAGAGTCTCCTCTCCTTCTGTATTATATGAGTATTATACCTGGAATAAGAGTCTCCTCTCCTTCTGTATTATACGAGTATTATACCTGGAATAAGAGAGTCTCCTGTCCTTCTGTATTATATGAGTATTATACCTGGAATAAGAGCGTCGTCTCGCCTTCTGGATCTTTCTGTACTCTACCTGGAATAAGAGAGTCTCCTCTCCTTCTGTATTATACGAGTATTATACCTGGAATAAGAGAGTCTCCTGTCCTTCTGTATTATATGAGTATTATACCTGGAATAAGAGCGTCGTCTCGCCTTCTGGATCTTTCTGTACTCTACCTGGAATAAGAGAGTCTCCTGTCCTTCTGTATTATATGAGTATTATACCTGGAATAAGAGAGTCTCCTCTCCTTCTGTATCGTTCTGTATTATACCTGGAATAAGAGTCTCCTCTCCTTCTGTATTATATGAGTATTATACCTGGAATAAGAGAGTCTCCTCTCCTTCTGTATCGTTCTGTATTATACCTGGAATAAGAGTCTCCTCTCCTTCTGTATTATATGAGTATTATACCTGGAATAAGAGTCTCCTCTCCTTCTGTATTATATGAGTATTATACCTGGAATAAGAGTCTCCTCTCCTTCTGTATTATACGAGTATTATACCTGGAATAAGAGCGTTGTCTCTCCTTCTGGATCTTTCTGTACTCTACCTGGAATAAGAGAGTCTCCTCTCCTTCTGTATTATATGAGCATTATACCTGGAATAAGAGTCTCTCCTCTCCTTCTGTATTATATGAGTATTATACCTGGAATAAGAGCGTCATCTCTACTTCTGGATCTTTCTGTACTCTACCTGGAATAAGAGAGTCTCCTCTCCTTCTGGATCTTTCTGTACTCTACCTGGAATAAGAGCGTCTCCTCTCCTTCTGGATCTTTCTGTACTCCAGCAGCTCCTTGGCAAAGTCGTTGGTGAACTCATCCAGCTTGGACTTTTCCCGGTTACCGTAGCGACAGTCGGAGCTGGGGGACGACAGGAAGAGGGAGAGGAAGATATTTGGACAATGGTAGAAGTAAGACGAGAAAAGCAATACAGCAAAAAGTTCAACAAGGTTTTCCATCGTAGTTTAAATGATAAGCTAAGAGGCGGATCGAAACAGACTTGGCCTGAGACTTTAGTTCAGTGGGCTAACAGTCAGAGCAGCACGCTGGCACGAGACCCAGTCGCTCACACAATACATATTAGCAGAGAAGAATGACATCACACACAGGTGTCAAAACTCAACTCCTCAGTCAGTCCATCAGAACGACAGTCAGAATAACAGTCAGTCCATCAGAGCAACAGTCAGAATGAGACAGTCCTGACCTGACAGATCAGTCAGTCCATCAGAACATAGGAAGACTACCCACTCAACAGTCAGAATGACAGTCACTTCATCAGAACGACAGTCAGAATGACAGTCAGTCCATCAGAACAGAGGAAGTCTACCTAGTCAACAGTCAGAATGACAGTCAGTCCATCAGAATGACAGTAAGTTCATCAGAACAGTCTATCAGAACAACAGTGATAATGACAGTCAGTCCATCAGAATGACAGTCATTCTATCAGAACAACAGTTAGAATGAGTCAGTCCGTCAGAATGACAGTCAGTCCATCAGAACAGAGGACATCTACCCACTCAACAGTCAGAATGACAGTCAGTCCATCAGAACGACAGTCAGTCCATCAGAACAACAGTCAGAATGACAGTCGGTCCATCAGAACAACAGTCGGAATGACAGTCAGTTTATCAGAACAACAGTCAGAATGACAGTCTGTCCATCAGAACAACAGTCAGAATGACAGTCAGTCCATCAGAACAACAGTCAGTCCATCAGAACAACAGTCAGAATGATAGTCGGTCCATTAGACCAACAGTCTGAATGACAGTCAGTCCATCAGAACAACAGTCAGTCTATCAGAACAACAGTCAGAATGACAGTCAGTTTATCAGAACAACAGTCAGACTGACAGTCAGTCCATCAGAACAACAGTCAGAATGACAGTCAGTCCATCAGAACAACAGTCAGAATGACAGTCAGTCCATCAGAACAACAGTCAGTCTATCAGAAC
>NC_092158.1:92755226-92790226 GCF_045791955.1 Oncorhynchus clarkii lewisi | reverse complement strand
TAATACCCCAGCCTTATTCTAACCCTAATACCCCAGCCTTATTCTAACCCTAACCCCAATACCCCAGCCTTATTCTAACCCTAACCCTAATACCCCAGCCTTATTCTAACCCTAACCCTAATACCCCAGCCTTATTCTAACCCTAACCCTAATACCCCAGCCTTATTCTAACCCTAACCCTAATACCCCAGCCTTATTCTAACCCTAACCCTAATACCCCAGCCTTATTCTAACCCTAACCCTAATACCCCAGCCTTATTCTAACCCGAACCCTAATACCCCAGCCTTATTCTAACCCTAACCCTAATACCCCAGCCTTATTCTAACCCTAACCCCAATACCCCAGCCTTATTCTAACCCTAACCCCAATACCCCAGCCTTATTCTAACCCTAACCCCAATACCCCAGCCTTATTCTAACCCTAACCCCAATACCCCAGCCTTATTCTAACCCTAACCCCAATACCCCAGCCTTATTCTAACCCTAACCCCAATACCCCAGCCTTATTCTAACCCTAACCCCAATACCCCAGCCTTATTCTAACCCTAACCCCAATACCCCAGCCTTATTCTAACCCTAACCCTAATACCCCAGCCTTATTCTAACCCTAACCCTAATACCCCAGCCTTATTCTAACCCCAATACCCCAGCCTTATTCTAACCCTAACCCCAATACCCCAGCCTTATTCTAACCCTAACCCTAATACCCCAGCCTTATTCTAACCCTAAGCCTAATACCCCAGCCTTATTCTAACCCTAACCCTAATACCCCAGCCTTATTCTAACCCTAACCCTAATACCCCAGCCTTATTCTAACCCTAACCCTAATACCCCAGCCTTATTCTAACCCTAACCCTAATACCCCAGCCTTATTCTAACCCTAACCCTAATACCCCAGCCTTATTCTAACCCTAACCCCAATACCCCAGCCTTATTCTAACCCTAACCCTAATACCCCAGCCTTATTCTAACCCTAACCCTAATACCCCAGCCTTATTCTAACCCTAACCCTAATACCCCAGCCTTATTCTAACCCTAACCCTAATACCCCAGCCTTATTCTAACCCTAACCCTAATACCCCAGCCTTATTCTAACCCTAACCCTAATACCCCAGCCTTATTCTAACCCTAACCCTAATACCCCAGCCTTATTCTAACCCTAACCCTAATACCCCAGCCTTATTCTAACCCTAACCCTAATACCCCAGCCTTATTCTAACCCTAACCCTAATACCCCAGCCTTATTCTAACCCTAACCCTAATACCCCAGCCTTATTCTAACCCTAACCCTAATACCCCAGCCTTATTCTAACCCTAACCCTAATACCCCAGCCTTATTCTAACCCTAACCCTAATACCCCAGCCTTATTCTAACCCTAACCCTAATACCCCAGCCTTATTCTAACCCTAACCCTAATACCCCAGCCTTATTCTAACCCTAACCCTAATACCCCAGCCTTATTCTAACCCTAACCCTAATACCCCAGCCTTATTCTAACCCTAACCCTAATACCCCAGCCTTATTCTAACCCTAACCCTAATACCCCAGCCTTATTCTAACCCTAACCCTAATACCCCAGCCTTATTCTAACCCTAACCCTAATACCCCAGCCTTATTCTAACCCTAACCCCAATACCCCAGCCTTATTCTAAAATTAATTATAAAGTTCCCTCAATCTACACACAATACCCCAGCCTTATTCTAAAATTAATTATAAAGTTCCCTCAATCTACACACAATACCCCAGCCTTATTCTAACCCTAACCCTAATACCCCAGCCTTATTCTAACCCTAACCCTAATACCCCAGCCTTATTCTAACCCTAACCCTAATACCCCAGCCTTATTCTAACCCTAACCCCAATACCCCAGCCTTATTCTAACCCTAACCCTAATACCCCAGCCTTATTCTAACCCTAACCCTAATACCCCAGCCTTATTCTAACCCTAACCCTAATACCCCAGCCTTATTCTAACCCTAACCCTAATACCCCAGCCTTATTCTAACCCTAACCCCAATACCCCAGCCTTATTCTAAAATTAATTATAAAGTTCCCTCAATCTACACACAATACCCCAGCCTTATTCTAAAATTAATTATAAAGTTCCCTCAATCTACACACAATACCCCAGCCTTATTCTAACCCTAACCCTAATACCCCAGCCTTATTCTAAAATTAATTATAAAGTTCCCTCAATCTACACACAATACCCCAGCCTTATTCTAACCCTAACCCTAATACCCCAGCCTTATTCTAAAATTAATTATAAAGTTCCCTCAATCTACACACAATACCCCAGCCTTATTCTAACCCTAACCCTAATACCCCAGCCTTATTCTAAAATTAATTATAAAGTTCCCTCAATCTACACACAATACCCCAGCCTTATTCTAAAATTAATTATAAAGTTCCCTCAATCTACACACAATACCCCAGCCTTATTCTAAAATTAATTATAAAGTTCCCTCAATCTACACACAATACCCCAGCCTTATTCTAAAATTAATTATAAAGTTCCCTCAATCTACACACAATACCCCATAATGACATCACAATACCCCATAGTGACATCACAATACCCCATAATGACATCACAATACCCCATAATGACATCACAATACCCCATACTGACATCACAATACCCCATAATGACATCACAATACCCCATAATGACATCACAATACCCCGTAATGACATCACAACACCCCGTAATGACATCACAATACCCCGTAATGACATCACAACACCCCATAATGACATCACAATACCCCATAATGACATTACACTACCCCATAATGACATCACGATACCCCATAATGACAAGGCGAAAACAGGTTTTTAGAAATGTTAGCAAATGTATTACCAGTAAAAAACAGAAATACCAAGTAATTATTATTATTTATTTACATAATTATTCTGACACTTTGCTTTGAGACTTGAAATTAAGCTCAGGTGCTTCCTGTTTCCATTGATCATCCTTGAGATGTTTTTACAACTTGATTGGAGTCCACCTGTGGTCAATTCAATTGATTGGACATGATTTGGAAAGGTACACACCTGTCTTTATAAGGTCCCACAGTTGACAGTGTATGTCAGAGCAAAAACTAAGCCATGAGGTCGAAGGAATTGTCCGTAGAGCTCCGAGACAGGATTGTGTTGAGGCACAGATCTGGGGAAGGGTACCAAAACATTTCTGCAGCAATGAAAGGTCCCCAAGAACACAGTGGCCTCCATCATTCTGAAATGGAACAAGTTTGGAACCACCAAAGACTCTTCCTAGAGCTGGCCGCAGCATTCCACCAATCAGGCCTTTATGGTAGAGTGGCCAGACAAGATTCTCTGGTCTGATAAAACCAAGATTAAACTCTGTGGCCTGAATGCCAAGCGAGGAGGAAACCTGGCACCATCCCTACGGTGAAGCATGGTGGTGGCAGCATCACGTCTGGAGGAAACCTGGCCCCATCCCTACGGTGAAGCATGGTGGTGGCAGCATCACGTCTGGAGGAAACCTGGCACCATCCCTACGGTGAAGCATGGTGGTGGCAGCATCATGCTGTGGGGATGTTTTTTCAGCAGCAGGGACTGGGAGACTAGTCAGGATCGGGAAAGATGAACGGAGCAAAGTACAGAGAGATCCTTGATAACAACATGCTTCAGAGCGCTCAGCACCTCAGACTGGGGCGAAGGTTCACCTTCCAACAGGACGACGACACAAGAATGGCTTTGGAACAAGTCTCTGAATGTCCTTGAGTGGCCCAGCCAGAGCCCGGACTTGAACCCGATCGAACATCTCTGGAGAGACCTGAAAATAGCTGTGCAGCAACGCTCCCCATCCAACCTGACAGATCTTGAGAGGATCTGCAGAGAAGAATGGGAGAAACTCCCCAATTGCAGGTGTGCCAAGCTTGTAGCGTCATACACAAGAAGACTCAAGGCTGTAATCGCTGCCAAAGGTGCTTCAACAAAGTCCTGAGTAAAGGGTCTGAATACTGATGTAACGGTGTTGTTTCTGTTTTAGCTTTACGGGGTATTGTGATGTCATTATGATGTCATTATGGGGTATTGTGATGTCATTATGATGTCATTATGGGGTATTGTGATGTCATTATGGGGTATTGTGATGTCATTATGGGATATTGTGATGTCATTATGGGGTATTGTGATGTCATTATGGGATATTGTGATGTCATTATGGGATATTGTGATGTCATTATGGGGTAGTGTGTGTAGATTGATGAGGGGGGAAAAACAATTTAATCCATTTTAGAATAAGACTAACGTAACAAAATGTGGAAAAAGTCAAGGGGCCTTCTGAAGACACCTGTATGTTGTGGAACATTTCATACACGTTACCTCACTAAATAAAGGCCAGGGTTGAGTAGGCGGAGCCTGAGAGAGTTTTACCTGGCGCAGGAACTTATTGGCTATGAGAGCATCAGGGGAGACATTCGATTGGCTACAGGTGGGACACACATGTTCCTCTGACTCCAGCAGAGACGTACGGATACCTGAGGAGAGGAGACAGCATCAGTCACTATGGATACCTGAGGAGACAGCATCAGTCACTATGAATACCTGAGGAGAGGAGACAGCATCAGTCACTATGGATACCTGAGGAGACAGCATCAGTCACTATGGATACCTGAGGAGAGGAGACAGCATCAGTCACTATGGATACCTGAGGAGAGGAGAGAGCATCAGTCACTATGGATACCTGAGGAGAGGAGACAGCATCAGTCACTATGGATACCTGAGGAGAGAGCATCAGTCACTATGGATACCTGAGGAGACAGCATCAGTCACTATGGATACCTGAGGAGAGGAGAGAGCATCAGTCACTATGGATACCTGAGGAGAGGAGACAGCATCAGTCACTATGGATACCTGAGAGGAGACAGCATCAGTCACTATGGATACCTGAGGAGACAGCATCAGTCACTATGGATACCTGAGGAGAGGAGACTGCATCAGTCACTATGGATACCTGAGGAGAGGAGACAGCATCAGTCACTATGGATACCTGAGGAGAGGAGACAGCATCAGTCACTATGGATACCTGAGGAGAGGAGACAGCATCAGTCACTATGGATACCTGAGGAGACAGCATCAGTCACTATGGATACCTGAGGAGAGGAGACAGCATCAGTCACTATGGATACCTGAGGAGAGGAGAGAGCATCAGTCATTATGGATACGTGAGGAGAGGAGACAGCATCAGTCATTATGGATACGTGAGGAGAGGAGACAGCATCAGTCACTATGGATACCTGAGGAGAGAGCATCAGTCACTATGGATACCTGAGGAGACAGCATCAGTCACTATGGATACCTGAGGAGAGGAGAGAGCATCAGTCACTATGGATACCTGAGGAGAGGAGACAGCATCAGTCACTATGGATACCTGAGATGAGACAGCATCAGTCACTATGGATACCTGAGGAGACAGCATCAGTCACTATGGATACCTGAGGAGACAGCATCAGTCACTATGGATACCTGAGGAGAGGAGAGAGCATCAGTCACTATGGATACCTGAGGAGAGGAGACAGCATCAGTCACTATGGATACCTGAGGAGAGGAGACAGCATCAGTCACTATGGATACCTGAGGAGACAGCATCAGTCACTATGGATACCTGAGGAGAGGAGACAGCATCAGTCACTATGGATACCTGAGGAGAGGAGAGAGCATCAGTCACTATGGATACCTGAGGAGAGGAGACAGCATCAGTCACTATGGATACCTGAGGAGAGAGCATCAGTCACTATGGATACCTGAGGAGACAGCATCAGTCACTATGGATACCTGAGGAGAGGAGAGAGCATCAGTCACTATGGATACCTGAGGAGAGGAGACAGCATCAGTCACTATGGATACCTGAGAGGAGACAGCATCAGTCACTATGGATACCTGAGGAGACAGCATCAGTCACTATGGATACCTGAGGAGAGGAGAGAGCATCAGTCACTATGGATACCTGAGGAGAGGAGACAGCATCAGTCACTATGGATACCTGAGGAGAGGAGACAGCATCAGTCACTATGGATACCTGAGGAGAGGAGACAGCATCAGTCACTATGGATACCTGAGGAGACAGCATCAGTCACTATGGATACCTGAGGAGAGGAGACAGCATCAGTCACTATGGATACCTGAGGAGAGGAGACAGCATCAGTCACTATGGATACCTGAGGAGACAGCATCAGTCACTATGGATACCTGAGGAGACAGCATCAGTCACTATGGATACCTGAGGAGAGGAGAGAGCATCAGTCACTATGGATACCTGAGGAGAGGAGACAGCATCAGTCACTATGGATACCTGAGGAGAGGAGACAGCATCAGTCACTATGGATACCTGAGGAGACAGCATCAGTCACTATGGATACCTGAGGAGAGGAGACAGCATCAGTCACTATGGATACCTGAGGAGACAGCATCAGTCACTATGGATACCTGAGGAGACAGCATCAGTCACTATGGATACCTGAGGAGAGGAGACAGCATCAGTCATCAGGTCTTTACAGGTGTGTGTTTGTCGACTCACAGTCGTCGCAGTAGGAGTTGCCACAGCAGGGAATGACCACAGCGTCAGTCATCAGGTCTTTACAGAGCAGACAGAGGAGCTCATCAGGGACTGGATCCTCGTCCTCCTCGGAACTGGACTGGTCCCTGGGGACGAACGGAGGCCTCTCCTTCTTACCTAAAGCGTAGGCCTCACTGTGGAGGACACACACATAGAGGTTTACGGGTTAGACGTCAGAGGTCAGGGGTTAAAGGTCAGGCAGACCATAACCTTTCTAAAAACTCATGTCTGAGGTGGTTACTCAAATCTCTAAATAAATGTATCACTAGCCACTTTAAACAATGCCACTCTATATAATGTTTACATACCCTACATTACTCATCTCATATGTATACGTATATACTGTACTCTATATCATCGACTGTATCCTTATGTAATACATGTATCACTAGCCACTTTAAACTATGCCACTTTGTTTACATACTCATCTCATTTGTACATACTGTACTCGATACCCTCTACTGTATCTTGCCTATGCTGCTCTGTACCATCACTCATTCATATATCCTTATGTACATATTCTTTATCCCCTTACACTGTGTACAAGACAGTAGTTTTGGAATTGTTAGTTAGATTACTTGTTATTACTGCATTGTCGGAACTAGAAGCACAAGCATTTCGCTACACTCGCATTAACATCTGCTAACCATGTGTATGTGACCATTAACATCTGCTAACCATGTGTATGTGACCATTAACATCTGCTAACCATGTGTATGTGACCATTAACATCTGCTAACCATGTGACCATTAACATCTGCTAACCATGTGACCATTAACATCTGCTAGAGGTCGGGTCAGAGGTCGGGTCAGAGGTCGGCAGTAACTCACGCGTCTATCGTAGGGATGGCGTAGTGGCCGGTGTTAGTCAACGGGGGGGGGTCAGAGGTCGGCAGTAACTCACGCGTCTATCGTAGGGATGGCGTAGTGGCCGGTGTTGGTCAACAGGGGGGGGGGTCAGAGGTCGGCAGTAACTCACGCGTCTATCGTAGGGATGGCGTAGTGGCCGGTGTTGGTCAACAGGGGGGGGGGTCAGAGGTCGGCAGTAACTCACGCGTCTATCGTAGGGATGGCGTAGTGGCCGGTGTTGGTCAACAGGGGGGGGGGGGGGGGGGGTCAGAGGTCGGCAGTAACTCACGCGTCTATCGTAGGGATGGCGTAGTGGCCGGTGTTGGTCAACATGGCTCCCTTTATAGACGGGTCGTCCACTTCCTTCATGAAGGAACGGGGGATGCCGGTACTCTTCTTGATCCTCTGGGGCGGCTCAAACCCTTTCTCCTTCTAACACACACACACACACACACACACACACACACACACACAACCACACACATTTACTGGGTTGCTCTGGACAACGATAACACACACACACCAAGGATGTGTTGTCTTACCCCGTTAGTAGGACAGTTCCTGATGTGATGTCCGTTCTTGCCACAGCGATAACAGGTGTAGTTGGCTGGAGGGGGACCGGTCAACTTCTTCACATAACTAATAACATGAATACAACGTTAACACAACGTTAACACGTTACTGATAGTCAAGACAGCTGTCAACATTAACATGTTAACACAACGTTAATACTTCCTGGTTCAGTTACAGGATAGAGCTGCTGTTACATCCTGGTTCAGTTACAGGATAGAGCTGCTGTTACATCCTCTACCGGTTCAGTTACAGGATAGAGCTGCTGTTACATCCTGGTTCAGTTACAGGATAGAGCTGCTGTTACATCCTGGTTCAGTTACAGGATAGAGCTGCTGTTACATCCTCTACCGGTTCAGTTACAGGATAGAGCTGCTGTTACATCCTGGTTCAGTTACAGGATAGAGCTGCTGTTACATCCTCTACCGGTTCAGTTACAGGATAGAGCTCCTGTTACATCCCGGTTCAGTTACAGGATAGAGCTGCTGTTACACCCTGATTCAGTTACAGGATAGAGCCGCTGTTAGATCCTGGTTCAGTTACAGGATAGAGCTGCTGTTACACCCTGGTTCAGTTACAGGATAGAGCTGCTGTTACATCCTGGTTCAGTTACAGGATAGAGGTGCTGTTACATCCTCTACCGGTTCAGTTACAGGATAGAGCTGCTGTTACATCCTGGTTCAGTTACAGGATAGAGCTGCTGTTACATCCTCTACCGGTTCAGTTACAGGATAGAGCTGCTGTTACATCCTGGTTCAGTTACAGGATAGAGCTGCTGTTACATCCTGGTTCAGTTACAGGATAGAGCTGCTGTTACATCCTGGTTCAGTTACAGGATAGAGCTGCTGCTACATCCTGGTTCAGTTACAGGATAGAGCTGCTGCTACATCCTGGTTCAGTTACAAGATAGAGCTGCTGTTACATCCTCTACCGGTTCAGTTACAGGATAGAGTTGCTGCTACTTCCTGGTTCAGTTACAGGATAGGGTCGTAGTCGTGATTGGACTGTGTGTGGTAATACTCACTGTATGGGGTCGTAGTCGTGATTGGACTGTGTGTGGTAATACTCACTGTATGGGGTCGTAGTCGTGATTGGACTGTGACATCATGGCTCTGATCTTGTCGTCCTCCGATGCGTTGGCCTCCGCCAGGTTCGCCGTCTGTTCCCAGAAACCACCAGGATATATGACATAGTTAGATAGAGACCAGGGGTCACCAGGATATATGACATAGTTAGATAGAGACCAGGGGTCACCAGGATATATGACATAGTTAGATAGAGACCATGGGTGAAAGAGGACAGACAGACACAGACAGACAGAGTCAACTAGTATATAGACAGGGGAGGGGAGAGAGTCAACTAGTATATAGACAGGGGAGGGGAGAGAGTCAACTAGTATATCGACAGGGGAGAGAGTCAACTAGTATATAGACAGGGGAGAGGAGAGAGTCAACTAGTATATAGACAGGGGAGGGGAGAGAGTCAACTAGTATATAGACAGGGGAGGGGAGAGAGTCAACTAGTATATAGACAGGGGAGAGAGTCAACTAGTATATAGACAGGGGAGGGGAGAGAGTCAACTAGTATATAGACAGGGGAGAGAGTCAACTAGTATATAGACAGGGGAGAGGAGAGAGTCAACTAGTATATAGACAGGGGAGGGGAGAGAGTCAACTAGTATATAGACAGGGGAGAGAGTCAACTAGTATATAGACAGGGGAGAGGAGAGAGTCAACTAGTATATAGACAGGGGAGGGGAGAGAGTCAACTAGTATATAGACAGGGGAGGGGAGAGAGTCAACTAGTATATAGACAGGGGAGGGGAGAGAGTCAACTAGTATATAGACAGGGGAGAGGAGAGAGTCAACTAGTATATAGACAGGGGAGAGGAGAGAGTCAACTAGTATATAGACAGGGGAGAGGAGAGAGTCAACTAGTATATAGACAGGGGAGAGGAGAGAGTCAACTAGTATATAGACAGGGGAGAGGAGAGAGTCAACTAGTATATAGACAGGGGAGAGGAGAGAGTCAACTAGTATATAGACAGGGGAGGGGAGAGAGTCAACTAGTATATAGACAGGGGAGAGGAGAGAGTCAACTAGTATATAGACAGGGGAGGGGAGAGAGTCAACTAGTATATAGACAGGGGAGAGGAGAGAGTCAACTAGTATATAGACAGGGGAGGGGAGAGAGTCAACTAGTATATAGACAGGGGAGAGGAGAGAGTCAACTAGTATATAGACAGGGGAGAGAGTCAACTAGTATATAGACAGGGGAGAGGAGAGAGTCAACTAGTATATAGACAGGGGAGGGGAGAGAGTCAACTAGTATATAGACAGGGGAGAGGAGAGAGTCAACTAGTATATAGACAGGGGAGAGAGTCAACTAGTATATAGACAGGGGAGAGGAGAGAGTCAACTAGTATATAGACAGGGGAGGGGAGAGAGTCAACTAGTATATAGACAGGGGAGAGAGTCAACTAGTATATAGACAGGGGAGGGGAGAGAGTCAACTAGTATATAGACAGGGGAGAGGAGAGAGTCAACTAGTATATAGACAGGGGAGAGGAGAGAGTCAACTAGTACATAGACAGAGGAGAGAGTCAACTAGTATATAGACAGGGAAGAGGAGAGAGTCAACTAGTATATAGACAGGGGAGAGGAGAGAGTCAACTAGTATATAGACAGGGGAGAGGAGAGAGTCAACTAGTATATAGACAGGGGAGAGGAGAGAGTCAACTAGTATATAGACAGGGTAGGGGAGAGAGTCAACTAGTATATAGACAGAGGAGAGAGTCAACTAGTATATAGACAGGGGAGGGGAGAGAGTCAACTAGTATATAGACAGGGGAGGGGAGAGAGTCAACTAGTATATAGACAGGGGAGAGGAGAGAGTCAACTAGTATATAGACAGGGGAGAGAGTCAACTAGTATATAGACAGGGGAGAGGAGAGAGTCAACTAGTATATAGACAGGGGAGGGGAGAGAGTCAACTAGTATATAGACAGGGGAGGGGAGAGAGTCAACTAGTATATAGACAGGGGAGGGGAGAGAGTCAACTAGTATATAGACAGGGGAGGGGAGAGAGTCAACTAGTATATAGACAGGGGAGGGGAGAGAGTCAACTAGTATATAGACAGGGGAGGGGAGAGAGTCAACTTGTATATAGACAGGGGAGGGGAGAGAGTCAACTAGAATATAGACAGGGGAGAGGAGAGAGTCAACTAGTATATAGACAGGGGAGAGGAGAGAGTCAACTAGTATATAGACAGGGGAGAGGAGAGAGTCAACTAGTATATAGACAGGGGAGTCTGCGTCTAACCTAGTCAGTCTGTTAGATCTGTGTCTAACCTAGTCAGTCTGTTAGATCTGTGTCTAACCTAGTCAGTCTGTTAGATCTGTGTCTAACCTAGTCAGTCTGATAGATCTGTGTCTAACCTAGTCAGTCTGTTAGATCTGTGTCTAACCTAGTCAGTCTGTTAGATCTGTGTCTAACCTAGTCAGTCTGTTAGGTCCTGATAGATCTGTGTCTAACCTAGTCAGTCTGATAGATCTGCGTCTAACCTAGTCAGTCTGTTAGATCTGTGTCTAACCTAGTCAGTCTGTTAGATCTGTGTCTAACCTAGTCAGTCTGTTAGGTCTGTGTCTGACCTAGTCAGTCTGTTAGGTCTGTGTCTAACCTAGTCAGTCTGTTAGATCTGTGTCTAACCTAGTCAGTCTGATAGATCTGTGTCTAACCTAGTCAGTCTGTTAGGTCCTGATAGATTTGTATCTAACCTAGTCAGTCTGATAGATCTGTATCTAACCTAGTCAGTCTGTTAGATCTGTGTCTAACCTAGTCAGTCTGTTAGATCTGTGTCTCATCTAGTCAGTCTGATAGATCTGTGTCTAACCTAGTCAGTCTGATAGATCTGTGTCTAACCTAGTCAGTCGGTTAGATCTGTGTCTAACCTAGTCAGTCGGTTAGATCTGTCTCTAACCTAGTCAGTCTGTTAGGTCTGTGTCTGACCTACTCAGTCTGTTAGGTCTGTGTCTGACCTAGTCAGTCTGTTATGTCCTGATAGATCTGTGTCTCATTTAGTCAGTCTGTTAGATCTGTGTCTGACCTAGTCAGTCTGTTAGGTCTGTGTCTGACCTAGTCAGCCTGTTATGTCCTGATAGATCTGTGTCTAACCTAGTCAGTCTGTTAGGTCCTGTTAGATCTGTGTCTAACCTAGTCAGTCTGTTAGATCTGTGTCTAACCTAGTCAGTCTGTTAGATCTGTGTCTAACCTAGTTTGTCTGTTAGGTCCTGATAGATCTGTGTCTAACCTAGTCAGTCTGTTAGATCTGTGTCTAACCTAGTCAGTCTGTTAGATCTGTGTCTAACCTAGTCAGTCTGATAGATCTGCGTCTAACCTAGTCAGTCTGTTAGATCTGTGTCTAACCTAGTCAGTCTGTTAGATCTGTGTCTAACCTAGTCAGTCTGTTAGATCTGTGTCTAACCTAGTCAGTCTGTTAGATCTGTGTCTAACCTAGTCAGTCTGTTAGATCTGTGTCTCATCTAGTCAGTCTGTTAGATGTGTCTGACCTAGTCAGTCTGTTAGGTCCTGATAGATCTGTATCTAACCTAGTCAGTCTGATAGATCTGTGTCTAACCTAGTCAGTCTGTTAGATCTGTGTCTAACCTAGTCAGTCTGTTAGATCTGTGTCTCATCTAGTCAGTCTGATAGATGTGTCTGACCTAGTCAGTCTGTTACGTCCTGATAGATCTGTGTCTAACCTAGTCAGTCTGTTAGATCTGTGTCTAACCTAGTCAGTCTGTTAGATCTGTGTCTAACCAAGTCAGTCTGATAGATCTGTGTCTAACCTAGTCAGTCTGATAGATCTGTGTCTAACCTAGTCAGTCTGATAGATCTGTGTCTAACCTAGTCAGTCTGTTAGATCTGTGTCTAACCTAGTCAGTCTGTTAGGTCATGATAGATCTGTGTCTAACCTAGTCAGTCTGTTAGGTTAGATCTGTGTCTAACCTAGTCGGTCTGTTAGGTCTGTGTCTAACCTAGTCAGTCTGATAGATCTGTGTCTAACCTAGTCAGTCTGTTAGATCTGTGTCTAACCTAGTCAGTCTGTTAGATCTGTGTCTAACCTAGTCAGTCTGTTAGATCTGTGTCTAACCTAGTCAGTCTGTTAGATCTGTGTCTAACCTAGTCAGTCTGTTAGATCTGTGTCTAACCTAGTCAGTCTGTTAGATCTGTGTCTAACCTAGTCAGTCTGATAGATCTGTGTCTAACCTAGTCAGTCTGATAGATCTGTGTCTAACCTAGTCAGTCTGTTAGATCTGTGTCTAACCTAGTCAGTCTGTTAGATCTGTGTCTAACCTAGTCAGTCTGATAGATCTGTGTCTAACCTAGTCAGTCTGATAGGTCCTGATAGATCTGTGTCTAACCTAGTCAGTCTGATAGATCTGTGTCTAACCTAGTCAGTCTGTTAGATCTGTGTCTAACCTAGTCAGTCTGATAGATCTGTGTCTAACCTAGTCAGTCTGTTAGATCTGTGTCTAACCTAGTCAGTCTGTTAGATCTGTGTCTGACCTAGTCAGTCTGTTAGGTCTGTGTCTGACCTAGTCAGTCTGTTAGGTCTGTGTCTGACCTAGTCAGTCTGTTAGGTCTGTGTCTAACCTAGTCAGTCTGATAGATCTGTGTCTAACCTAGTCAGTCTGTTAGATCTGTGTCTAACCTAGTCAGTCTGATAGATCTGTGTCTAACCTAGTCAGTCTGTTATGTCCTGATAGATCTGTGTCTAACCTAGTCAGTCTGTTAGGTCTGTGTCTAACCTAGTCAGTCTGTTAGATCTGTGTCTCATCTAGTCAGTCTGTTAGATGTGTCTGACCTAGTCAGTCTGTTAGGTCCTGATAGATCTGTATCTAACCTAGTCAGTCTGATAGATCTGTGTCTAACCTAGTCAGTCTGTTAGATCTGTGTCTAACCTAGTCAGTCTGTTAGATCTGTGTCTCATCTAGTCAGTCTGATAGATGTGTCTGACCTAGTCAGTCTGTTACGTCCTGATAGATCTGTGTCTAACCTAGTCAGTCTGTTAGATCTGTGTCTAACCTAGTCAGTCTGTTAGATCTGTGTCTAACCAAGTCAGTCTGATAGATCTGTGTCTAACCTAGTCAGTCTGATAGATCTGTGTCTAACCTAGTCAGTCTGATAGATCTGTGTCTAACCTAGTCAGTCTGTTAGATCTGTGTCTAACCTAGTCAGTCTGTTAGGTCATGATAGATCTGTGTCTAACCTAGTCAGTCTGTTAGGTTAGATCTGTGTCTAACCTAGTCGGTCTGTTAGGTCTGTGTCTAACCTAGTCAGTCTGATAGATCTGTGTCTAACCTAGTCAGTCTGTTAGATCTGTGTCTAACCTAGTCAGTCTGTTAGATCTGTGTCTAACCTAGTCAGTCTGTTAGATCTGTGTCTAACCTAGTCAGTCTGTTAGATCTGTGTCTAACCTAGTCAGTCTGTTAGATCTGTGTCTAACCTAGTCAGTCTGTTAGATCTGTGTCTAACCTAGTCAGTCTGATAGATCTGTGTCTAACCTAGTCAGTCTGATAGATCTGTGTCTAACCTAGTCAGTCTGTTAGATCTGTGTCTAACCTAGTCAGTCTGTTAGATCTGTGTCTAACCTAGTCAGTCTGATAGATCTGTGTCTAACCTAGTCAGTCTGATAGGTCCTGATAGATCTGTGTCTAACCTAGTCAGTCTGATAGATCTGTGTCTAACCTAGTCAGTCTGTTAGATCTGTGTCTAACCTAGTCAGTCTGATAGATCTGTGTCTAACCTAGTCAGTCTGTTAGATCTGTGTCTAACCTAGTCAGTCTGTTAGATCTGTGTCTGACCTAGTCAGTCTGTTAGGTCTGTGTCTGACCTAGTCAGTCTGTTAGGTCTGTGTCTGACCTAGTCAGTCTGTTAGGTCTGTGTCTAACCTAGTCAGTCTGATAGATCTGTGTCTAACCTAGTCAGTCTGTTAGATCTGTGTCTAACCTAGTCAGTCTGATAGATCTGTGTCTAACCTAGTCAGTCTGTTATGTCCTGATAGATCTGTGTCTAACCTAGTCAGTCTGTTAGGTCTGTGTCTAACCTAGTCAGTCTGTTAGATCTGTGTCTAACCTAGTCAGTCTGTTAGATCTGTGTCTAACCTAGTCGGTCTGTTAGGTCCTGTTAAATCTGTGTCTAACCTAGTCAGTCTGTTAGGTCTGTGTCTAACCTAGTCAGTCTGATAGATCTGTGTCTAACCTAGTCAGTCTGATAGATCTGTGTCTAACCTAGTCAGTCTGATAGATCTGTGTCTAACCTAGTCGGTCTGTTAGGTCCTGTTAAATCAGCGTCTAACCTAGTCGGTCTGCTCAGATTGATCTGAAAAAACATTGCTCACGCAACTTATTTCTCACGAGAAAATACTAATCTACCAGATTCACTTGAATCGACTTTACTAAAATAAGGACAGGAAGTGTAAATCCACTGGGGGAGAAAACAGATATTATCCTTCAAGAATACATGAGTAGTAGTCCACACATAAATGGTCAGGGGTCTAGGAGACGTTTTATTGGATAAAACATTCACACTCCCACATTTCAGGTACCCAATCACAGCTACACGCATAAATGGTCAGGGGTCTAGGAGACGTTTTATTGGATAAAACATTCATACTCCCACATTCCAGCTACCCAATCACAGCAACACACATAAATGGTCAGGGGTCTAGGAGACGTTTTATTGGATAAAACATTCACACTCCCACATTTCAGCTACCCAATCACAGCTACACGCATAAATGGTCAGGGGTCTAGGAGACGTTTTATTGGATAAAACATTCACACTCCCACATTCCAGCTACCCAATCACAGCTACACGCATAAATGGTCAGGGGTCTCAGAGACGTTTGCCAAGTTTTATTGGATAAAACATTCACACTCCCACATTCCAGCTACCCAATCAAAACACAGTCCTTCTAACAGCTGACTGTCATTACAAGCCCGTTAACACCATTAAAAGCAGTAAATGCTGTTCTCTGGTTGAACGTCACAGGGTATAAATATATATATATATATATAAACGAACAATAACAAAATCAGTCCCATCACAACATCAACAGAAGGGTTCAGCCAAGAAACACGTCCGTGTAGGTTTGTGTTTTACTTCAGCAAACGACATATTTGAGGATAAATTACATCTGCTAAATGTTATATATATATATATATATATTTATATAAAGTTAATCTCTTCAAAAACACAGTGTGGTGACAAAGCATGGTGCAGTAGAGAGGATTTGGCAAGTTGAAATGTTTTTAAAAAAAGTTGTTACATGGGCTTCAATAAGTTTTGAAATCGAGATTGATAACAGGTTTGTTTTATAAATTAGTGTCCTAGGGGTGAAAGGTCATGTATGAGCAAAAAATAAATCAATAAATAAAACAACCCGTTGAGTCTTCATTTAGAGAGAGAAGAAGAAGAAGGGAAAAAAACGAGGCGAACGCTTCATTCTTCAGGATGCGTGTTCGGGAACGAGTGTGTGTGGGTGTGTGTAACGTACGAGTGTGTGTGTGTGACGTACGAGTGTGTGTGTGTGTGTGACGTACGAGTGTGTGTGTGTGTGTGTGTGTGTAACGAACGAGTGTGTGTGTGTGTAACGTACGAGTGTGTGTGTGTGTGTGTGTGTAACGTACGAGTGTGTGTGTGTGTGTGTGTGTAACGTACGAGTGTAAGCAGCAGCAAGTGTGCGTCTCCTTCAGACTAAAAAGACAGAGAGAAATCTCTTTACATGACCAGGGACAGTAAACAAATCACATCAAAATCAAAACCACCAATTAATATCATTACAACCAAGTCAGTCAACATCACTTTTTAAAAACAAGGTTTTTTTAACACTTAGTTTCAATCCAACTTAACTGTTTTAAGAGAAAAGAGAGAGAAGAGGAGAGAAGGAAAGGAGGGAAGGAGAGAAGGAGAGAAGAGGAGAGAAGGAAAGGAGAGGAGAGAAGGAGAGGAGAGAAGGAGAGGAGAGAAGGAGAGAAGGGAAGGAGAGAAGGAGAGAAGGGACGAGGAGAGAAGGAGAGAAGGGAAGGAGAGAAGGAGAGAAGAGGAGAGAAGGAGAGAAGGAGAGAAGAGAAGGAGAGAATATATAGTTTACCTTTGAAAGTTGGGCCAGTGATATTGATGAAGCATGATCATCAATCTGTTTGAGACAAAAATCAGATTACTGCTCCATCACACACACACACACACACACACAGTGTAGAGTAACACACGAGCTAGATATCTACTGTCAAAACCGTGTTGATGGTATTAACTAGTCAGTTATGAAACACTGGAACAGACATTGCCATAATAAACACACGTCAGCTTGGTAATGAGACATGAATAAACACACGTCAGCTTGGTAATGAGACATGAATAAACACACGTCAGCTTGGTAATGAGACATGAATAAACACACGTCAGCTTGGTAATGAGACATGAATAAACACACGTCAGCTTGGTAATGAGACATGAATAAACACACGTCAGCTTGGTAATGAGACATGAATAAACACACGTCAGCTTGGTAATGAGACATGAAAAGGACCATTAGAAATGAAAGTCCCCAAACAACCTAATCATTTTTATTTATTTTTTTTACCTTCAGAACAAATTAATGATTTACAAAAAAAGGGACCAGTTCATTTCATAAAACATCCCAAAAAGTCTTAGTGACATTAAATTAGGTCTTTGTAAAAATATGTTTTTTAAAAGAGTACCCCCTCCCCCAGTTTCACGGGCGTCTAATCCCCCTCCCCCAGTTTCACGGGCGTCTAATCCCCCTCTTCCAGTTTCACGGGCGTCTAATCCCCCTCCTCCAGTTTCACGGGCGTCTAATCCCCCTCCTCCAGTTTCACGGGCGTCTAATCCCCCTCCTCCAGTTTCACGGGCGTCTAATCCCCCCTCCCCCAGTTTCACGGGCGTCTAATCCCCCTCCTCCAGTTTCACGGGCGTCTAATCCCCCTCCTCCAGTTTCACGGGCGTCTAATCCCCCTCCTCCAGTTTCACGGGCGTCTAATCCCCCTCCTCCAGTTTCACGGGCGTCTAATCCCCCTCCCCCAGTTTCACGGGCGTCTAATCCCCCTCCTCCAGTTTCACGGGCGTCTAATCCCCCTCCCCCAGTTTCACGGGCGTCTAATCCCCCTCCTCCAGTTTCACGGGCGTCTAATCCCCCTCCTCCAGTTTCACGGGCGTCTAATCCCCCTCCCCCAGTTTCACGGGCGTCTAATCCCCCTCCTCCAGTTTCACGGGCGTCTAATCCCCCTCCCCCAGTTTCACGGGCGTCTAATCCCCCTCCCCCAGTTTCACGGGCGTCTAATCCCCCTCCTCCAGTTTCACGGGCGTCTAATCCCCCTCCTCCAGTTTCACGGGCGTCTAATCCCCCTCCCCCAGTTTCACGGGCGTCTAATCCCCCTCCTCCAGTTTCACGGGCGTCTAATCCCCCTCCTCCAGTTTCACGGGCGTCTAATCCCCCTCCCCCAGTTTCACGGGCGTCTAATCCCCCTCCTCCAGTTTCACGGGCGTCTAATCCCCCTCCCCCAGTTTCACGGGCGTCTAATCCCCCTCCTCCAGTTTCACGGGCGTCTAATCCCCCTCCCCCAGTTTCACGGGCGTCTAATCCCCCTCCTCCAGTTTCACGGGCGTCTAATCCCCCTCCTCCAGTTTCACGGGCGTCTAATCCCCCTCCTCCAGTTTCACGGGCGTCTAATCCCCCTCCTCCAGTTTCACGGGCGTCTAATCCCCCTCCTCCAGTTTCACGGGCGTCTAATCCCCCTCCTCCAGTTTCACGGGCGTCTAATCCCCCTCCTCCAGTTTCACGGGCGTCTAATCCCCCTCCTCCAGTTTCACGGGCGTCTAATCCCCCTCCTCCAGTTTCACGGGCGTCTAATCCCCCTCCTCCAGTTTCACGGGCGTCTAATCCCCCTCCTCCAGTTTCACGGGCGTCTAATCCCCCTCCTCCAGTTTATGTTAGCAACATGCTAACACCCTGTGTGACTTGCTTCTTGTATAGGTGTTAGCAACATGCTAACATCCTGTGTGACTTGCTTCTTGTATAGGTGTTAGCAACATGCTAACATCCTGTGTGACTTGCTTCTTGTATAGGTGTTAGCAACATGCTAACATCCTGTGTGACTTGCCTCTTGTATAGGTGTTAGCAACATGCTAACATCCTGTGTGACTTGCTTCTTGTATAGGTGTTAGCAACATGCTAACATCCTGTGTGACTTGCTAATTGTATAGGTGTTAGCACACATGCTAACATCCTGTGTTCAAGGCACACTTAACCAGCATGGCTACCACAGCATTCTGCAGTGATACACCATTCCATCTGGTTTGCACTTAGTGGGACTACGTTGGTTTATCAACAGGACAATGACCCAGAACACACCTCCAGCCTGTGTAAGAGCTACTTGACCAAGAAGGAGAGTGATGGAGTGCTGCATCAGATGACCAGGTCTCCACAATCCCCCGACCTCAACCCAGTTGAGATGGTTTGGGATGAGTTGGACCCGCAGAGTGAAGGAAAAGCAGCCAACAAGTGCTCAGCATACATAGCCCATCTGTAAATAGCCCACCCAACTACCTCATCCCCAAGCATACATAGCCCATCTGTAAATAGCTCAGCCAACTACCTCATCCCCAAGCATACATAGCCCATCTGTAAATAGCCCACCCAACTACCTCATCCCCATATTGTTATTTATTTGCTCCTTTGCACCCCAGTATCTCTACTTGCACATGAATCTCCTGCACATCTATCACTCCAGTGTTTAATTGCTATATGGTAATGATTTCGCTTCTATGGCCTATTTATTGCCTTACCTCCCTACATTTCCACACACTGGACATAGATTGTTCTATTGTGTTATTGACTGACTATGTTTACTCCATGTGTAACTCTGTGTCGTTATCTGTGTCGCACTGCTTTGGTTTATCTTGGTCAGGGTCTCAGTTGTAAATGAGAACTTGTTCTCAGCTGGCCGACCTGGTTAAATGAAGGTGAAAATATATAAAAACATGTGGGAACTCCTCCAAGACTGTTGGAAAAGTATTCCAGGTGACTACCTCATGAAGCTGGTTGAGAGAATGCCAAGAGTGTGAAAAAGCTGTCATCAAGAAGGCTACTAAAATCTATTTATTTTTTTGGTTACTACATGATTCCATATGTGTTAGTTGATCGTTTTAATGTCTTCACTATTATTCTACAATGTAGAAAATAAAAACCCTTGAGGTGTGTTCAAAACTTTTGACTGGTACTGTAGTTTTAAAAAAACAAGACAACACTAGAATGGTATGACAAGACATTTCACACACGTGTGTGTGTGTGTGTGTGTGTGTGTGTGTGTGTGTGTATTCGTTACATACTCCTTTGGAGGATCCAATGGAAAAGTGACAGTGTTCTGAAGAACGATCTCCTTTGGAGGATCCGACGGGGAGGTTCTGAACGGGGAAGTGATTCTGTTCTGAAAAACGCTCACTGGAACACACAGAGAGAGAGAGACAGGAGAGAGAGAGGACAGAGAGAGAGAGGACAGAGAGAGAGGGCAGAGAGAGAGAGGACAGAGAGAGAGGACAGAGAGAGAGGGCAGAGAGAGAGAGGACAGAGAGAGAGAGGACAGAGAGAGAGGAGAAAGAGAGAGAGAGTTAAATTCATGTTGGTCATTCAGACGCTCTTCTCCAGACAGACACACGTCCAAGTTTAAAATAGTCAGTCTAGAAAAATAAAAGCAGGATTCACAACTTGTTTGAGCCTGAAATTCCAAAAACCGACACGTCTGACCTGTCGTGTGTCTGTTACCCCCAGACCTGTCGTGTGTCTGTTACCCCCAGACCTGTCGTGTGTCTGTTACCCCCAGACCTGTCGTGTGCCTGTTACCCCCAGACCTGTCGTGTGCCTGTTACCCCCAGACCTGTCGTGTGCCTGTTACCCCCAGATCTGTCGTGTGCCTGTTACCCCCAGACCTGTCGTGTGTCTGTTACCCCCAAACCAGACCTGCCACCACACCCCCAGCAGCACCACACCCCCAGCAGCACCACACCACCACACCCCCAGCAGCACCACACCCCCTGCAGCACCACACCCCCACACCCCCTGCAGCACCACACCCCCAGCAGCACCACACCCCCACACCCCCTGCAGCACCCCCACACCCCCAGCAGCACCCCCACACCCCCAGCAGCACCCCCACACCCCCAGCAGCACCACACCCCCAGCAGCACCACACCCATAGCAACACCACACTCCCTGCAGCACCACACCCCCTGCAGCCCCACACCCCCAGCAGCACCACACCCCCAGCAGCACCACACCCCCTGCAGCACCACACCCCCACACCCCCTGCAGCACCCCCACACCCCCAGCAGCACCCCCACACTCCCAGCAGCACCACACCCCCAGCAGCACTACACCCCCAGCAGCACCACACCCCCAGCAGCACCACACCCCCAGCAGCACCACACCCCTTACAGCAGCACCACACCCCCTACAACACCACACCCCCACACCCCTTACAGCACCACACCACACCCCCTACAACACCACACCCCCACACCCCCTACGGCACCACACCCCCTAAGGCACCACACCCCCTAAGGCACCACACCCCCTACGGCACCACACCCCTTACAGCACCACACCCCCAGCAGCACCACACCCCCACACCCCCTGCAGCACCACACCCCCAGCAGCACCACACCCCCAGCAGCACCACACCCCCAGCAGCACCACACTCCCTGCAGCCCCACACCCCCTGCAGCACCACACCCCCTGCAGCACCACACCCCCAGCAGCACCACACCCCCAGCAGCACCACACCCCTTACAGCAGCACCACACCCCCTACAACACCACACCCCCACACCCCTTACAGCACCACACCCCCTACAGCACCACACCCCCTACAACACCACACCCCCACACCCCTTACAGCACCACACCACACCCCCTACAACACCACACCCCCACACCCCCTACGGCACCACACCCCCTAAGGCACCACACCCCCTACAGCACCACACCCCCACACCCCTTACAACACCACACCCCCTACAGCCCCACACCCCTTACAGCACCACACCCCCTAAGGCACCACACCCCCTACAACACCACACCCCCTACAGCACCACACCCCTTACAGCACCACACCCCCTACAGCCCCACACCCCTTACAGCATCACACCCCCTAAGGCACCACACCCCCTAAGGCACCATACCCCCTACAGCACCACACCCCCTAAGGCACCACACCCCCTAAGGCACCACACCCCCACACCCCCGCAGCACCACCACACCCCCTACAGCACCACACCCCTTACAGCACCACCACACCCCATACAGCACCACCACACCCCCTACAGCACCACACCCCCTACAGCACCACCACACCCCCTACAGCACCACACCCCCTAAGGCACCACATCCCCGCAGCACCACCACACCCCCTACAGCACCACACCCCCTACAGCACCACACCCCCTACAGCACCACCCCCCCTACAGCACCACCCCCTAAGGCACCACATCCCCGCAGCACCACCACACCCCCTACAGCACCACACCCCCTACAGCACCACACCCCCTAAGGCACCACATCCCCGCAGCACCACCACACCCCCTACAGCACCACACCCCCTACAGCACCACCCCCTAAGGCACCACATCCCCCAGCAGCAGGTGTGAGAGAGCAGAGCTGCGGTCCAACGTCCCTTATTTGAATATCTTAACTGACACAGTTCTCAGTTCTCAGTCACACAAACAATCCAGAGCTCCTCACTTAGAAACGAATCTAGATAAATGATCTGGGGCCCACTGCTTCCAACATCAGGAAGAAACAAATCTAGATAAATGATCTGGGGCCCACTGCTTCCAACATCAGGAAGTAACGAATCTAGATAAATGATCTGGGGCCCACTGCTTCCAACATCAGGAAGAAACTAATCTAGATAAATGATCTGGGGCCCACTGCTTCCATCATCAGGAAGTAACGAATCTAGATAAATGATCTGGGGCCCACTGCTTCCATCATCAGGAAGAAACGAATCTAGATAAATGATCTGGGGCCCACTGCTTCCAACATCAGGAAGAAACTAATCTAGACAAATGACCTGGGGCCCACTGCTTCCATCATCAGGAAGTAACGAATCTAGATAAATGATCTGGGGCCCACTGCTTCCATCATCACTTGATGCCACATCAGGAACTGTTTTAAGTGAGAAATAGGCATTGGTCTGTAACCCCTACAGTAGCTATGGTTGGTCTATTGTGCTTCAAACTATGTGCCTGTCTTAGGTCAGTTAGGATCACCACTTTATTTTAAGAATGTGAAATGTCAGAATAATAGTAGAGAGAATGATTTATTTCAGCTTTTATTTCTTTCATCACATTCCCAGTGGGTCAGAAGATTACATACACTCAATTAGTATTTGGTAGCATTAAATTGTTAAACTTGGGTCAAATGTTTCAGGTAGCCTTCCACAAGCTTCCCACAATAAGTAGGGTGAATTTTGGCCCATTCCTCCTGACAGAGCTGGTGTAACTGAGTCAGGTTTGTAGTCCTCCTGACAGAGCTGGTGTAACTGAGTCAGGTTTGTAGGCCTCCTGACAGAGCTGGTGTAACCGAGTCAGGTTTGTAGGCCTCCTGACAGAGCTGGTGTAACTGAGTCAGGTTTGTAGGCCTCCTGACAGAGCTGGTGTAACTGAGTCAGGTTTGTAGGCCTCCTGACAGAGCTGGTGTAACTGAGTCAGGTTTGTAGGCCTCCTGACAGAGCTGGTGTAACTGAGTCAGGTTTGTAGGCCTCCTGACAGAGCTGGTGTAACTGAGACAGGTTTGTAGGCCTCCTGACAGAGCTGGTGTAACTGAGTCAGGTTTGTAGGCCTCTTTGCTTTTTCAGTTCTGCCCACAAATGTTCTATGTGATTGAGGTCAGGGCTTTGTGATGTCCAATCCAGTACCTTGACTTTGTTGTCCTTAAGCCATTTTGCTACAACTTTAGAAGTATGCTTGGGGTCATTGTCCATTTGGAAGGCCCATTTGCAACCAAGCTTTAACTGATGTCTTGAAATGTTGCTTCAGTATATCCACATAATTTTCCGTCCTCATGATGCCATCTATTTTGTGAAGTGCACCAGTCCCTCCTGCAGCAAAGCACCCCCACAACATGATGCTGCCACCCCCGTGCTTCACGGTTGGGATGGTGTTCTTCGGCTTGCAAGCCTCCCCCTTTTTCCTCCAAACATAACGATGGTCATTATGGCCAAACAGTTCTGTTTTTGTTCCATCAGACCGGAGGACATTTCTCCAAAAAGTACGATCTTTGTCCTCATGTGCAGTTGCAAACCGTAGTCTGGCTTTTTTATGGTGGTTTTGGAGCAGTGGCTTCTTCCTTGCTGAGTGGCCTTTCAGGTTGTGTTGATATAGGACTCATTTTATTGTGGATATAGATACTTTTGTACCTGTTTCCTCCAGCATCTTCACAAGGTCCTTTGCTGTTGTTCTGGGATTGATTTTCACTTTTCGCACCAAAGTACGTTCATCTCTAGGAGACAGAACGCGTCTCCTTCCTGAGCGGTATGATGGCTGCGTGGTCCCATGGTGTTTATACTTGTGTACTACTGTTTGCTAGTGTCCAGTCATTAGGTTTGTGTAACCAGTGTCTAACTAGTGTCCAGCCATCTTGGTTTTGGACGGCAGCCGTCTTGGTTTTTGACGGCAGCCGTCTTGGTTTTTGACGGCAGCCATCTTGGTTTTTGACGGCAGCCATCTTGGTTTTTGACGGCAGCCATCTTGGTTTTTGACGGCAGCCATCTTGGTTTTTGACGGCAGCCATCTTGGTTTTTGACGGCAGCCATCTTGGTTTTTGACGGCAGCCATCTTGGTTTTTGACAGCAGCCATCTTGGTTTTTGACAGCAGCCATCTTGGTTTTTGACGGCAGCCATCTTGGTTTTTGACGGCAGCCATCTTGGTTTTCATTTGAAACATCTTTTCACCCTTTGCTTCTTTATAACAAATGCAGAGCCAGGGACAATCCATGGAAATGTAAAAGTGAGAAGTAGGCATTGGTCTGACGCCGATAAAGGAACTTCACATGAGCATCACAATGCCCACCAACGCATTCCTGCACACAGCGTTGACCTACTACAGTAGCAATTGTTGGGTCTATTGTACATCAAAACAACGTGTATGCAGGTTGCTTAGAATTCAAAAACCTTCTAAAAAAAAAAGGCTAATTCCTACTCTTCAGGGGAATAATGGACTTTACAGTGTCCTGCTATTAAAATGTATTTTCAGTACATTCAGAAAGTATTCAGACCCCTTGACTTCGATATTTTTGTTACGTTACAGCCTTATTCAAAAAATGTATCTATACACAATACCCCATAATGACATCACAACACCCCATAATGACATCACAACACCCCATAATGACATCACAATAACAAAGCAAAAACAGGTTTTAGACATTTTGGTAAAAGTATTAAAAATAAATACTGAAATATAATTTACATAAGCATTCAGAGCCTTTACTCGGTACGTTGATGACGCTACAAGCTTGGCACACCTGTATTTGGGGGAGTTTCTCCCATTCTCCTCTGCAGATCCTCTCACGCTCTGTCAGGTTGGATGGGGAGCGTCACTGCACAGCTATTTTCAGGTCTCTCCAGAGATGTTCGATCGGCTTCAAAGTCTGGGCTCTGGCCGGGCCACTCAAGGACATTCAGAGACTTGTCCCGAAGCCACTTCCGTGTTGTCTTGGCTGTGTGCTTAGGGTCATTGTCCTGTTGGAAGGTGAACCTTCACCCCAGTCTGAGGTCCTGAGCACTCCGATTCAGGTTTTCATCAAGGATCTCTCTGTACTTTGCTCCGTTCATCTTTCCCTCGATCCTGACTAGTCTCCCAGTCCCTGCCGCTGAAAAACATCCCCACAGCATGATGCTGCCACCACCATGCTTCACCGTAGGGATGGTGCCAGGTTTCCTCCAGATGTGATGCTTGGCATTCAGGCCAAAGAGTTCAATCGTGGTTTCAGACCAGAGAACCTTGTATCTCATGGTCTGAGAGTCCTTTAGGTGCCTTTTGGCAAACTCCAAGCAGGCTGTCATGTGCCTTTTACTGAGGAGTGGCTTCTGTCTGGCCTTTCTACCATAAAGGCCTGATTGGTGGAGTGCTGTTGAAATGGTTGTCCTTCTGGAAGGTTCTCCCATCTCCACAGAGGAACTCTGGAGCTCTGTTAGAGTGACCATCAGGTTCTCAGTCACCTCCCTGACCAAGGCCCTTCTCCACCGATTGCTCAGTTTGGCCGGGCAGCCAGCTCTAGGAAGAGTCTTTGGTGGTTCCAAACTTGTTCCATTTCAGAATGATGGAGGCCACTGTGTTCTTGGGGACCTTCAATGCTGCAGAAATGTTTTGGTACCCTTCCCCAGATCTGTCTCTCGACATAATCCTATCTCGGAGCTCTACGGATAATTCCCAATTCCTTCGACCTCATGGCTTGGTTTTTGCTCTGACATGCCCTTCTCCAGGATTGAGACAATGCAAAGATCTGTCTCGGAGCTCTACCGACAATTCCTGCGACCTCGTGGCTTTGTTTTTGCTCTGACATGAACTGTCAAATGTGGGACCTTTATATAGACAGGTGTGTGCCTTTCTAAATCATGTCCAATCAGTTGAATTTACCACAGGTGGACCTCCAATCAAGTTGTAGAAACATCTCAAGGATGATCAATGGAAACAGGATGCTCCTGAGCTCAATTTCAAGTCTCATAGCAAAGGGGTCTGAATAATTATGTAAATATTATTTTTTAATACATTTGCAAATATTTCTAAATACCTGTTTTCGCTTTGTCACAATGGGGCAGATTGTGATGTCACTATGGGGTACTGTGATGTCATTATGGGGTACTGTGATGTCATTATGGGGCAGATTGATGGAGGACAAAAATATTTAATACATTTTAGAACGGGGCTGAAAAGTTTTAAACAAAATGTGGGGAAAATGGGTTTGTATAGTTCCTGATTTTTTTAAATAAATATTTAATTTAACCTTTAATTTAACTAGGCAAGTCAGTTCAGAACAAATTATTATTTACAATGAAGGCCTACCCCCGGGTCAAACCCGGACGACGCTGGGCTAATTGTGCGCCACCCTATGGGACTCCCAATCACGGCCGGATGTGATACAGCCTGGAATCGAACCAGGGACTGTATTGACCCCCCTCTTGCACTGAGACTCAGCGACCTTAGACCACCAGGGAGTCCTCGATGCACTGTGTATATATGTACTCACATGTTATACATCTTGCTTGGTGACTACAGGCTGGGTGACTACAGGCTGGGTTAAGGCCAGGTGACTACAGGCTGGGTTAAGGTCAGGTGACTACAGGCTGGGTGACTACAGGCTGGGTTAAGGCCAGGTGACTACAGGCTGGGTTAAGGTCAGGTGACTACAGGCCAGGTGACTACAGGCTGGGTTAAGGCCAGGTGACTACAGGCTGGGTTAAGGTCAGGTGACTACAGGCCAGGTGACTACAGGCTGGGTTAAGGCCAGGTGACTACAGGCTGGGTTAAGGTCAAGTGACTACAGGCTGGGTTAAGGCCAGGTGACTACAGGCTGGGTTAAGGCCAGGTGACTACAGGCTGGGTTAAGGCCAGGTGACTACAGGCCAGGTGACTACAGGCTGGGTTAAGGCCAGGTGACTACAGGCTGGGTTAAGGCCAGGTGACTACAGGCCAGGTGACTACACTGTGTATATATGTACTCACATGTTATACATCTTGCTTGGTGACTACAGGCTGGGTTAAGGCCAGGTGACTACACTGTGTATATATGTACTCACATGTTATACATCTTGCTTGGTGACTACAGGCTGGGTTAAGGTCAGGTGACTACAGGCCAGGTGACTACAGGCTGGGTTAAGGCCAGGTGACTACAGGCTGGGTTAAGGCCAGGTGACTACAGGCCAGGTGACTACACTGTGTATATATGTACTCACATGTTATACATCTTGCTTGAAGCCTTGACTCCTCCGATGGGTATTCTTCTGATGATGACAGAGGAGTTCTTGGATATCAGGGCCTCGTCGTCTTTGTATTCTACAGATCAGAGACGAGGGAATTACTGGTCTGTCTGTTGGTAGTCCCCCGGTGCGCCATCCCAGATATCTAGTCCCCCGGTGCGCCATCCCAGATATCTAGTCCCCCGGTGCGCCATCCCGGATATCTAGTCCCCCGGTGCGCCATCCCGGATATCTAGTCCCCCGGTGCGCCATCCCGGATATCTAGTCCCCCGGTGCGCCATCCCAGATATCTAGTCCCCCGGTGCGCCATCCCAGATATCTAGTCCCCCGGTGCGCCATCCCAGATATCTAGTCCCCCGGTGCGCCATCCCAGATATCTAGTCCCCCGGTGCGCCATCCCAGATATCTAGTCCCCCGGTGCGCCATCCCAGATATCTAGTCCCCCGGTGCGCCATCCCAGATATCTAGTCCCCCGGTCCACCATCCCAGATATCTAGTCCCCCGGTGCGCCATCCCAGATATCTAGTCCCCCGGTGCGCCATCCCAGATATCTAGTCCCCCGGTGCGCCATCCCAGATATCTAGTTCCCCGGGCGCCATCCTAGATATCTATATCTAATATAAAATCAATCCATCTTATCTATTCAATTTACATATGACGTTTTACATTCATGGTTGTCAGGAAGTGTTTTTAAAGTACACTGGCCTCAACCCCCCCCAAAGAGCAAGCAGTTCACAGTAGAAGGAAGAAACCATAAGAGGAACCAGACTCCCTGACTAGGCCTAACCCCACCATGCCAGCACCCAAGCCAACCACCTGGGCTGAAATAAAGGGGTTTTGTGGATGATGGAACCTTACAGGTAGGGCCAAATAAAATAAAATAAATGCATATAAAATGAACATTTCCCTTCAACGAAACGGCTCAAACCCACTGACCCTCTTCTCTATTCAAGCCCCGTCACAAAAACATATTTACCGGGCCCCATTTGACCAGGAACCACAGTGGTTGTCTGGCTGTCAAGACCTCTTCATTCGAAACGGGTTCCCGACGGTGATTATTGATCCCTGTGGTTGTCACTAGTTTATTGGTGCTTATTGATCCCTGTGGTTGACACTAGTTTATTGGTGCTTATTGATCCCTGTGGTTGTCACTAGTTTATTGGTGCTTATTGATCCCTGTGGTTGACACTAGTTTATTGGTGCTTATTGATCCCTGTGGTTGACACTAGTTTATTGGTGATTATTGATCCCTGTGGTTGACACTAGTTTATTGGTGATTATTGATCCCTGTGGTTGACACTAGTTTATTGGTGATTATTGATCCCTGTGGTTGTCACTAGTTTATTGGTGCTTATTGATCCCTGTGGTTGACACTAGTTTATTGGTGCTTATTGATCCCTGTGGTTGACACTAGTTTATTGGTGCTTATTGATCCCTGTGGTTGTCACTAGTTTATTGGTGCTTATTGATCCCTGTGGTTGACACTAGTTTATTGGTGCTTATTGATCCCTGTGGTTGACACTAGTTTATTGGTGCTTATTGATCCCTGTGGTTGTCACTAGTTTATTGGTGCTTATTGATCCCTGTGGTTGACACTAGTTTATTGGTGCTTATTGATCCCTGTGGTTGACACTAGTTTATTGGTGATTATTGATCCCTGTGGTTGTCACTAGTTTATTGGTGCTTATTGATCCCTGTGGTTGACACTAGTTTATTGGTGCTTATTGATCCCTGTGGTTGACACTAGTTTATTGGTGATTATTGATCCCTGTGGTTGTCACTAGTTTATTGGTGCTTATTGATCCCTGTGGTTGTCACTAGTTTATTGGTGCTTATTGATCCCTGTGGTTGACACTAGTTTATTGGTGATTATTGATCCCTGTGGTTGTCACTAGTTTATTGGTGCTTATTGATCCCTGTGGTTGTCACTAGTTTATTGGTGATTATTGATCCCTGTGGTTGACACTAGTTTATTGGTGCTTATTGATCCCTGTGGTTGACACTAGTTTATTGGTGCTTATTGATCCCTGTGGTTGTCACTAGTTTATTGGTGATTATTGATCCCTGTGGTTGTCACTAGTTTATTGGTGCTTATTGATCCCTGTGGTTGACACTAGTTTATTGGTGCTTATTGATCCCTGTGGTTGTCACTAGTTTATTGGTTGCTTATTGATCCCTGTGGTTGACACTAGTTTATTGGTGCTTATTGATCCCTGTGGTTGTCACTAGTTTATTGGTGCTTATTGATCCCTGTGGTTGACACTAGTTTATTGGTGATTATTGATCCCTGTGGTTGACACTAGCTCACCTTATTTAACGTTAGGATTTCCGTCCAGGCCCCGATATGTGCTGCTTCCCGATGGGGGTTCAGCATCAGCAAACGGCACGGAAAGCCCCTGCATTTGAGCTATAGCTCGTCAACCAACTTACTAGTTAGCTAAGTAAAATAAAAAGCTACCTAGCTGTGATCCGAGGTTGAAGCAGTAACCTGGTTAGTTAGAAAGTAGCTAGTTAGCAGTTAGCAGCAACAGGACAGTCAAACACAACACGTGTGTTTTGTCTGATAAAGTGATGGTAGATCAGGACTATATAGGTGTTACGGGAAGAAAATTATATATATATATTCAACACGAAGAACTCAATAACATGACATTATACATTTCATAAAAGTTTTAAAAATGTCTGATTTGGGGGGGGCTTTCCGTCACTGGACAAATGTGTTCTTAGCTAATAACTAGGTAGCAACAGCTGTCGGCAGCTTTGACATCCCAAGTGATTTAACTTAGTTAAGATAAATAAAAATGTCTTCCTTTAAAAAACAAAACACAGATGATGAAACTACTTTCTTACCTTCTTTAGTTTGTGCGTTGGTGATTTGTAGGCCGCAGTCGACAGCTTTGAGTCTCTCTCGACCCATGATCTGTCTTTTCAGGTCGGCCAGAGTGATGTTCAGGCCATCGAAAGTGACCGTGTCGTAGTTGAGTTTAGATGAGAATTTATAATGTACACAAGACATGGTGGAAACGAAAAGGGACACAGCCGGGTTCACTCGATGTCCCCAGACACCAAACGGATCATATGTAAGAGGGAACTCAACAAGCTGTCCAAAATGACACAGAGCAAGTTCAATGGAGGTCGCTGAGTTTTTAATGTAGCTAAATGTTAATATCTAACGCGTCGGAAGGGGAAGAACAAAAAAAAAACATGCTGATTGTGAGTTGTCAAATGGACTGAAATCACTTGTTTGTTGGTTTGTGTTTTTTTTAAAGAGTTTTGTACCGTAGAAACTGGCCCAAAGCAACACACCGCCTTCCAGAAACATGGTGGGGAAAAAAGCAATTTGACCCGATACCTCAATACATAAAATAAAGATCAACAAAGTGTCCGAGAGCCAAAAGGTAGGAAACTAAGACTAGTAAACAGTAAATAAAATAAAAACGTTACTTGCGTCCTTATTGTCCAAAAAAATAAAAATAAAAATAAATGCGATCACTTAAGAGAGAATCAAGAGTTTGAAAATAAACAAAACACAGAGCAAACACGACGGTATGTAATAGCTAATTTATTCCCTGTGTAAAAGGGGTAGCTAACTAGTTCATGTGAATTAGGTTACAGCAAATAAAGACAAGTCTGGCCTTCTCGTAAAAGCTAACGTGTAGCTAGCTAACAGTTAGCTTGCTTATAGACAAAAAAAAAACCCAAACAAGCTACCTAAGACACTGTCAACTCAAATGACATGAAGACATTAACCGGATACTACAACAAAAACATTAATATTTCAGAAACTATATATATATAGTCATTACATTCCATGCAAATATCTGAATAATGTTGTATTCCTTCCCATTTTGAAGTGTCCAGAAATCAACCAGCTGTGTCGACTTCCCACAGAGACAAGAGGAGAGAGCTGTCATTTTGGCTCGGCGGCCTTTCTGCGCATGCGCAGGAAAAGGGAAAGGCCACGTTCAGAACATCAGTCGCTTTGCTTCCTGCGCAGTCGACTGATGACGCAATCCAACACGTTTCCCCAATGGACAAGGTGTGTGACAATACACACCAACGGGTAAATGCAGAGGGGTCTGTTACTCAGTTATAAGGATTTTTTTTATTTATTTTTTTTAGCATTTTGACAAGGTAAAACCTAAAGATTTTTGAAATTGTTTTAGATGCCATTCCCCTCAGGTGTTGCTCTGTTATTCAGGAAGGTGACCCTCAGAGCCAACCTTCTGTTGACCCTGTTGACTCATCAGTAGGAAAGATTTGTTTCTCTTTTGGTCCATTCAACAACAGAGCGATACGATCCTTGTTTCAGCAGGATGTTGTATCCATACCTTATGTCATGCCTTATGTCATGCCTTATGTCATACCTTATGTCATGCCTTATGTCATGCCTTATGTCATGCCTTATGTCATGCCTTATGTCATGCCTTATGTCATACCTTATGTCATGCCTTATGTCATGCCTTATGTCATGCCTTATGTCATGCCTTATGTCATGCCTTATGTCATACCTTATGTCATGCCTTATGTCATGCCTTATGTCATGCCTTATGTCATGCCTTATGTCATGCCTTATGTCATGCCTTATGTCATACCTTATGTCATGCCTTATGTCATGCCTTATGTCATGCCTTATGTCATGCCTTATTGGAATGGATTTATTGATAATATCTGTTGGAAAAAAAGTTTGAACGTTGCCACACACATACCTACTTGTTAACAAAATTAAGGAAGTTTCCTTTAAAATTATTAATAAATATTATCCTGCCAACCACTATATGAAGAAGTTTTAGGGAAAACATCAACTCAAATTGCTCCTTTTGTAATGACCACCCAGAAACAGTGTTGCATCTTTTTTGGGGGGGGATTGTATTCATGTAAGAAAACTGTGTCAGTAGATTTATAATTGAACACATTTATGAAGATTTTACACTATTGTGGAGAGATGTACTGTTTGGATTCTTTACCTACAATAGAAATAAGCTGAACAATTTTTATATAATTAATTTCATTATTATTTTGGCCAAATTTCATATACACAAAATGTACAATTACAAACAAAAAAAAAACAAACACATTTTCTCACCTTACAAAAATAAATTGAACTGTATTTTAAGGCAGTTAAATACTCTACTAACAAAAAAAGCTGTTAGAATTGTAAGTGTATGCATGTCCCTTAAGGTCCTTGTGTAATTGGAACGTGATATTGTACCCCCTAGCCCCGCCCCCAGACCCGCCCATAGCCCCGCCCCTAGATCGATTGTCCATTGTATATAATATATATATATATACTTGTGTTCCTTCATGTACTCTCTGTATTGATTTTTTGTTAATAAAAAATAAAAAATAAACAAAAAAGTGTGACAATATCTATTTTACCACTGAGAAGAATTTAGGTACCAAGCTACTGAGAAAATGTTGTGCTGTATCATTTTGGCCCGGTAGTATGAGACATTTGGGTAGATTTTGTGTAGCACAAAAGCGCTTGATATTGCCAATTAACTCAACACAAGAATGTCTTGAACATATAACTAAATATAATCGTGGCGATTGTAGACGCCTGCCGTAAGAAACTACTAATTTTGCAGTCCCTTATATTACATTTAAAAAATAATCTAAATTCACCAGTAGATGGCGCTCTAAAACCATTTATGATAAATGTTTAAAACGAGGCTTATCCTTTGATTTAACATCTATTATTTTGTCTTGTGGAATTATCTCTATCAGGTGGGCATATCTACAGTAAAACACCTGCGCAGCAAGCCCATATGTCTTACAATGGGCCTATTATAACCTTCTAATGATGCTTGCTGAGGAGAGAAGTTATTATCCTCCTCCTCATTTATTATCCTCCTCCTCATTTATTATCCTCCTCCTCATTTATTATCCTCCTCCTCCTCATTTATTATCCTCCTCCTCCTCATTTATTATCCTCCTCCTCATTTATTATCCTCCTCATTTATTATCCTCCTCATCCTCATTTATTATCCTCCTCCTCATTTATTATTCTCCTCCTCATTTATTATCCTCCTCATTTATTACCTCCTCCTCATTTATTATCCTCATTTATTATCCTCCTCATTTATTATTCTCCTCCTCATTTGTTATCCTCCTCCTCATTTATTATCCTCTTCATCCTCATTTATTATCCTCCTCCTCATTTATTATCCTCCTCCTCCTCATTTATTATCCTCCTCATCCTCATTTATTCTCCTCATTTATTATTCTCCTCCTCATTTATTATCCTCAACATTTCTTATCCTCCTTCTCATTTATTATCCTCCTCATTTATTCTCCTCCTCATTTATTATCGTCCTCCTCCTCATTTATTATCCTTCCCCGCATTTATTATTCTCCTCCTCATCTATTATTCTCCTCATTTACTATCCTCCTCATTTATTATCCTCCTCCTCATTTACTATCCCCCTCCTCATTTATTATTCTCTTCATCCTCATTTATTATCCTCCTCATTTATTATCCTCCTCATCCTCATTTATTATCCTCCTCCTCATTTGTTATCCTCCTCATTTATTATCCTCTTCATCCTCATTTATTATCCTCCTCCTCATTTATTATCATCCTCCTCCTCATTTATTATCCTCCTCCTCCTCATTTATTATCCTCCTCATCCTTTTATTCTCCTCATTTATTATCCTCCTCCTCAGTTATTATCCTCATCCTCATTTATTCTCCTCCTCATTTACTATTCTCCTCATTTATTGTCCTCCTCCTCCTCCTCCTCCATTTTGATGTTGCACACACTCACTCACACACACACACACACACACACAAACACACACACACAAACACACACACACGCACACACACGCACACACACACACACGCACACACACGCACACACACGCACACACACACACACACACACACACACACACACACACACACACACACACACACACACACACCAGTCTTGC
>NC_092158.1:92742726-92750226 GCF_045791955.1 Oncorhynchus clarkii lewisi | reverse complement strand
CTGGGCCACAACTAGGATGGCTGTGCTGAGGCTGGGCCACCACTAGGATGGCTGTACTGAGGCTGGGACACCACTAGGATGGCTGTGCTGAGGCTGGGACACCAATGGGATGGCTGTGCTGAGGCTGGGCCACCACTAGGATGGCTGAGCTGAGGCTGGGCCACCACTAGGATGGCTGGGCTGAGGCTGGGCCACCACTAGGATTGCTGGGCCACAACTAGGATGGCTGTGCTGAGGCTGGGCCACCACTAGGATGGCTGTACTGAGGCTGGGCCACCACTAGGATGGCTGTGCTGAGGCTGGGCCACCACTAGGATGGCTTTGCTGAGGCAGGGCCACCATTAGTAGGGTTGTGCTGAGGCAGGGCCACCACTGGGATGGCTGTGCTGAGGATGGGCCACCACTGGGATGGCTGTACTGAGGCTGGGACACTGGGATGGCTGTGCTGAGGCTGGACCACCACTAGGATGGCTGTGCTGAGGCTGGGACACAACTAGGATGGCTGTGCTGAGGCTTTGCCACCACTAGGATGGCTGGGCCACAACTAGGATGGCTGTGCTGAGGCTGGGCCACAACTAGGATGGCTGTGCTGAGGCTGGGCCACCACTAGGATGGCTGTACTGAGGCTGGGCCACCACTAGGATGGCTGTGCTGAGGCTGGGCCACCACTAGGATGGCTTTGCTGAGGCAGGGCCACCATTAGTATGGTTGTGCTGAGGCAGGGCCACCACTGGGATGGCTGTGCTGAGGATGGGCCACCACTGGGATGGCTGTACTGAGGCTGGGACACTGGGATGGCTGTGCTGAGGCTGGGCCACCACTAGGATGGCTGTGCTGAGGCTGGGACACCACTGGGATGGCTGTACTGAGGCTGGGCCACCACTAGGATGGCTGTGCTGAGGCTGGGACACCGCTAGGATGGCTGTGCTGAGGCTGGTCCACAACTAGGATGGCTGTACTGAGGCTGGGCCACCACTAGGATGGCTGGGCCACCACTAGGATGCTGTGCTGAGGCTGGGCCACCACTGGGATGGCTGTACTGAGGCTCGGCCACCACTGGGATGGCTGTACTGAGGCTGGGCCACCACTGGGATGGCTGTACTGAGGACTGGCCACCACTGGGATGGCTGTACTGAGGCTGGGCCACCACTGGGATGGCTGTAATGAGGCTGGGCCACCACTAGGATGGCTGTGCTGAGGCTGGGACACCACTAGGATGGCTGTACGGAGACTGGGCCACCACTAGGATGGCTGCGCTGAGGCTGGGCCACTACTAGGATGGCTGTACTGAGGCTGGGCCACCACTAGGATGGCTGTGCTGAGGCTGGGCCACCACTAGGATGGCTGTGCTGAGGCTGGGCCACCACTAGGGTGGCTGTACTGAGGCTGGGACACCACTTTTATGGCTGTGCTGAGGCTGGGCCACCACTAGGATGGCTGTGCTGAGGCTGGGCCACCACTAGGATGGCTTTGCTGAGGCAGGGCCACAATTAGTAGGGTTGTGCTGAGAAAGGGCCACCACTAGGATGGCTGTGCAGAGGCTGGGCCACCACTAGGATGGCTGTGCTGAGGCTGGGCCACCACTAGGATGGCTGTGCTGAGGCTGGGCCACCACTAGGATGGCTGTGCTGAGGCTGGGCCACCACTAGGATGGCTGTGCTGAGGCTGGGCCACCACTAGGGTGGCTGTACTGAGGCTGAGACACCACTTTTATGGCTGTGCTGAGGCTGGGCCACCACTAGGATGGCTGTGCTGAGGCTGGGCCACCACTAGGATGGCTTTGCTGAGGCAGGGCCACCATTAGTAGGGTTGTGCTGAGGCAGGGCCACCACTGGGATGGCTGTGCTGAGGATGGGCCACCACTGGGATGGCTGTACTGAGGCTGGGACACTGGGATGGCTGTGCTGAGGCTGGGCCACCACTAGGATGGCTGTGCTGAGGCTGGGACACCACTGGGATGGCTGTACTGAGGCTGGGCCACGACTAGGATGGCTGTGCTGAGGCTGGGACACCACTGGGATGGCTGTTCTGAGGCTGGGACACCACTAGGATGGCTGGGACACCACTAGGATGGCTGGGCCACCACTAGGATGGCTGTGCTGAGGCTGGGACACCGCTAGGATGGCTGTGCTGAGGCTGGGCCACAACTAGGATGGCTGTACTGAGGCTGGGCCACCACTAGGATGAGTGGGCCACCACTAGGATGCTGTGCCGAGGCTGGGCCACCACTGGGATGGCTGTACTGAGGCTCGGCCACCACTGGGATGGCTGTACTGAGGCTGAGCCACCACTGGGATGGCTGTACTGAGGACTGGCCACCACTGGGATGGCTGTACTGAGGCTGGGACACCACTAGGATGGCTGTGCTGAGGCTGGGACACCACTAGGATGGCTGTGCTGAGGCTGAACCACCACTAGGGTGGCTGTACTGAGGCTGGGACACCACTAGGATGCCTGTGCTGAGGCTGGGACACCACTAGGATGCCTGTGCTGAGGCTGGGACACCACTACGATGGCTGTGCAGAGGCTGGGCCACCACTAGGATGGCTGAGCTGAGGCTGGGCCACCACTAGGATGGCTTGGCTGAGGCTGGGCCACCACTAGGATGGCTGGGCCACAACTAGGATGGCTGTGCTGAGGCTGGGCCACCACTAGGATGGCTGTACTGAGGCTGGGCCACCACTAGGATGGCTGTGCTGAGGCTGGGCCACCACTAGGATGGCTGTGCTGAGGCTGGGCCACCACTAGGATGGCTTTGCTGAGGCAGGGCCACCATTAGTAGGGTTGTGCTGAGGCAGGGCCACCACTGGGATGGCTGTGCTGAGGATGGGCCACCACTGGGATGGCTGTACTGAGGCTGGGACACTGGGAAGGCTGTGCTGAGGCTGGGACACCACTAGGATGGCTGGGACACCACTAGGATGGCTGGGCCAACACTAGGATGGCTGTGCTGAGGCTGGGACACCGCTAGGATGGCTGTGCTGAGGCTGGGCCACAACTAGGATGGCTGTACTGGGGCTGGGCCACCACTAGGATGGCTGGGCCACCAGTAGGATGCTGTGCTGAGGCTGGGCCAACACTGGGATGGCTGTACTGAGGCTGAGCCACCACTGGGATGGCTGTACTGAGGACTGGCCACCACTGGGATGGCTACACTGAGGCTGGGCCTCCACTGGGATGGCTGTACTGAGGCTGGGCCACCACTAGGATGGCTGTGCTGAGGCTGGGACACCACTGGGATGGCTGTACTGAGGCTGGGACACTGGGAAGGCTGTGCTGAGGCTGGGCCTCCACTAGGATGGCTGTGCTGAGGCTGGGACACCACTGGGATGGCTGTACTGAGGCTGGGCCACCACTAGGATGGCTGTGCTGAGGCTGGGACACCACTGGGATGGCTGTTCTGAGGCTGGGACACCACTAGGATGGCTGGGACACCACTAGGATGGCTGGGCCAACACTAGGATGGCTGTGCTGAGGCTGGGACACCGCTAGGATGGCTGTGCTGAGGCTGGGCCACAACTAGGATGGCTGTACTGGGGCTGGGCCACCACTAGGATGGCTGGGCCACCAGTAGGATGCTGTGCTGAGGCTGGGCCAACACTGGGATGGCTGTACTGAGGCTGAGCCACCACTGGGATGGCTGTACTGAGGACTGGCCACCACTGGGATGGCTACACTGAGGCTGGGCCTCCACTGGGATGGCTGTACTGAGGCTGGGCCACCACTAGGATGGCTGTGCTGAGGCTGGGACACCACTAGGATGGCTGTGCTGAGGCTGGGCCACCACTAGGATGGCTGTACTGAGGCTGGGACACCACTAGGATGGCTGTGCTGAGGCTGGGACACCACTAGGATGGCTGTGCTGAGGCTGGGCCACCACTGGGATGGCTGTACTGAGGCATGGACACCACTAGGATGCCTGTGCTGAGGCTGGGACACCACTTCGATGGCTGTGCTGAGGCTGGGCTACCACTAGGATGGCTGGGCTGAGGCTGGGCCACCACTAGGATGGCTGGGCTGAGGCTGGGCCACCACTAGGATGGCTAGGCCACAACTAGGATGGCTGTGCTGAGGCTGGGCCACCACTAGGATGGCTGTGCTGAGGCTGGGCCACCACTAGGATGGCTTTGCTGAGGCAGGGCCACCATTAGTAGGGTTGTGCTGAGGCAGGGCCACCACTGGGATGGCTGTGCTGAGGATGGGCCACCACTGGGATGGCTGTACTGAGGCTGGGACACTGGGATGGCTGTGCTGAGGCTGGACCACCACTAGGATGGCTGTGCTGAGGCTGGGACACAACTAGGATGGCTGTGCTGAGGCTTTGCCACCACTAGGATGGCTGGGCCACAACTAGGATGGCTGTGCTGAGGCTGGGCCACCACTAGGATGGCTGGGCCACAACTAGGATGGCTGTGCTGAGGCTGGGCCACCACTAGGATGGCTGTGCTGAGGCTGTGCCACCACTAGGATGGCTGGGCCACAACTAGGATGGCTGTGCTGAGGCTGGGCCACCACTAGGATGGCTGGGCCACAACTAGGATGGCTGTGCTCAGGCTGGGCCACCACTACGATGGCTGTACTGAGGCTGGGCCACCACTAGGATGGCTGTGCTGAGGCTGGGCCACCACTAGGATGGCTTTGCTGAGGCAGGGCCACCATTAGTAGGGTTGTGCTGAGGCAGGGCCACCACTGGGATGGCTGTGCTGAGGCTGTGCCACCACTAGGATGGCTGGGCCACAACTAGGATGGCTGTGCTGAGGCTGGGCCACCACTAGGATGGCTGGGCCACAACTAGGATGGCTGTGCTCAGGCTGGGCCAACACTACGATGGCTGTACTGAGGCTGGGCCACCACTAGGATGGCTGTGCTAAGGCTGGGCCACCACTAGGATGGCTTTGCTGAGGCAGGGCCACCATTAGTAGGGTTGTGCTGAGGCAGGGCCACCACTGGGATGGCTGTGCTGAGGATGGGCCACCACTGGGATGGCTGTACTGAGGCTGGGACACTGGGATGGCTGTGCTGAGGCTGGGCCACCACTAGGATGGCTGTGCTGAGGCTGGGACACCACTGGGATGGCTGTACTGAGGCTGGGCCACCACTAGGATGGCTGTGCTGAGGCTGGGACACCACTGGGATGGCTGTACTGAGGACTGGCCACCACTGGGATGGCTGTACTGAGGCTGGGCCACCACTGGAATGGCTGTACTGAGGCTGGGCCACCACTAGGATGGCTGTGCTGAGGCTGGGACACCACTAGGATGGCTGTGCTGAGGATGGGCCACCACTAGGATGGCTGTGCTGAGGCTGGGACACCGCTAGGATGGCTGTGCTGAGGCTGGTCCACAACTAGGATGGCTGTACTGAGGCTGGGCCACCACTAGGATGGCTGGGCCACCACTAGGATGCTGTGCTGAGGCTGGGCCACCACTGGGATGGCTGTACTGAGGCTCGGCCACCACTGGGATGGCTGTACTGAGGCTGGGCCACCACTGGGATGGCTGTACTGAGGACTGGCCACCACTGGGATGGCTGTACTGAGGCTGGGCCACCACTGGGATAGCTGTACTGAGGCTGGGCCACCACTAGGATGGCTGTGCTGAGGCTGGGACACCACTAGGATGGCTGTGCTGAGGATGGGCCACCACTAGGATGGCTGTACTGAGGCTGGGACACCACTAGGATGCCTGTGCTGAGGCTGGGACACCACTAGGATGCCTGTGCTGAGGCTGGGACACCACTAGGATGCCTGTGCTGAGGCTGGGACACCACTACGATGGCTGTGCTGAGGCTGGGCCACCACTAGGATGGCTGGGCGACAACTAGGATGGCTGTGCTGAGGCTGGGCAACCACTAGGATGGCTGAGCTGAGGCTGGGCCACCACTAGGATGGCTTGGCTGAGGCTGGGCCACCACTAGGATGGCTGGGCCACAACTAGGATGGCTGTGCTGAGGCTGGGCCACTGCTAGGATGGCTGTACTGAGGCTGGGCCACCACTAGGATGGCTGTGCTGAGGCTGGGCCACCACTAGGATGGCTGTCCTGAGGCTGGGCCACCACTAGGATGGCTTTGCTGAGGCAGGGCCACCATTAGTAGGGTTGTGCTGAGGCAGGGCCACCACTGGGATGGCTGTGCTGAGGATGGGCCACCACTGGGATGGCTGTACTGAGGCTGGGACACTGGGAAGGCTGTGCTGAGGCTGGGCCTCCACTAGGATGGCTGTGCTGAGGCTGGGACACCACTGGGATGGCTGTACTGAGGCTGGGCCACCACTAGGATGGCTGTGCTGAGGCTGGGACACCACTGGGATGGCTGTTCTGAGGCTGGGACACCACTAGGATGGCTGGGACACCACTAGGATGGCTGGGCCAACACTAGGATGGCTGTGCTGAGGCTGGGACACCGCTAGGATGGCTGTGCTGAGGCTGGGCCACAACAAGGATGGCTGTACTGAGGCTGGGCCACCACTAGGATGGCTGGGCCACCAGTAGGATGCTGTGCTGAGGCTGGGCCACCACTGGGATGGCTGTACTGAGGCTCGGCCACCACTGGGATGGCTGTAATGAGGCTGAGCCACCACTGGGATGGCTGTACTGAGGACTGGCCACCACTGGGATGGCTACACTGAGGCTGGGCCTCCACTGGGATGGCTGTACTGAGGCTGGGCCACCACTAGGATGGCTGTGCTGAGGCTGGGACACCACTAGGATGGCTGTGCTGAGGCTGGGCCAATACTAGGATGGCTGTACTGAGGCTGGGACACCACTAGGATGGCTGTGCTGAGGCTGGGACACCACTAGGATGGCTGTGCTGAGGCTGGGCCACCACTGGGATGGCTGTACTGAGGCATGGACACCACTAGGATGCCTGTGCTGAGGCTGGGACACCACTACGATGGCTGTGCTGAGGCTGGACCACCACTAGGATGGCTGGGCCACAACTAGGATGGCTGTGCTGAGGCTGGGCCACCACTAGGATGGCTGTACTGAGGCTGGGACACCACTAGGATGGCTGTGCTGAGGCTGGGACACCAATGGGATGGCTGTGCTGAGGCTGGGCCACCACTAGGATGGCTGAGCTGAGGCTGGGCCACCACTAGGATGGCTGGGCTGAGGCTGGGCCACCACTAGGATGGCTGGGCCACAACTAGGATGGCTGTGCTGAGGCTGGGCCACCACTAGGATGGCTGTACTGAGGCTGGGCCACCACTAGGATGGCTGTGCTGAGGCTGGGCCACCACTAGGATGGCTTTGCTGAGGCAGGGCCACCATTAGTAGGGTTGTGCTGAGGCAGGGCCACCACTGGGATGGCTGTGCTGAGGCTGGGCCACAACTAGGATGGCTGTCCTGAGGCTGGGCCACCACTAGGATGAGTGGGCCACCACTAGGATGCTGTGCCGAGGCTGGGCCACCACTGGGATGGCTGTACTGAGGCTCGGCCACCACTGGGATGGCTGTACTGAGGCTGAGCCACCACTGGGATGGCTGTACTGAGGACTGGCC
>NC_092158.1:92669457-92742626 GCF_045791955.1 Oncorhynchus clarkii lewisi | reverse complement strand
CAGCAGTAGTAGCAGTCATCATTGTTCATACCCTACAGGTACTCTCTCTCAGCTCTGTCCTATTCAGTCTGAGATACTCACTTTATTCACTGCTGTCCTGTTTGAATACTTTTTTTTTTTCATCTTAAAATGTATCTTGTACCAAAACCCTTTCTACTTTTACAGTCTATAACAACACCTTTTACAACAGTCAGCAGGTGGAGGTGGAGCCCGGCCTGCTCTACTGATAACAGACTGGGTGCTGCTAGTTCCTATTCAACCTGAGATACTCACAAAACCTTTTACAACAGTCAGCAGGTGGAGGTGGAGCCCGGCCTGCTCTACTGATAACAGACTGGGTGCTGCTAGTTCCTATTCAACCCGAGATACTCACAAAACCTTTTACAACAGTCGTCAGGTGGAGGTGGAGCCCGGCCTGCTCTACTGATAACAGACTGGGTGCTGCTAGTTCCTATTCAACCTGAGATACTCACAAAACCTTTTACAACAGTCAGCAGGTGGAGGTGGAGCCCGGCCTGCTCTACTGATAACAGACGGGGTGCTGCTAGTTCCTATTCAACCTGAGATACTCACAAAACCTTTTACAACAGTCAGCAGGTGGAGGTGGAGCCCGGCCTGCTCTACTGATAACAGACTGGGTGCTGCTAGTTCCTATCCAACCACGTGTTATAAAGGGAAAAGTCCATCTCTTATCATGCTTTCATGGTAGAAATGAAACAGGGCCTTTGGAAAGTATTCAGACCCCTTTCCTTTCCCCACATTTTGTTACGTTACAGCCTTATTCTAAAATGGATTCAATTGGTTTCCCCCCCCCCCCCCTCATCAATCTACACACAATACCCCATAATGACATCACAATACCCCATAATGACATCACAATACCCCATAATGACATCACAATACCCCATAATGACAAAGCAAAAATAGTTTTTTTGAAATGTTTGCTAATTTTGCCAATTGTATATATATATATATATATATATATATATATATATATATATATATATATATATATATATATATATATATATATATATATATATATAAAAACAGAAATACCTTATTTACATAAGTATTCAGACCCTTTGCTATGAGACTCTAAATTGAGCTCAGGTGCATCCTGTTTCCATCGATCATCCTTGAGATGTTTCTACAACTTGATTAGGGGTCCACCTGTGGTAAATTCAATTCATTGGACAGGAAACAGGATTGTGTCGAGGCACAGTTCTGGGGAATTGCTGGACCTCTCTACCGGCAAATTTGGCCCCTCTTTTCAGTACCAAACTGCTCTAATTCTTCAATGTTTGAGGGGTGCCCTCCACCAAATGCTTTTTCCAGATCTCTCCGTTGGTTTTGGATGGGATTCAGGTCTGGACTCTTCGCTGGCCGCTCCCGAACAGTCCGGCGTTTCTTTTTGAACCATTCCTGGGGTCTTTTTGATGTGTGTTTGGGGTCGTTGTCCTGCTGGAAGACCTACAACCATCAATGGAGACCAGTTCTTAGACATTGGGTTTAACATTGGTCTCAAACACCTGATAAGACTTCTTTATGCCTTGTGGCACGTTCAACACAAAACACTAAAGCACACAGAGCTGGTAAAGGCTAATCTGATCCTGGGCTGTTTCATTACACACAGAGCTGGTAAAGGCTAATCTGATCCTGGGCTGTTTCATTACACACAGAGCTGGTAAAGGCTAATCTGATCCTGGGCTGTTTCATTACACACAGAGCTGGTAAAGGCTAATCTGATCCTGGGCTGTTTCATTACACACAGAGCTGGTAAAGGCTAATCTGATCCTGGGCTGTTTCATTACACACAGAGCTGGTAAAGGCTAATCTGATCCTGGGCTGTTTCATTACACACATAGCTGGTAAAGGCTAATCTGACCCTGGGCTGTTTCATTACACACAGAGCTGGTAAAGGCTAATCTGATCCTGGGCTGTTTCATTACACACAGAGCTGGTAAAGGCTAATCTGATCCTGGGCTGTTTCATTACACACAGAGCTGGTAAAGAATAATCTGACCCTGGGCTGTTTCATTACACACAGAGCTGGTAAAGGCTAATCTGATCCTGGGCTGTTTCACTACACACAGAGCTGGTAAAGGCTAATCTGACCCTGGGCTGTTTCATTACACACAGAGCTGGTAAAGGCTAATCTGACCCTGGGCTGTTTCATTACACACAGAGCTGGTAAAGGCTAATCTGATCCTGGGCTGTTTCACTACACACAGAGCTGGTAAAGGCTAATCTGATCCTGGACTGTTTCATTACACACAGAGCTGGTAAAGGCTAATCTGATCCTGGACTGTTTCATTACACACAGAGCTGGTAAAGGCTAATCTGATCCTGGGCTGTTTCATTACACACAGAGCTGGTAAAGGCTAATCTGATCCTGGGCTGTTTCATTACACACAGAGCTGGTAAAGGCTAATCTGATCCTGGGCTGTTTCATTACACAAACCTGTTCCTTCTCTTGTATTCTTTCTCTCCTTCAGAGACACTGGACAGGATTCAATCTGTGATATAAAGCTGCGTACTGGACAGGATTCAATCTGTGATATAAAGCTGCGTACTGGACAGGATTCAATCTGTGATATAAAGCTGCGTACTGGACAGGATTCAATCTGTGATATAAAGCTGCGTACTGGACAGGATTCAATCTGTGTTATAGAGCTGCGTACTGGACAGGATTCAATCTGTGATATAAAGCTGCGTACTGGACAGGATTCAATCTGTGATATAAAGCTGCGTACTGGACAGGATTCAATCTGTGTTATAAAGCTGCGTACTGGACAGGATTCAATCTGTGTTATAAAGCTGCGTACTGGACAGGATTCAATCTGTGTTATAAAGCTGCGTACTGGACAGCTGACAATAAAACTTATACATGCAATTTATGCATGAACAAACATCTTCAGCATTTACCATGAATATGATCTCCGTGAACGTTGGGAACAAACAGACAGACAGACAAACAGACAGACAGAGACAGACAGACCAGACAGACAGACAGACAGACAGACAAACAGACAAAACCAGACAGACCAGACAGACCAGACAGACAGACCAGACAAACAGACAGACCAGACAAACAGACAGACAGACCAGACAGACCAGACAAACAGACAGACCAGACAAACAGACAGACAGACCAGACAGACAGACAAACAGAAAGACAGACCAGACAAACAGACAGACAGACCAGACAAACAGACAGACAGACCAGACAAACAGACAGACAGACCAGACAAACAGACCAGACAAACAGACCAGACAAACCAGACAGACAGACCAGACAGACAAACCAGACAGACAGACCAGACAGACAGACCAGACAAACAGACAGACAGACCAGACAAACAGACAGACCAGACAGACAAACAGACCAGACAGACCAGACAGACAAAACAGACCAGACAGACAAAACAGACCAGACAAACAGACCAGACAGACAGACCAGACAGACCAGAGACAGACCAGACAAACAGACATACAAACAGACAGACCAGACAGACAGACCAGACAGACAGACCAGACAGACAGACCAGACAGACAGACCAGACAGACAGACCAGAGACAGACCACACAAACAGACAGACAGAACAGACAGACAGACCAGACAAACAGACCAGACAAACAGACCAGACAGACAGACAGACCAGAAAGACAGACCAGACAAAACAGACCAGACAGACAAACAGACCAGACAGACAAAACAGACCAGACAGACAGACCAGACCAGACAGACAGACCAGAACAGAGACAGACAAAATAGACCAGACCAGACAAACAGACAGACAAAATAGACCAGACAGACAGACAGACCAGACAGACAGACCAGACGGACAAACAGACCAGACAAACAGACAGACAAAATAGACCAGACCAGACAAACAGACCAGACAGACAGACCAGAACAGAGACAGACAAAATAGACCAGACCAGACAAACAGACAGACAAAATAGACCAGACAGACAGACAGACCAGACAGACCAGACAAACAGACCAGACAGACAGACCAGACGGACAAACAGACCAGACAAACCAAACAGACAGACCAAACAGACAAGACAGACCAGACAGACCTATCAAACAGACAGAGACAGACCAGACAGACCTATCAAACAGACAGACACAGACCAGACAGACCTATCAAACAGACAGAGACAGATCAGACAGACCTATCAAACAGACAGAGACAGACCAGACAGACCTATCAAACAGACAGACAGACCAGACAGACCTATCAAACAGACAGAGACAGACCAGACAGACCTATCAACCAGACAGAGACAGACCAGACAGACCTATCAAACAGACAGAGACAGACCTATCAGACAGACAGACCAGACAGACCTATCAGACAGAGACAGACCTATCAGACAGACAGACCAGACAGACCTATCAGACAGACAGACCAGACAGACCTATCAGACAGACAGAGACAGACCTATCAGACAGACAGACCAGACAAACCTATCAGACAGACAGAGACAGACCAGACAGACCAGACAGACAGACCAGACAGACAGACCAGACAGACAGACCAGACAGACAGAGCCCAGACAGACAGACAGACCAGACAAACAGACAGACAGACCAGACAAACAGACAGACAGACCAGACAAACAGACAGACCAGACAAACAGACAGACCAGACCAGACAGACAGACCAGACAGACCAGACAAACAGACCAGACAAACAGACAGACCAGACAGACAGACCAGACAGACAGACCAGACAGACAGACCAGACCAGACAAACAGACAGACAGACCAGACAGACAGACCAGACAAACAGACAGACAAACAGACCAGACAGACCAGACAGACAAAACAGACCAGACAGACAAAACAGACCAGACAAACAGACCAGACAGACAGACCAGACAGACCAGAGACAGACCAGACAAACAGACAGACAAACAGACAGACCAGACAGACAGACCAGACAGACCAGACAGACCAGACAGACAGACCAGACAGACAGACCAGAGACAGACCACACAAACAGACAGACAGACCAGACAGACAGACCAGACAAACAGACCAGACAGACAGACAGACCAGAAAGACAGACCAGACAAAACAGACCAGACAGACAAACAGACCAGACAGACAAAACAGACCAGACAGACAGACCAGAACAGAGACAGACAAAATAGACCAGACCAGACAAACAGACAGACAAAATAGACCAGACAGACAGACAGACCAGACAGACAGACCAGACGGACAAACAGACCAGACAAACAGACAGACAAAATAGACCAGACCAGACAAACAGACCAGACAGACAGACCAGAACAGAGACAGACAAAATAGACCAGACCAGACAAACAGACAGACAAAATAGACCAGACAGACAGACAGACCAGACAGACCAGACAAACAGACCAGACAGACAGACCAGACGGACAAACAGACCAGACAAACAGACCAGACAAACAGACCAGACAGACAGACCAAACAGACAAGACAGACCAGACAGACCTATCAAACAGACAGAGACAGACCAGACAGACCAAACAGACCAGACAGACCAGACAGACAGACCAGACAGACCAGACAGACAGACCAGACAGACAGACCAGAGACAGACCAGACAGACCTATCAAACAGACAGAGACAGACCTATCAGACAGACAGACCAGAGAGACCTATCAGACAGAGACAGACCTATCAGACAGACAGACCAGACAGACCTATCAGACAGACAGACCAGACAGACCTATCAGACAGACAGAGACAGACCTATCAGACAGACAGACCAGACAAACCTATCAGACAGACAGAGACAGACCAGACAGACCAGACAGACAGACAGACCAGACAGACAGACCAGACAGACAGAGCCCAGACAGACAGACAGACCAGACAAACAGACAGACAGACCAGACAAACAGACAGACAGACCAGACAAACAGACAGACCAGACAAACAGACAGACCAGACCAGACAGACAGACCAGACAGACCAGACAAACAGACCAGACAAACAGACAGACCAGACAGACAGACCAGACAGACAGACCAGACAGACAGACCAGACCAGACAAACAGACAGACAGACCAGACAGACAGACCAGACAAACAGACAGACAAACAGACCAGACAGACCAGACAGACAAAACAGACCAGACAGACAAAACAGACCAGACAGACAAAACAGACCAGACAAACAGACCAGACAGACAGACCAGACAGACCAGAGACAGACCAGACAAACAGACAGACAAACAGACAGACCAGACAGACAGACCAGACAGACCAGACAGACCAGACAGACAGACCAGACAGACAGACCAGACAGACAGACCAGAGACAGACCACACAAACAGACAGACAGACCAGACAGACAGACCAGACAAACAGACCAGACAGACAGACAGACCAGAAAGACAGACCAGACAAAACAGACCAGACAGACAAACAGACCAGACAGACAAAACAGACCAGACAGACAGACCAGAACAGAGACAGACAAAATAGACCAGACCAGACAAACAGACAGACAAAATAGACCAGACAGACAGACAGACCAGACAGACAGACCAGACGGACAAACAGACCAGACAAACAGACAGACAAAATAGACCAGACCAGACAAACAGACCAGACAGACAGACCAGAACAGAGACAGACAAAATAGACCAGACCAGACAAACAGACAGACAAAATAGACCAGACAGACAGACAGACCAGACAGACCAGACAAACAGACCAGACAGACAGACCAGACGGACAAACAGACCAGACAAACAGACCAGACAAACAGACCAGACAGACAGACCAAACAGACAAGACAGACCAGACAGACCTATCAAACAGACAGAGACAGACCAGACAGACCAAACAGACCAGACAGACCAGACAGACAGACCAGACAGACCAGACAGACAGACCAGACAGACAGACCAGAGACAGACCACACAAACAGACAGACAGACCAGACAGACAGACCAGACAAACAGACCAGACAAACAGACCAGACAGACAGACAGACCAGAAAGACAGACCAGACAAAACAGACCAGACAGACAAACAGACCAGACAGACAAAACAGACCAGACAGACAGACCAGAACAGAGACAGACAAAATAGACCAGACCAGACAAACAGACAGACAAAATAGACCAGACAGACAGACAGACCAGACAGACAGACCAGACGGACAAACAGACCAGACAAACAGACAGACAAAATAGACCAGACCAGACAAACAGACCAGACAGACAGACCAGAAGAGACAGACAAAATAGACCAGACCAGACAAACAGACAGACAAAATAGACCAGACAGACAGACAGACCAGACAAACAGACCAGACAGACAGACCAGACGGACAAACAGACCAGACAAACAGACCAGACAGACAGACCAAACAGACAGACCAAACAGACCAGACAGACCAGACAGACCTATCAAACAGACAGAGACAGACCAGACAGACCAAACAGACCAGACAGACCAGACAGACCTATCAAACAGACAGAGACAGACCAGACAGACCTATCAAACAGACAGACACAGACCAGACAGACCTATCAAACAGACAGAGACAGATCAGACAGACCTATCAAACAGACAGAGACAGACCAGACAGACCTATCAAACAGACAGAGACATACCAGACAGACCTATCAAACAGACAGAGACAGACCAGACAGACCTATCAAACAGACAGAGACAGACCAGACAGACCTATCAAACAGACAGACAGACCAGACAGACCTATCAAACAGACAGAGACAGACCAGACAGACCTATCAACCAGACAGAGACAGACCAGACAGACCTATCAAACAGACAGAGACAGACCTATCAGACAGACAGACCAGACAGACCTATCAGACAGAGACAGACCTATCAGACAGACAGACCAGACAGACCTATCAGACAGACAGACCAGACAGACCTATCAGACAGACAGAGACAGACCTATCAGACAGACAGACCAGACAAACCTATCAGACAGACAGAGACAGACCAGACAGACCAGACAGACAGACCAGACAGACAGAGACCAGACAGACAGACAGACCAGACAGACCAAACAGACCAGACAGACAGACAGACCAGACAAACCAGACAGACAGACAGACAGACCAGACAGACAGACCAGACAGACAGACCAGACAGACCTATCAAACAGACAGAGACAGACCAGACAGACCTATCAAACAGACAGAGACAGACCTATCAGACAGACAGACCAGACAGACCTATCAGACAGAGACAGACCTATCAGACAGACAGACCAGACAGACCTATCAGACAGACAGACCAGACAGACCTATCAGACAGACAGAGACAGACCTATCAGACAGACAGACCAGACAAACCTATCAGACAGACAGAGACAGACCAGACAGACCAGACAGACAGACCAGACAGACAGAGACCAGACAGACAGACAGACCAAACAGACCAGACAGACAGACCAAACAGACCAGACAGACAGACAGACCAGACAAACCAGACAGACAGACAGACAGACCAGACAGACAGACCAGACAGACCTATCAAACAGACAGAGACAGGTTAACAAAAAAAGTACTTTATTTTTTTCAACTTTTTTACACTTCAGTTTGATTCATGTCCCCAAAAAATAATGCACACTTAAAAACTAGTGCACACTTACAAACTAGTGCATGTATACAAATATAAAATAATTATAATAATGCATACTTACAAATGATATAAATATGTAACAGCACAGTAATGTACTCAATGGTTTAACAGCGTATGTTCTGAGACGGCTTGTCTCCCTAATGGTACCTTATTCCACTTATAGCGCACTACATAGGGAATATGGCCCATAGTAGCGCACTAATAGGAATAGGGCCCATAGTAGTGCACTACATAGGGAATAGGGCCCATAGTAGTGTACTACATAGGGAATAGGGCCCATAGTAGTGCACTACATAGGGAATAGGGCCCATAGTAGTGCACTACATAGGGAATAGGGCCCATAGTAGTGCACTACATAGGGAATAGGGCCCATAGTAGTGCACTACATAGGGAATAGGGCCCATAGTAGTGCATTACATAGGGAATAGGGACCATAGTAGTGCACTACATAGGGAATAGGGTGACATTTGGGACAACCCCTTACACTCAACAGACAAATCAAAAGCACGTCTCCTTGATTTATATGAAATAAAACCAAGGCTCAAATGAAGAAGTGACGCCACAGGAGAGCGACATCAAAGCCTAGGCCCAGTAGGCTGCTACTGGCTCCATCTTCAGACAACACACCTGCTGTAGTCACTGGATGTCCCAGTGAAAAGCTGCCTCCCTAATGGGACCCCATTCCCCCATATGGGCCCTGGTCATTAATGACTTCCTATCCCCCCATATGGGCCCCGGTCATTAATGACTTCCTATTCCCCCCCATATGGGCCCTGGTCATTAATGACTTCCTATCCCCTCATATGGGCCCCGGTCATTAATGACTTCCTATATGGGCCCTGGTCAAATGTAGAATGAGTTGCCATTTGGGACACACACCCCAGTGAAAATGAGTAGCATGAGTCCATAGACAGAATATATTAGGTGTTTGAGGCTTGAGACTTGCTGATCAGCCTGACTAACCCAACACCTTATTGAGACTTGTTGATCAGCCTGACTAACCCAACACCTTATTGACACTTGTTGATCAGCCTGACTAACCCAACACCTTATTGAGACTTGTTGATCAGCCTGACTAACCCAACACCTTATTGAGACTTGTTGATCAGCCTGACTAACCCAACACCTTATTGAGACTTGTTGATCAGCCTGACTAACCCAACACCTTATTGAGACTTGCTGATCAGCCTGACTAACCCAACACCTTATTGAGACTTGCTGATCAGCCTGACTAACCCAACACCTTATTGACACTTGTTGATCAGCCTGACTAACCCAACACCTTATTGACACTTGTTGATCAGCCTGACTAACCCAACACCTTATTGACACTTGTTGATCAGCCTGACTAACCCAACACCTTATTGACACTTGTTGATCAGCCTGACTAACCCAACACCTTATTGAGACTTGTTGATCAGCCTGACTAACACAACACCTTATTGACACTTGTTGATCAGCCTGACTAACACAACACCTTATTGATACTTGTTGATCAGCCTGACTAACACAACACCTTATTGAGACTTGTTGATCAGCCTGACTAACCCAATAGCGTATGGCTCCAGAGGTTCAATAATATAATAACACCTACTAACCAACGGATAAAGTGCCAACAAGGAAAAAGTGGTCTCTGCTGAACGCAGAAGGCTACAGTCAAATTATCCTATATTTGGCCCAAATGACACCCTGTTCCCTATAAAGTGCACTACTTCTGAACTGGTCATTTAGGGTGCCATTTGGGATTTGGCCAGAAGGATGTGTATTACATTCATTTAAATAAAGCAGGTTTAAAGCCAGCCAGGTCTCTCCCTAGACTAGTTATAGGTTACAGACAACAGGTCTCTCCCTAGACTAGTTACTAGTTACAGACAACAGGTCTCTCCCTAGACTAGTTATAGGTTACAGACAACAGGTCTCTCCCTAGACTAGTTATAGGTTACAGACAACAGGTCTCTCCCTAGACTAGTTATAGGTTACAGACAACAGGTCTCTCCCTAGACTAGTTACTGGTTACAGACAACAGGTCTCTCCCTAGACTAGTTACTGGTTACAGACAGCAGGTCTCTCCCTAGACTAGTTACTGGTTACAGACAACAGGTCTCTCCCTAGACTAGTTACTGGTTACAGACAACAGGTCTCTCCCTAGACTAGTTACTGGTTACAGACAACAGGTCTCTCCCTAGACTAGTTACTGGTTACAGACAACAGGTCTCTCCCTAGACTAGTTACTGGTTACAGACAACAGGTCTCTCCCTAGACTAGTTACTGGTTACAGACAACAGGTCTCTCCCTAGACTAGTTATAGGTTACAGACAACAGGTCTCTCCCTAGACTAGTTACTGGTTACAGACAACATGTCTCTCCCTAGACTAGTTATAGGTTACAGACAACAGGTCTCTCCTAGACTAGTTATAGGTTACAGACAACACGTCTCTCCCTAGACTAGTTACTGGTTACAAACAACAGGTCTCTCCCTAGACTAGTTACTGGTTACAGACAACATGTCTCTCCCTAGACTAGTTATAGGTTACAGACAACAGGTCTCTCCTAGACTAGTTATAGGTTACAGACAACACGTCTCTCCCTAGACTAGTTATAGGTTACAGACAGCAGGTCTCTCCCTAGACTAGTACTGGTTACAGACAACAGGTCTCTCCCTAGACTAGTACTGGTTACAGACAACAGGTCTCTCCCTAGGCTAGTTACTAGTTACAGACAACAGGTCTCTCCCTAGACTAGTTACTAGTTACAGACAACAGGTCTCTCCCTAGGCTAGTTATAGGTTACAGACAACAGACTGCAACGCAGGGCTTGGGTCAAGAGAAGTGTGGTGTAGGATGCCGTTTGAGGTGTGGCACTATGGAAAGCAGCGTCTGTGAGGTCAAGGGTCAAAGGCCACCCAGGCAGAGGTCAAGGGTGGGTGACCTCACTCTCTTTAACAGTACTCAACATAGAGGGGGGCGGGATCTGACTGATGGGACAGGTTTCAACAGCCGGCGTCTGTGATTGGACAGATATCCATTCACTCACTCCCTGTGGGGAATAACATTGCACTGTCTGTCAAATAAATATTCAACCTAGTCCACCCGGTTCTATTGGAGAGAAAATATCAGAACATTCAGGTTCCGTTGGAGAGAATAGATCAGAACATTCTGGTTCCCTTGGAAAGAACAGATGAGAACATTCTGGTTACATTGAACACACCAGAACATTCCGGTTCTGCTGGAAGGAACACACCAGAACATTCCGGTTCCGTTAGAGAGAACACACCAGAACATTCCGGTTCTGTTGGAAGGAACACACCAGAACATTCCGGTTCCGATGGGGAGAACAATTCAGAATATTCCAGTTACATTGGATAGAAAAAAATCTGAATATTCTGATTCTTTACTCTGATGGCAATAAATGCAAACTGGGGCAGAGACAAAACAAAAATGACTCTTATAGTCTCTTAACAGAGTACATCTTCAAAAGCACACAATGCCCATTTAAAAATAAAAATAAACCTAGGTGGTATTCTGAGTCTGTTTGACGGAGGAGAGCAGGTCAGATGGCCTTCTGATTTCCCACAACGGCAAGCCGGAGCGGACAAATTCTGCAAGATGAAGGGAATCTTGAAAACATCCAGACACCCGTTCAAAGGAGAGTTTAACAAACAGAGTTTGGGAGAAACAGTAAGAGTTGTTGGAAGGGATTTGTCCTGGAGAAGTCTTTAGTTAAGGGAGGGATGGAGTAACAGGAGGGATTTGTCCTGGAGAAGTCTTTAGTTAAGGGAGGGACGAGTAACAGAAGGGATTTGTCCTGGAGAAGTCTTTAGTTAAGGGAGGGAAGAGTAACAGGAGGGATTTGTCCTGGAGAAGTCTTTAGTTAAGGGAGGGATGGAGGGAGGAGTAACAGGAGGGATTTGTCCTGGAGAAGTCTTTAGTTAAGGGAGGGATGGAGGGAGGAGTAACAGGAGGGATTTGTCCTGGAGAAGTCTTTAGTTAAGGGAGGGATGGAGGGAGGAGTAACAGGAGGGATTTGTCCTGGAGAAGTCTTTAGTTAAGGGAGGGATGGAGGGAGGAGTAACAGGAGGGATTTGTCCTGGAGAAGTCTTTAGTTAAGGGAGGGAGGAGTAACAGAAGGGATTTGTCCTGGAGAAGTCTTTAGTTAAGGGAGGGAGGAGTAACAGGAGGGATTTGTCCTGGAGAAGTCTTTAGTTAAGGGAGGGATGGAGGGAGGAGTAACAGGAGGGATTTGTCCTGGAGAAGTCTTTAGTTAAGGGAGGGATGGAGGGAGGAGTAACAGGAGGGATTTGTCCTGGAGAAGTCTTTAGTTAAGGGAGGGAGGAGTAACAGGAGGGATTTGTCCTGGAGAAGTCTTTAGTTAAGGGAGGGATGGAGGGAAGAGTAACAGGAGGGATTTGTCCTGGAGAAGTCTTTAGTTAAGGGAGGGATGGAGTAACAGGAGGGATTTGTCCTGGAGAAGTCTTTAGTTAAGGGAGGGAGGAGTAACAGGAGGGATTTGTCCTGGAGAAGTCTTTAGTTAAGGGAGGGATGGAGGGAGGAGTAACAGGAGGGATTTGTCCTGGATAAGTCTTTAGTTAAGGGAGGGAGGAGTAACAGGAGGGATTTGTCCTGGAGAAGCAGCAGCATCAGGTTCAGTGGAGTGAATCCTTGACATATTCGGTAGTAGAGGGAGGGAGAGATGGATGGATGGATGGAGGGGTAGAGAGAGAAGTAGAGGGAGGGATGGAAGGAGAAGAGGGAGGGATGGATGGAGGGAGGGATGGTGGGAGGAGTAGAGGGAGGGAGGGATAGAGGGAGAAGTAGAGGGAGGAAGGAGTGTAGGTAGAGTTCTCCCATAATTTATACACACTTATCAGAAACATTGATATCCTTAGAAATCTCCTCTCGCTCTCTGCTACCTCTTCCCTGCACAGCCTCCCGGTCGGAGGAGAGGAAGAGGGGGTTGGAGGAGGAGTTCTCTGTAAGGAGGGATGTTGTCTTTAAGCAACCTGTCCTCTCCCGTTCACCCACTCAGACCAGTCCAGAGTCTTTAGCCATCTTGTAGAAGATTCCTCTCTTGGTGATGAGAGTGGAGGGAGAGTCAAACTCTGCCATCTCCCCTTTATCCAGGACCAGCACTCTGAAGGGAGGAGAGAGAGAGATGAGAGAGAGAAAGAGCAGGTGTGTCTGTGTTTTCATATATTACCTGGTGTAGTCCATGATAGTATTGAGTCAGTCTATACAGTATATTACCTGGTGTAGTCCATGATAGTATTGAGTCAGTCTATATATTACCTGGTGTAGTCCATGATAGTATTGAGTCAGTCTATATATTACCTGGTGTAGTCCATGATAGTATTGAGTCAGTCTATATATTACCTGGTGTAGTCCATGATAGTATTGAGTCAGTCTATATATTACCTGGTGTAGTCCATGATAGTATTGAGTCAGTCTATATATTACCTGGTGTAGTCCATGATAGTATTGAGTCAGTCTATATATTACCTGGTGTAGTCCATGATAGTATTGAGTCAGTCTATATATTACCTGGTGTAGTCCATGATAGTATTAAGTCAGTCTATATATTACCTGGTGTAGTCCATGATAGTATTGAGTCAGTCTATATATTACCTGGTGTAGTCCATGATAGTATTGAGTCAGTCTATATATTACCTGGTGTAGTCCGTGATAGTATTGAGTCAGTCTATATAGTATATTACCTGGTGTAGTCCATGATAGTATTGAGTCAGTCTATATATTACCTGGTGTAGTCCATGATAGTATTGAGTCAGTCTATATATTACCTGGTGTAGTCCATGATAGTATTGAGTCAGTCTATATATTACCTGGTGTAGTCCATGATAGTATTGAGTCAGTCTATATATTACCTGGTGTAGTCCATGATAGTATTGAGTCAGTCTATATATTACCTGGTGTAGTCCATGATAGTATTGAGTCAGTCTATATATTACCTGGTGTAGTCCGTGATAGTATTGAGTCAGTCTATATAGTATATTACCTGGTGTAGTCCATGATAGTATTGAGTCAGTCTATATATTACCTGGTGTAGTCCATGATAGTATTGAGTCAGTCTATATATTACCTGGTGTAGTCCATGATAGTATTGAGTCAGTCTATATATTACCTGGTGTAGTCCGTGATAGTATTGAGTCAGTCTATATATTACCTGGTGTAGTCCATGATAGTATTGAGTCAGTCTATATATTACCTGGTGTAGTCCATGATAGTATTGAGTCAGTCTATATATTACCTGGTGTAGTCCATGATAGTATTGAGTCAGTCTATACAGTATATTACCTGGTGTAGTCCATGATAGTATTAAGTCAGTCTATATATTACCTGGTGTAGTCCATGATAGTATTGAGTCAGTCTATATATTACCTGGTGTAGTCCGTGATAGTATTGAGTCAGTCTATATATTACCTGGTGTAGTCCATGATAGTATTGAGTCAGTCTATATATTACCTGGTGTAGTCCATGATAGTATTGAGTCAGTCTATACAGTATATTACCTGGTGTAGTCCATGATAGTATTAAGTCAGTCTATATATTACCTGGTGTAGTCCATGATAGTATTGAGTCAGTCTATATATTACCTGGTGTAGTCCGTGATAGTATTGAGTCAGTCTATATATTACCTGGTGTAGTCCATGATAGTATTGAGTCAGTCTATATATTACCTGGTGTAGTCCATGATAGTATTGAGTCAGTCTATATATTACCTGGTGTAGTCCATGATAGTATTGAGTCAGTCTATATATTATCTGGTGTAGTCCATGATAGTATTGAGTCAGTCTATATATTACCTGGTGTAGTCCATGATAGTATTGAGTCAGTCGATATATTACCTGGTGTAGTCCATGATAGTATTGAGTCAGTCTATACAGTATATCACCTGGTGTAGTCCGTGATAGTTTTGAGTCAGTCTATATATTACCTGGTGTAGTCTGTGATAGTATTGAGTCAGTCTATATATTACCTGGTGTAGTCCATGATAGTATTAAGTCAGTCTATATATTACCTGGTGTAGTCCATGATAGTATTGAGTCAGTCTATATATTACCTGGTGTAGTCCGTGATAGTATTGAGTCAGTCTATATAGTATATTACCTGGTGTAGTCCATGATAGTATTGAGTCAGTCTATATATTACCTGGTGTAGTCCATGATAGTATTGAGTCAGTCTATATAGTATATTACCTGGTGTAGTCCATGATAGTATTGAGTCAGTCTATATATTACCTGGTGTAGTCCATGATAGTATTGAGTCAGTCTATATATTACCTGGTGTAGTCCATGATAGTATTGAGTCAGTCTATATATTACCTGGTGTAGTCCATGATAGTATTGAGTCAGTCTATATATTACCTGGTGTAGTCCATGATAGTATTGAGTCAGTCTATACAGTATATTACCTGGTGTAGTCCATGATAGTATTGAGTCAGTCTATATATTACCTGGTGTAGTCCATGATAGTATTGAGTCAGTCTATATATAACCTGGTGTAGTCCATGATAGTATTAAGTCAGTCTATATTTTACCTGGTGTAGTTCGTGATAGTATTGAGTCAGTCTATATATTATCTGGTGTAGTCCGTGATAGTATTGAGTCAGTCTATATATAACCTGGTGTAGTCCATGATAGTATTGAGTCAGTCTATATATTACCTGGTGTAGTCCATGACAGTATTGAGTCAGTCTATATATAACCTGGTGTAGTCCATGATAGTATTGAGTCAGTCTATATATTACCTGGTGTAGTCCATGACAGTATTGAGTCAGTCTATACAGTATATTACCTGGTGTAGTCCATGATAGTATTGAGTCAGTCTATATATTACCTGGTGTAGTCCATGATAGGATTGAGTCAGTCTATATATTACCTGGTGTAGTCCATGATAGTATTGAGTCAGTCTATATATAACCTGGTGTAGTCCATGATAGTATTGAGTCAGTCTATATATTACCTGGTGTAGTCCATGACAGTATTGAGTCAGTCTATACAGTATATTACCTGGTGTAGTCCATGATAGTATTGAGTCAGTCTATATATTACCTGGTGTAGTCCATGATAGGATTGAGTCAGTCTATATATTACCTGGTGTAGTCCGTGATAGTATTGAGTCAGTCTATATATTACCTGGTGTAGTCCATGATAGTATTGAGTCAGTCTATATATTACCTGGTGTAGTCCATGATAGTATTGAGTCAGTCTATACAGTATATTACCTGGTGTAGTCCATGATAGTATTGAGTCAGTCTATATATTACCTGGTGTAGTCCATGATAGTATTGAGTCAGTCTATATATAACCTGGTGTAGTCCATGATAGTATTGAGTCAGTCTATATATTACCTGGTGTAGTCCATGACAGTATTGAGTCAGTCTATACAGTATATTACCTGGTGTAGTCCATGATAGTATTGAGTCAGTCTATATATTACCTGGTGTAGTCCATGATAGGATTGAGTCAGTCTATATATTACCTGGTGTAGTCCGTGATAGTATTGAGTCAGTCTATATATTACCTGGTGTAGTCCATGACAGTATTGAGTCAGTCTATATATTACCTGGTGTAGTCCGTGATAGTATTGAGTCAGTCTATATATTATCTGGTGTAGTTCATGATAGTATTGAGTCAGTCTATATATTACCTGGTGTAGTCCATGATAGTATTGAGTCAGTCTATATATTACCTGGTGTAGTCCATGATAGTATTAAGTCAGTCTATATATTACCTGGTGTAGTCCATGATAGTATTGAGTCAGTCTATATATTACCTGGTGTAGTCCATGATAGTATTGAGTCAGTCTATATATTACCTGGTGTAGTCCGTGATAGTATTGAGTCAGTCTATATAGTATATTACCTGGTGTAGTCCATGATAGTATTGAGTCAGTCTATATATTACCTGGTGTAGTCCATGATAGTATTGAGTCAGTCTATATATTACCTGGTGTAGTCCATGATAGTATTGAGTCAGTCTATATATTACCTGGTGTAGTCCATGATAGTATTGAGTCAGTCTATATATTACCTGGTGTAGTCCATGATAGTATTGAGTCAGTCTATATATTACCTGGTGTAGTCCATGATAGTATTGAGTCAGTCTATATATTACCTGGTGTAGTCCGTGATAGTATTGAGTCAGTCTATATAGTATATTACCTGGTGTAGTCCATGATAGTATTGAGTCAGTCTATATATTACCTGGTGTAGTCCATGATAGTATTGAGTCAGTCTATATATTACCTGGTGTAGTCCATGATAGTATTGAGTCAGTCTATATATTACCTGGTGTAGTCCGTGATAGTATTGAGTCAGTCTATATATTACCTGGTGTAGTCCATGATAGTATTGAGTCAGTCTATATATTACCTGGTGTAGTCCATGATAGTATTGAGTCAGTCTATATATTACCTGGTGTAGTCCATGATAGTATTGAGTCAGTCTATACAGTATATTACCTGGTGTAGTCCATGATAGTATTAAGTCAGTCTATATATTACCTGGTGTAGTCCATGATAGTATTGAGTCAGTCTATATATTACCTGGTGTAGTCCGTGATAGTATTGAGTCAGTCTATATATTACCTGGTGTAGTCCATGATAGTATTGAGTCAGTCTATATATTACCTGGTGTAGTCCATGATAGTATTGAGTCAGTCTATACAGTATATTACCTGGTGTAGTCCATGATAGTATTAAGTCAGTCTATATATTACCTGGTGTAGTCCATGATAGTATTGAGTCAGTCTATATATTACCTGGTGTAGTCCGTGATAGTATTGAGTCAGTCTATATATTACCTGGTGTAGTCCATGATAGTATTGAGTCAGTCTATATATTACCTGGTGTAGTCCATGATAGTATTGAGTCAGTCTATATATTACCTGGTGTAGTCCATGATAGTATTGAGTCAGTCTATATATTATCTGGTGTAGTCCATGATAGTATTGAGTCAGTCTATATATTACCTGGTGTAGTCCATGATAGTATTGAGTCAGTCGATGTATTACCTGGTGTAGTCCATGATAGTATTGAGTCAGTCTATACAGTATATCACCTGGTGTAGTCCGTGATAGTTTTGAGTCAGTCTATATATTACCTGGTGTAGTCTGTGATAGTATTGAGTCAGTCTATATATTACCTGGTGTAGTCCATGATAGTATTAAGTCAGTCTATATATTACCTGGTGTAGTCCATGATAGTATTGAGTCAGTCTATATATTACCTGGTGTAGTCCGTGATAGTATTGAGTCAGTCTATATAGTATATTACCTGGTGTAGTCCATGATAGTATTGAGTCAGTCTATATATTACCTGGTGTAGTCCATGATAGTATTGAGTCAGTCTATATAGTATATTACCTGGTGTAGTCCATGATAGTATTGAGTCAGTCTATATATTACCTGGTGTAGTCCATGATAGTATTGAGTCAGTCTATATATTACCTGGTGTAGTCCATGATAGTATTGAGTCAGTCTATATATTACCTGGTGTAGTCCATGATAGTATTGAGTCAGTCTATATATTACCTGGTGTAGTCCATGATAGTATTGAGTCAGTCTATACAGTATATTACCTGGTGTAGTCCATGATAGTATTGAGTCAGTCTATATATTACCTGGTGTAGTCCATGATAGTATTGAGTCAGTCTATATATAACCTGGTGTAGTCCATGATAGTATTAAGTCAGTCTATATTTTACCTGGTGTAGTTCGTGATAGTATTGAGTCAGTCTATATATTATCTGGTGTAGTCCGTGATAGTATTGAGTCAGTCTATATATAACCTGGTGTAGTCCATGATAGTATTGAGTCAGTCTATATATTACCTGGTGTAGTCCATGATAGTATTGAGTCAGTCTATACAGTATATTACCTGGTGTAGTCCATGATAGTATTGAGTCAGTCTATATATTACCTGGTGTAGTCCATGATAGTATTGAGTCAGTCTATATATAACCTGGTGTAGTCCATGATAGTATTGAGTCAGTCTATATATTACCTGGTGTAGTCCATGACAGTATTGAGTCAGTCTATACAGTATATTACCTGGTGTAGTCCATGATAGTATTGAGTCAGTCTATATATTACCTGGTGTAGTCCATGATAGGATTGAGTCAGTCTATATATTACCTGGTGTAGTCCGTGATAGTATTGAGTCAGTCTATATATTACCTGGTGTAGTCCATGACAGTATTGAGTCAGTCTATATATTACCTGGTGTAGTCCGTGATAGTATTGAGTCAGTCTATATATTATCTGGTGTAGTTCATGATAGTATTGAGTCAGTCTATATATTACCTGGTGTAGTCCATGATAGTATTGAGTCAGTCTATATATTACCTGGTGTAGTCCGTGATAGTATTGAGTCAGTCTATATAGTATATTACCTGGTGTAGTCCATGATAGTATTGAGTCAGTCTATATATTACCTGGTGTAGTCCATGATAGTATTGAGTCAGTCTATATAGTATATTACCTGGTGTAGTCCATGATAGTATTGAGTCAGTCTATATATTACCTGGTGTAGTCCATGATAGTATTGAGTCAGTCTATATATTACCTGGTGTAGTCCATGATAGTATTGAGTCAGTCTATACAGTCTATTACCTGGTGTAGTCCATGATAGTATTGAGTCAGTCTATATATTACCTGGTGTAGTCCATGATAGTATTGAGTCAGTCTATACAGTATATTACCTGGTGTAGTCCATGATAGTATTGAGTCAGTCTATATATTACCTGGTGTAGTCCATGATAGTATTGAGTCAGTCTATATATAACCTGGTGTAGTCCATGATAGTATTAAGTCAGTCTATATATTACCTGGTGTAGTCCGTGATAGTATTGAGTCAGTCTATATATTACCTGGTGTAGTCCGTGATAGTATTGAGTCAGTCTATATATTATCTGGTGTAGTTCATGATAGTATTGAGTCAGTCTATATATTACCTGGTGTAGTCCATGATAGTATTGAGTCAGTCTATATATTACCTGGTGTAGTCCGTGATAGTATTGAGTCAGTCTATATAGTATATTACCTGGTGTAGTCCATGATAGTATTGAGTCAGTCTATATATTACCTGGTGTAGTCCATGATAGTATTGAGTCAGTCTATATAGTATATTACCTGGTGTAGTCCATGATAGTATTGAGTCAGTCTATATATTACCTGGTGTAGTCCATGATAGTATTGAGTCAGTCTATATATTACCTGGTGTAGTCCATGATAGTATTGAGTCAGTCTATACAGTCTATTACCTGGTGTAGTCCATGATAGTATTGAGTCAGTCTATATATTACCTGGTGTAGTCCATGATAGTATTGAGTCAGTCTATACAGTATATTACCTGGTGTAGTCCATGATAGTATTGAGTCAGTCTATATATTACCTGGTGTAGTCCATGATAGTATTGAGTCAGTCTATATATAACCTGGTGTAGTCCATGATAGTATTAAGTCAGTCTATATATTACCTGGTGTAGTCCGTGATAGTATTGAGTCAGTCTATATATTATCTGGTGTAGTCCGTGATAGTATTGAGTCAGTCTATATATAACCTGGTGTAGTCCATGATAGTATTGAGTCAGTCTATATATTACCTGGTGTAGTCCGTGATAGTATTGAGTCAGTCTATATATTACCTGGTGTAGTCCATGACAGTATTGAGTCAGTCTATATATTACCTGGTGTAGTCCGTGATAGTATTGAGTCAGTCTATATATTATCTGGTGTAGTTCATGATAGTATTGAGTCAGTCTATATATTACCTGGTGTAGTCCATGATAGTATTGAGTCAGTCTATATATTACCTGGTGTAGTCCATGATAGTATTGAGTCAGTCTATATATTATCTGGTGTAGTCAGTGATAGTATTGAGTCAGTCTATATATTACCTGGTGTAGTCCATGATAGTATTGAGTCAGTCTATATATTACCTGGTGTAGTCCATGATAGTATTGAGTCAGTCTATATATTACCTGGTGTAGTCCATGATAGTATTGAGTCAGTCTATATATTATCTGGTGTAGTCAGTGATAGTATTGAGTCAGTCTATATATTACCTGGTGTAGTCCATGATAGTATTGAGTCAGTCTATATATTACCTGGTGTAGTCCATGACAGTATTGAGTCAGTCTATATATTACCTGGTGTAGTCCATGATAGTATTGAGTCTGTGTGCGATGGTCAGGACAGTGCAGTCATCAAACTGGGTTCTGATGGTGGACTGGATCAGGTTGTCTGTCTCCAGGTCCACAGCAGCTGTGGCCTCATCCAGAACCAAGATCTTCGTCTTCCTCAGGAGGGCTCGGGCCAGACACACCAGCTGGCGCTGACCCAGACTGGAGAGAGATTATGTTAATGAGAGAGAGAGAGGTTAAGAAACAAGAAGGAGAGTGAAGAGAGGTAAGGAGAGAGGACAGAGGTAAGGAGAGGAGGAGAGAGGTAAGAAGAGGAGGAGAGAGGAGAGAGGTAAGAAGAGAAGGAGAGAGGAAAAAAGAGGAAGAGAGGAGGAGAGAGGTAAGGAGAGGAGGAGAGAGCAGAGAAGAGGAGGAGAGGAGGAGAGAGGTAAGGAGAGGAGGAGAGAGGAGAGAAGAGGAGGAGAGGAGGAGAGGAGGAGAGAGGTAAGGAGAGGAGGAGAGAGGAGAGAAGAGGAGAGAGGTAAGGAGAGGAGGAGAGAGGAGAGAGGTAAGGAGAGGAGGAGAGAGATAAGGAGAGGAGGACAGAGGTAAGGAGAGAAGGAGAGAGGGAAGAAGAGGAGAGAAGGACGAGAGAGCGAACCAGAAGCTGTGTGTGTATGTAATGCTATGTAGGCCTATATATGGTATATGTAGGCCTATGTATGGTGAATGTAGGCCTATGTTGCCTTGTGTACCTGAGGTTCTCTCCTCCCTCTGAACACTCGTGGTTGAGTTTGTCCGGCAGGCCCGACACAAAGCTCTTGAGATGGGAGAGCTCCAGGGCTCTCCACACCTCCTCATCAGAGTAGCCATCGAAGGGGTCCAGATTCATCCTCAGAGACCCAGAGAACAACACTGGATCCTGGAGGGGGAGGGAGGAGGGGGGAGAGGGGGAGAGCCATGAGAGAGAGGGGGAGAGAGGGAAAGGAGGAAGGGGAGGGGGGGGGGGGGGGTGAGGGAGGGAGAGGATAAATAAAGATATTTTAAATATAACAGGTCTCCAGAAGAGTGTGGGTCAGTTTGAGTGTGTCTGTATGGGCCGTGGGTGTGTACCTGTGGTATGATGGTGATCCTGGAGCGGAGTTCATGGAGACCCAGCGTAGCGATGTTAACTCCATCGATATGAATCTCTCCCTCACACGCCTCGATGATGCGGAACAATCCTAGAGTCAGAGAGGACTTCCCTGCTCCTGTACGACCTACTATACCCACCTGGAACAACAACAACAACAACAACAGTCAATTCCCTGCTCCTGTACGACCTACTATACCCACCTGGAACAACAACAAGTCACTACCCTGCTCCTGTACGACCTACTATACCCACCTGGAACAAGAACAACAACAACAGTCCCTACCCTGCTCCTGTACGACCTACAATACCCACCTGGAACAACAACAACAACAGTCCCTACCCTGCTCCTGTACGACCTACTATACCCACCTGGAACAACAACAAGTCACTACCCTGCTCCTGTACGACCTACTATACCCACCTGGAACAACAACAAGTCACTACCCTGCTCCTGTACGACCTACAATACCCACCTGGAACAACAACAACAACAACAGTCAATTCCCTGCTCCTGTACGACCTACTATACCCACCTGGAACAACAACAAGTCACTACCCTGCTCCTGTACGACCTACTATACCCACCTGGAACAACAACAACAGTCACTACCCTGCTCCTGTACGACCTACTATACCCACCTGGAACAACAACAAGTCACTACCCTGCTCCTGTACGACCTACTATACCCACCTGGAACAAGAACAACAACAACAGTCCCTACCCTGCTCCTGTACGACCTACAATAACCACCTGGAACAACAACAACAACAGTCCCTACCCTGCTCCTGTACGACCTACTATACCCACCTGGAACAACAACAAGTCACTACCCTGCTCCTGTACGACCTACTATACCCACCTGGAACAACAACAAGTCACTACCCTGCTCCTGTACGACCTACAATACCCACCTGGAACAACAACAACAACAGTCAATTCCCTGCTCCTGTACGACCTACTATACCCACCTGGAACAACAACAACAGTCACTACCCTGCTCCTGTACGACCTACTACACCCACCTGGAACAACAACAAGTCACTACCCTGCTCCTGTACGACCTACTATACCCACCTGGAACAACAACAACAACAACAGTCAATTCCCTGCTCCTGTACGACCTACTATACCCACCTGGAACAACAACAAGTCACTACCCTGCTCCTGTACGACCTACTATACCCACCTGGAACAACAACAAGTCACTACCCTGCTCCTGTACGACCTACTATACCCACCTGGAACAACAACAAGTCACTACCCTGCTCCTGTACGACCTACTATACCCACCTGGAACAACAACAAGTCACTACCCTGCTCCTGTACGACCTACTATACCCACCTGGAACAACAACAAGTCACTACCCTGCTCCTGTACGACCTACTATACCCACCTGGAACAACAACAACAACAGTCAATTCCCTGCTCCTGTACGACCTACTATACCCACCTGGAACAACAACAAGTCACTACCCTGCTCCTGTACGACCTACTATACCCACCTGGAACAACAACAACAACAACAGTCACTACCCTGCTCCTGTACGACCTACTATACCCACCTGGAACAACAACAAGTCACTACCCTGCTCCTGTACGACCTACTATACCCACCTGGAACAACAACAAGTCACTACCCTGCTCCTGTACGACCTACAATACCCACCTGGAACAACAACAACAACAGTCAATTCCCTGCTCCTGTACGACCTACTATACCCACCTGGAACAACAACAACAGTCACTACCCTGCTCCTGTACGACCTACTACACCCACCTGGAACAACAACAAGTCACTACCCTGCTCCTGTACGACCTACTATACCCACCTGGAACAACAACAACAACAACAGTCAATTCCCTGCTCCTGTACGACCTACTATACCCACCTGGAACAACAACAAGTCACTACCCTGCTCCTGTACGACCTACTATACCCACCTGGAACAACAACAAGTCACTACCCTGCTCCTGTACGACCTACTATACCCACCTGGAACAACAACAAGTCACTACCCTGCTCCTGTACGACCTACTATACCCACCTGGAACAACAACAAGTCACTACCCTGCTCCTGTACGACCTACTATACCCACCTGGAACAACAACAAGTCACTACCCTGCTCCTGTACGACCTACTATACCCACCTGGAACAACAACAACAACAGTCAATTCCCTGCTCCTGTACGACCTACTATACCCACCTGGAACAACAACAAGTCACTACCCTGCTCCTGTACGACCTACTATACCCACCTGGAACAACAACAACAACAACAGTCACTACCCTGCTCCTGTACAACCTACTATACCCACCTGGAACAACAACAACAGTCAATTCCCTGCTCCTGTACAACCTACTATACCCACCTGGAACAACAACAACAAGTCACTTCCCTGCTCCTGTACGACCTACTACACCCACCTGGTACAATAACAACAGTCACTACCCTGCTCCTGTACAACCTACTATACCCACCTGGAACAACAACAAGTCACTACCCTGCTCCTGTACGACCTACTATACCCACCTGGAACAACAACAACAACAACAGTCAATTCCCTGCTCCTGTACGACCAACTATACCCACCTGGAACAACAACAACAACAACAACAACAACGTCAATTCCCTGCCCCTGTACGACCTACTATACCCACCTGGAACAACAACAGCCTCATCCCCCGTCACGCGGCCTAATCCTCTCCCGTCACGCGGCCTAATCCCCTCCCGTCACGCGGCCTAATCCCCTCCCGTCACGCGGCCTAATCCCCTCCCGTCACGCGGCCTAATCCCCTCCCGTCACGCGGCCTAATCCCCTCCCGTCACGCGGCCTAATCCCCTCCCGTCACGCGGCCTAATCCCCTCCCGTCACGCGGCCTAATCCCCTCCCGTCACGCGGCCTAATCCCCTCCCGTCACGCGGCCTAATCCCCTCCCGTCACGTGGCCTAATCCCCTCCTGTCACGCGGCCTAATCCCCCGTCACTCAGCCTAATCCCCTCCTGTCACGCGGCCTAATCCCCCGTCACTCGGCCTAATCCCCCGTCACTCGGCCTAATCCCCCGTCACTCGGCCTAATCCCCCGTCACTCGGCCTAATCCCCCGTCACTCGGCCTAATCCCCCGTCACTCTGCCTAATCCCTCCAGTCACACAGTCCGTACCCCCCCCATCACATACCTTCTCTCCTCCGTGGATGGCTACGGTGATGTTGCGTACGGCCAGTTCCTGGTCCTCTCTGTATCGCAGACCAAACCCTCTGATGTCTATGTTGCCTGCTGTGGGCCAGCCTGGAGGCAGAGACGATTGGTCATGTCTCCAGTCCGCCTGGGAGGGGACAAACAGAGGTATATACACACACACAGTCATACACACAGAGTTCCCGTGTACACAACTAAATAAATAAAATAACTGTTTTAAAGAAGTAGAAAGACCAGCTGACTGAAGGACAGTATGGCAGGTCATATGTTATTTTATAGAAAGACCAGCTGACTGAAGGACAGTATGGCAGGTCATATGTTATTTTATAGAAGTAGAAAGACCAGCTGACTGAAGGACAGTATGGCAGGTCATATGTTATTTTATAGAAGTAGAAAGACCAGCTGACTGAAGGACAGTATGGCAGGTCATATGTTATTTTATAGAAAGACCAGCTGACTGAAGGACAGTATGGCAGGTCATATGTTATTTTATAGGAGTAGAAAGACCAGCTGACTGAAGGACAGTATGGCAGGTCATATGTTATTTTATAGGAGTAGAAAGACCAGCTGACTGAAGGACAGTATGGCAGGTCATGTGTTATTTTATAGGAGTAGAAAGACCAGCTGACTGAAGGACAGTATGGCAGGTCATATGTTATTTTATAGGAGTAGAAAGACCAGCTGACTGAAGGACAGTATGGCAGGTCATATGTTATTTTATAGGAGTAGAAAGACCAGCTGACTGAAGGACAGTATGGCAGGTCATATGTTATTATATAGGAGTAGAAAGACCAGCTGACTGAAGGACAGTATGGCAGGTCATATGTTATTTTATAGAAAGACCAGCTGACTGAAGGACAGTATGGCAGGTCATATGTTATTTTATAGAAAGACCAGCTGACTGAAGGACAGTATGGCAGGTCATATGTTATTTTATAGGAGTAGAAAGACCAGCTGACTGAAGGACAGTATGGCAGGTCATATGTTATTTTATAGGAGTAGAAAGACCAGCTGACTGAAGGACAGTATGGCAGGTCATATGTTATTTTATAGGAGTAGAAAGACCAGCTGACTGAAGGACAGTATGGCAGGTCATATGTTATTTTATAGAAAGACCAGCTGACTGAAGGACAGTATGGCAGGTCATATGTTATTTTATAGGAGTAGAAAGACCAGCTGACTGAAGGACAGTATGGCAGGTCATATGTTATTTTATAGGAGTAGAAAGACCAGCTGACTGAAGGACAGTATGGCAGGTCATATGTTATTTTATAGGAGTAGAAAGACCAGCTGACTGAAGGACAGTATGGCAGGTCATATGTTATTTTATAGAAGTAGATTTGGTTGACCAATAACAGTCTTCCAAAATGCTGTCACAGCTCTACAACACACACAGTCACAACAACACACACAGTCACAACAACACACACAGTCACAACACACAGTCACAACAACACACACAGTCACAACAACACACACAGTCACAACAACACACACAGTCACAACAACACACACAGTCACAACAACACACACAGTCACAACACACACAGTCACAACACACACAGTCACAAAAACAGCTCTACCTACAGAGTTGTGTATGAGAACATCAACACACACAGTCACAACACACACAGTCACAACAATACACAGTCACAACAACACACAGTCACAACAACACACAGTCACAACACACACAGTCACAAAAACAGCTCTACCTACAGAGTTGTGTATGAGAACATCAACACACACAGTCACAACACACACAGTCACAACAACACACAGTCACAACAACACACACAGTCACAACACACAGTCACAACAACACACACAGTCACAACAAACACAGTCACAACACACACAGTCACAACAACAGCTCTACCTACAGAGTTGTGTATGAGAACATAAACACACACAGACGTACCTCTTTCTCTGTGTCTTCGTACTCCTTGACTCTCTCAACGGCCACAATGTTGGTTTCCAGATCTGAAGACATCCTCACTAGCCAGGTCAGAGAGGCCGTCAGCTACAGGACAGAGAGACAGAGAGACAGAAAGACAGGGGCAGAGAGAAGGAGAGGCAGAGGCAGAGAGAAGGAGAGGCAGAGGCAGAGAGAAGGAGAGGCAGAGACAGAGAGAAGGAGAGGCACAGAGAGAGAAGGAGAGGCAGAGACAGATACAGAAAGAGAGGCAGAGAGAGGGAAAGGCAGAGCGAGAGAAGGAGAGGCACAGACAGAGAGAGACAGAAAGACAGAGGCAGAGAGAAGGAGAGGCAGAGAGAGAGAGGAGGCAGAGTAGAGTCAGAATGGTTTGAGTCACAAAGTATTAAAAGCTATCTATGATGTCATCTATGAACAGCTGAGACTCACACATGAGGTCTCAGGACTGACTTGGTTAAACAATCTGGGGTCTCAGGACTGACAGGGTTAAACAACCTGGGGTCTCAGGACTGATAGGGTTAAACAACCTGGGGTCTCAGGACTGACAAGGTTAAACAACCTGGGGTCTCAGGACTGGCAGGGTTAAACAACCTGGGGTCTCAGGACTGATAGGGTTAAACAACCTGGGGTCTCAGGACTGATAGGGTTAAACAACCTGGGGTCTCAGGACTGGCAGGGTTAAACAACCTGGGGTCTCAGGACTGATAGGGTTAAACAACCTGGGGTCTCAGGACTGACAGGGTTAAACAACCTGGGGTCTCAGGACTGACAGGGTTAAACAACCTGGGGTCTCAGGACTGATAGGGTTAAACAACCTGGGGTCTCAGGACTGACAGGGTTAAACAACCTGGGGTCTCAGGACTGATAGGGTTAAACAACCTGGGGCGAGTTTCCCAGAAACACAAGGTTAATCTTTAACTTGAAGATCCTCATTCATCCACTGTCTGTTTTTTGGGGGGGGGTACCTGACCGGCTGTGAAACTAAACCAAAGAATGAAGGGAACTCATCCGTTTTTTTAAATGAAACACCATCCTACGGTTCCAGTGTCCACACACACACACACACACACACACACACACGTTACTGACCTGTAGTGCGTATGAGATGGACAGGCCCATGATCCCAGGGCTGAGGCTCTCTCTAGCCATCACAGCAAACAGAGCAGCAAACATTACGATACAGTTCCCTACAAACTCCAGACGCACCGCCAGCCACCTACAACACACAGAGATATTAGAGACATTACGGTACAGTTCCCTACAAACTCCAGACGCACCGCCAGCCACCTACAACACAGAGATATTAGAGACATTACGGTACAGTTCCCTCCAGACGCACCGCCAGCCACCTACAACACAGAGATATTAGAGACATTACGGTACCGTTCCCTACAAACTCCAGACGCACCGCCAGCCACCTACAACACAGAGATATTAGAGACATTACGGTACCGTTCCCTCCAGACGCACCACCAGCCACCTACAACACAGAGATATTAGAGACATTACGGTACCGTTCCCTACAAACTCCAGACACACCGCCAGCCACCTACAACACAGAGAGATATTAGAGACATTACGGTACCGTTCCCTACAAACTCCAGACGCACCGCCAGCCACCTACAACACAGAGAGATATTAGAGACATTACGGTACCGTTCCCTACAAACTCCAGACGCACCGCCAGCCACCTACAACACAGAGAGATATTAGAGACATTACGGTACCGTTCCCTCCAGACGCACCGCCAGCCACCTACAACACACAGAGATATTAGAGACATTACGGTACCGTTCCCTACAAACTCCAGACGCACCGCCAGCCACCTAGAGATATTAGAGACATTACGGTACCGTTCCCTACAAACTCCAGACGCACCGCCAGCCACCTAGAGATATTAGAGACATTACGGTACCGTTCCCTACAAACTCCAGACGCACCGCCAGCCACCTAGAGATATTAGAGACATTACGGTACAGGTCCCTACAAACTCCAGACGCAGGTGAATGTTAATAGTACCTGCTATAAACGTTGACCAGGACTCATTAGTTTGGATTTTGTTGTAAAAATATTTTATATCTCAACATGACTTATTGATTCAACCAATTAAGGTGTGTGTGTGTGACGGCGCTCCTCACCGGTTGGCTACGATGCTGGGGTAGTATGCTTTCTGGTTGTGGTCAACTCGACCGTCACTCTCCCTGATGAAGCGTTCCTGCTCCCCAAAGGCTCGGATGACGCTGGCGCCTAGCAACGTCTCGTTGAAGTGTGTGTAGACCGGGGAGCGACTGACAGACTCCAGACGCTTCAACTGACGAGACGACGCCACGTAGAAACGCTGTGGGGAGGGATGACACGGAGGGATGACACGGAGGGATGACACGGAGGGATGACATGGAGGGATGACACGGAGGGATGTGATGGAGGGATGACATGGAGGGATGTGATGGAGGGATGACATGGAGAGATGTGATGGAGGGATGACATGGAGGGATGACATGGAGGGATGACATGGAGGGATGACATGGAGGGATGACATGGAGGGATGTGATGGAGGGATGACATGGAGGGATGACATGGAGGGATGACATGGAGGGATGAAATAGAGGGATGACATGAAGGGAGATAAAATAACAGTGAGTAGGGAGAGAGGGATCTCTCTCTCATCCCCCCTCTTTCTCTCTCCCTCCCCCCCTCTCACAACCCTCTCTCTCTAACCCCCCTCTCTCCCCCCCCCCCCCCCCTATCTCTCTAACCCCGCCCCCCCCTCAGCGACCCACCTGGACAAAGAAGTAGAGTATCCCCAGAGGAGGTATGATAATAGCCACTAGTGGAGTAGCGATCAGTATGACCACACAGGATCCTACTACGTTGAACATGGAGCCCATGAACATCTTAATGATACTGGGGAGAGAGGAGAGATAAGGCAGCATTACATGGCATCAACAGCAGGCGATACGGAAATATTTCCTTCTATAAGGCAGCATTACATGGCATCAACTGCAGGAGACACAAATTTCAGACAATTTCACATTTTCATAAATACACAATACACAAAAATGTTATACAGACATAATAAAATCGACAACTTAAAAAATAAATATTTTAAGGATTTTCTGTACAAATATATATCTATATATTTTCCGTAAAAACCTTGGGATGATGGAGTCAATGGTGTCTGTCTCCTTGGAGAAACGGTTCACCAGGTTACCGCTGGGGGTCCGCTCGAAGAAGGACATGGGGGAGCGCAGTACGTTGTACAGCATGGACTGGTGGAGGTAGCGTGATGCTAATATACCACCGATAGAGACAGAGATGGAGTAGCAGAACACAGCTATGCCTGAGAGAGAGAGAGGGTATGGGGAGAGAGAGGGGGGAAGGGGGTATGAGGGGAGAGAGAGAGGGGGGGGGTATGGTGAGAGAGAAAGAGAGAGAGAGAGGGGAATGGGGTATGAGGGGAGAGAGAGGGGGGGAGGAGCGGGGGGGTATGGTGAGAGAGAGGGGAAGGGGGTATGAGGAGAAGGGGAAAGAGCGAGGAGAGGAGAGCAAGGGGAAGGGGTTATGGGGAGTAGGGGACAGAGAAGGGGAGGAGAGAGTGGGGAAGGGGGTTTGGGGAGAAGAGAGGGGAGAGAGGAAGGGAGAGAGTTGAACATGAAGACTTGTAGACAGACCAGGGTACCACCCACAGAGACAGAGATTAACACACACCAACGTCCTTACCCTGTGAGGCACCCAGAGCTCCGTACACCCCCAGTCTCATCTCTCTGCTGGGCTGGGTTCCGTTGACGACTGGGTCGTCAGTCCACAGACTGAGCCAGTAGTTAGAGAAGAGAGAGGCGAAGTGGTGACTGAAGAACAGGAAGATACTGACGCAGGACAACACCACCCCTATAGCCTTCATATACTCCCAGAATACTGACAACTTCACCTAGAGGGGGGGGGGGGGAGAGAGAGAGAGAGAGAGATACCAAGAACAGAGGAGAGAAAGACAGAGACAGAGAGAGAGAGAGATACCAAGAACAGAGAGGAGAGAAAGACAGAGACAGACAGCGAGAGAGAAAGAGAGACCAAGAAAAGAGAGAGACAGAGAGCGAGAGAGAGAAAGAGACCAAGAACAGAGAGGAGAGAAAGACAGAGAGCGAGAGAAAGAGAAAGAGACCAAGAAAAGAACGAGAGAGACCAAGAGAAGAGGTTCAATGTAAGAGATGGACAGTTGCTCTGAGGCTCTGGTATACTACATTGACTGTTAATAGTCAATTTAAGATCTCACACACAGTCTCTTACCCGCCCGGTGTTGGCCTTGTCAGCCTCTGTGATTCTCCCCACCTCAGCGTTCTTGGCCTTCTTCCCCAGGACCTCTCCTTCTGTCCTCACTGCTGATGTACTGGTATGGTTCTGACTGGAGACAGAGAGAGAGCGAGAGAGAGAGCGAGCGAGAGAGAGAGAGCGAGAGAGAGAGAGCGAGAGAGAGAGAGAGAGGGGAGAGGGAGACAGAGAGAGACAGAGAGAGACAGAGAGAGAGAGAGAGAGAGAGAGAGAGAGAGAGAGAGGGGAGAGGGAGACAGAGAGAGACAGAGAGAGAGAGCGAGACAGAGAGAGACAGAGACGGAGAGAGTTGTACTGGTATGGTTCTGACTAGAGACAGAGAGACAGAGAGAGTGTGCCAGAGATTTGAGATGTTTGTAGAGTTTAGCGTGAGCTGTAAAAGCCAGGGATTTCAGCAGAGTGGAGTGTTCACTCACCCAATCACAGCAGCAGGAAGTCCATTCTCCAGTCCTCTCTTTGGTGCAGAGTCTAGACATCCCAGAGAAGAGACCTGGTCAGACCTTTCACTGATTATAGGGAGTACATCACACACTCTAGACTCAAAACACACACACACTCTCTCTCTCTCACACACAAGCACAAGCACACACACACACAGCTAGAATAACCCTAGCAGCATTAGCACCACACAAAGCAGGGTCAGAACAGCTCCAGGGAAACACCTGCCCCCTTAGCAGTGGTCTCAGGTCAGATCCCCACACCCCAATCCTAACCTTAACTACTAGGATAGAAACTAAGGAGCAGGGTTGAGCAGTATCCAGATGGGAAAAGGGGGAGATACCTAGTCCGTTGTACAACTGAATGCATTCAACTGAAATGTGTCTTCTGGCGTTCAACCCAACCCCCCCCCCTGAATGTCATACTGTTTCTGTACCATACCGAGGTGTATGGTATTACCGGAAGTGTACACAAGGGGGCGCCGTTTCCCCCCCCCCCACAAAAAACGCACAAAACAATTTAGGCACCAGGGATCTTAATCCAGGAAGGGGGGGGGTTGAATATCTCTGCTGTAACCAAGACGCTTCATCCTGACATCCAGCTACTTATTAAGTTAGCAAACCGAACGCAGAGCTGGAGTCCTGAACTGGAGAGAACTTATTTCAACACATCTTTAGATGTCTTATAGTTCAACTTGAACTTTAAGAGTTGTATAAACAGTGGAGTGGCTCGTAGCGAGGAAGTCTATGTCTGAAATACTTCTTTATACAGTATACGCGGTATATCTCCCAAGCCTACTAAGGATGTTTCCCAAATGCACCCTATTCCCTAAATAGTGCACTACTTTTGATTGGGATATGATGGGGCCCCGGGTGAAAAGTAGTGCACTATATAGGGAATAGGTAAGTCGTGCACTATACATGGCTCTGGTCTAAAGCAGTGCACTTTACAGGGAATAGGGTGCCCTTTGGGAAGCACACAGAACCTGACCCCAGAGCTGTGCTTAATACATCATAAGCAACCAGGGTATCCATCCAGCATCACTGATATCATGTTATAATGATACCAACCAGGGTATCCAACCAGCATCACTGATATCATGTTATAATGATACCAACCAGGGTATCCATCCAGCATCACTGATATCATGTTAAAATGATAGCAACCAGGGTATCCAACCAGCATCACTGATATCATGTTATAATGATACCAACCAGGGTATCCAACCAGCATCACTGATATCATGTTGTAATGATACCAACCAGGGTATCCATCCAGTATCACTGATACCATGTTGTAATGATACCAACCAGGGTATCCATCCAGCATCACTGATATCATGTTATAATGATACCAACCAGGGTATCCATCCAGCATCACTGATATCATGTTAAAATGATAGCAACCAGGGTATCCAACCAGCATCACTGATATCATGTTATAATGATACCAACCAGGGTATCCATCCAGCATCACTGATATCATGTTATAATGATACCAACCAGGGTATCCATCCAGTATCACTGATATCATGTTATAATGATACCAACCAGGGTATCCATCCAGTATCACTGATGTCATGTTAAAATGATAGCAACCAGGGTATCCAACCAGCATCACTGATATCATGTTATAATGATACCAACCAGGGTATCCATCCAGTATCACTGATATCATGTGTGACGCCCCTCCCACTCTGTCTGCTGTATTCTGTCTTTGTTCTTGTTTCCTTATTAGGATGCCGGTGGGCGGAGTTGGGAGGGTCGTCAGCTTCATGGGAAACACCTGGGCCAGGTGTCTCCCAGGATAAATAGACCTCTTCCACATTCATGGAGGAGACTCTCTCCATGCAGACACCTTTGTAGATTGTGTTGTGGTTCTTGGTGGTCTTTTGTTTGTTTGTTTGGGCACCTTTCAACACCCTGCATTATCACATTCATGCACGCAAAACTCACTTACACTACTGATTACTGATTACACACATCATTGTATATTTTCCTTAGTTGCTTTAGTTAATAAATATATCTTTTGTTACTCCTTATCTCCACGTTGTCTCCCTTTGTTACGGGCTTTGAGCCGGTTCGTGACACATGTTATAATGATACCAACCAGGGTATCCATCCAGCATCGCTGATATCATGTTATAATGATACCAACCAGGGTATCCATCCAGCATCGCTGATATCATGTTATAATGATACCAACCAGGGTATCCATCCAGCATCACTGATATCATGTTATAATGATACCAACCAGGGTGTCCATTCAGCATCACTGATATCATGTAGTAACGATACCAACCAGGGTGTCCATTCAGCATCACTGATATCATGTTATAATGATACCAATCAGGGTGTCCATCCAGCATCACTGATATCATGTTCTAATGATACCAATCAGGGTGTCCATCCAGCATCACTGATATCATGTTATAATGATACCAATCAGGGTGTCCATCCAGCATCACTGATATCATGTTATAATGATACCAATCAGGGTGTCCATCCAACATCACAGATATCATGTTATAATGATACCAATCAGGGTATCCATCCAGCATCACTTATATCATGTAATGATACCAACCAGGGAATCCATACAGCATCACTGATATCATGTTCTAATGATACCAACCAGGGTATCCATCCAGCATCACTTATATCATGTTATAATGATACCAACCAGGGTATCCATCCAGCATCACTGATTTCATGTTCTAATGATACCAACCAGGGTGTCCATCCAGCATCACTGATATCATGTTCTAATGATACCAATCAGGGTGTCCATCCAGCATCACTGATATCATGTTGTAATGATACCAGTGAGATAAACTCTCCGTGTTGTCACAACTAAATGGTTTTAAACATCACCTCATGCTCATGTCAAAAAGTGATTCTATGTCTTCAAACCCCTGACAAGATGCTGTATAACTCAACTGGTTTCACGCATTGTAAACCCATTCAAAGTGATCAGAACATGTCCACCCAAACTATGAAATTGTGTCAACACCAGCCAGAATCTCATGCAGTTCCTTCCCCATCATCACTCAATCAGCCCTCCTCCCAGCCATCCAGCCCAGAACCCACACATCATCACTCAATCAGCCCTCCTCCCAGCCATCCAGGCCAGAACCCAGCCATCATCACTCAATCAGCCCTCCTCCCAGCCATCTAGCCCAGAACCCACCCATCATCACTCAATCAGCCCTCCTCCCAGCCATCTAGCCCAGAACCCACCCATCATCACTCAATCAGCCCTCCTCCCAGCCATCTAGCCCAGAACCCAGCCATCATCACTCAATCAGCCCTCCTCCCAGCCATCCAGGCCAGAACCCACCCATCATCACTCAATCAGCCCTCCTCCCAGCCATCTAGCCCAGAACCCACCCATCATCACTCAATCAGCCCTCCTCCCAGCCATCCAATCCATCATCACTCAATCAGCCCTCCTCCCAGCCATCTAGCCCAGAACCCACCCATCATCACTCAATCAGCCCTCCTCCCAGCCATCTAGCCCAGAACCCAGCCATCATCACTCAATCAGCCCTCCTCCCAGCCATCCAGGCCAGAACCCACACATCATCACTCAATCAGCCCTCCTCCCAGCCATCTAGCCCAGAACCCACCCATCATCACTCAATCAGCCCTCCTCCCAGCCATCCAGGCCAGAACCCACCCATCATCACTCAATCAGCCGTCCTCCCAGCCATCCAATCCATCATCACTCAATCAGCCCTCCTCCCAGCCATCTAGCCCAGAACCCACCCATCATCACTCAATCAGCCTTCCTCCCAGCCATCCAGCCCAGAACCCACCCATAATCACTCATTCAGCCCTCCTCCCAGCCATCCAGCCATCATCACTCAATCAGCCCACCTCCCAGCCATCCAATCCATCATCACTCAATCAGCCCTCCTCCCAGCCATCTAGCCCAGAACCCACTCATCATCACTCATTCAGCCCTCCTCCCAGCCATCCAATCCATCATCACTCAATCAGCCCTCCTCCCAGCCATCTAGCCCAGAACCCACTCATCATCACTCAATCAGCCCTCCTCCCAGCCATCTAGCCCAGAACCCACTCATCATCACTCAATCAGCCCACCTCCCAGCCATCCAATCCATCATCACTCAATCAGCCCTCCTCCCAGCCATCTAGCCCAGAACCCACTCATCATCACTCATTCAGCCCTCCTCCCAGCCATCTAGCCATCATCACTCAATCAGCCCTCCTCCCAGCCATCTAGCCCAGAACCCACTCATCATCACTCAATCAGCCCTCCTCCCAGCCATCTAGCCCAGAACCCACTCATCATCACTCAATCAGCCCACCTCCCAGCCATCCAATCCATCATCACTCAATCAGCCCTCCTCCCAGCCATCTAGCCCAGAACCCACCCATCATCACTCAATCAGCCCTCCTCCCAGCCATCCAATCCATCATCACTCAATCAGCCCTCCTCCCAGCCATCTAGCCCAGAACCCACCCATCATCACTCATTAACTCAACAACAAAGTGTCAGGTTGTAGAGTTGAAAACAACATGGGCTTGGACCAGCAGGACCTGTGTTTTCTCTGAGTGCTGCTGTAGTGTAGCTGACATGCAAACACATGCATGAGCCAGGCTGTCTGTGTGTCCATACTGCAGGGCCATCTTTACACGACCTTTACATGGCCTACCACCCTTGTCTCATAGCCTCAGATCAGAGTGACCTCATACCCTTAGATCAGAGTGACCTCATACCCTTAGATCAGTGACCTCGTGACCTCATACCATCATATCAGAGTGACCTCAAACCCTCAGATCAGAGTGACCTCATACCCTCAGATCAGTGACCTCGTGACCTCATACCAGTGACCTCGTGACCTCATACCAGTGACCTCGTGACCTCATATCAGAGTGACATCATACCGTCAGATCAGAGTGACAATCTGAAATCAGAGATACTGATGTGAAAATAATTCCTGGAATTCCACCCAACTAAACCAATTTTTTTTTATCTCCACACCAGTCCTGTAGCCTGACCCCATCCTGACCCCTGTGCTCTCCTAACAGATCAGGAGGGTGGAACAAAGCTACCAGTCCAGATCAGTAGTGTTTGTTAAGGGAAAGAGGGAGGAGACAAGGAGAGGTAGCCTGTATAAGGATAGAGACACTAACTAAACCAAGGCTGTGTCCCAGATGGCGCTCTATTCCCTACATAGGACTCATATGGCTCTGGTCCAAACAAGTACACTACATAGTGAATATGGTTCCATTTGGGACACAACCCAAGTCTCCTAGGGGGACAGACAACCAATCAAACCTTCAGTATCCTCCTCCTCCCTCCCCTCTTCTGAATGGCAGACAGGACAAAAAAGGGGGATGAAAGAAAGAGAGAAAGAAGGAGAGAGAATGAAAGAGAGAGAATGAGAGAGAGAGCAAAGGAGAGCGAGAGAGCACAAGAGAGAGAGCAAAGGAGAGCAAGAGAGAGAGAGAGCACGAGAGAGAGAGCAAAGGAGAGCAAAGGAGAGAGAGAGAGAGTGAAGGGAGAGAGAGAGAGGAGAGAGGACAGAGAGAGAGAGCGAAAGAGAGAGAGAGAGAGTGAAGGGAGAGAGAGAGAGGAGAGAGAGAGAGCGAAAGAGAGAGAGAGAGGACAGAGAGAGAGAGCAAAAGAGAGAGCGAGAGAGCGAAAGAGAGAGAGAGAGAGAGAGAGAGAGAGCGAAGGAGAGAGAGAGAGAGAGAGAGAGAGAGAGAAAGAGAGAGAGAGAGAGAGAGAGAGAGAAAGAGAGAGAGAGAGAGAGAGATAGTGAAGGAGAGAGAGAGAGAGAAGGAGAGAGAGAGAGAGAGAGAGTGAAGGAGAGAGAGAGAGAGTGAAGGAGAGAGAGAGAGAGAGTGAAGGAGAGAGAGAGAGAGAGAGAGAGAGAGAGCGAAGAGAGAGAGAGAGAGAGAGAGAGAGAGAGAAAGAGAGAGAGAGAGAGAGAGAGAGAGAGAGAGAGAGAGAGAGAGAGAGAGATAGTGAAGGAGAGAGAGAGAGAGAAGGAGAGAGAGAGAGAGAGAGAGAGAGTGAAGGAGAGAGAGAGAGAGTGAAGGAGAGAGAGAGAGAGTGAAGGAGAGAGAGAGAGAGAGAGTGAAGGAGAGAGTGAAGAGAGAGAGAGAGAGAGAGAGAGAGAGAGAGAGAGAGAGAGAGAGAGAGAGAGAGAGAGAGAAAGAGAAAGAGAAAGAGAAAGAGAAAGAGAGAGCGAAGGAGAGAGAGAGAGAGAGAGAGAGAGAGCGAAGGAGAGAGAGAGAGCGAAGGAGAGAGAGAGAGAGAGAGAGAGCGAAGGAGAGAGAGAGAGAGAGAGAGCGAAGGAGAGAGAGAGAGAGAGAGAGAGAGAGAGAGAGAGAGAGAGAGAGAGAGATAGAGATAGAGAAAGAGAAAGAGAGAGAGAGAAGGAGAGAGTGAAGGTGAGAGGAGAAAGTAGAAGGAGAGAGAAGAGAGAGATGAGAAAGAGACAAACGTAAAAATACATTACATAGAAACCAATAGTGAAAGGCAGGGTTGGGAAGTAACTGATTACATGTAATACATTACATAGAAGCCAATAGTGAAAGGCAGGGTTGGGAAGTAACTGATTACATGTAATACATTAAATGTAATCTGATTACAAAAAAAAATAACTACTCAGTTACATTACCAGCAAACATATTGTAATCAGAGTACAGATACTTTTGAAAAACTAGATAATTACTTATTGGCTTACTACTACATTTAGACAGGATGTTTGTGAGAACAATACATTATGGCACCTTTAGGTTTTCTGAATGACATTCAATTCAGCATTCAAAAAAAGGTGCAAGTTTGAGTTTGTTCCACCTGAGACAGTCTGACCACCAATCAGAAAACACTATGATGACACACCAAATGATGACCACCAATCAGAAAACACTATGATGACACACATAATGATGACCACCAATCAGAGACCACTATGTCGACACACCAAATGATGACCACCAATCAGAGACCACTATGTCGACACACCAAATGATGACCACCAATCAGAAAACATTATGATGACACACCTAATGAAGACCACCAATCAGAAACCACTGACACACAATGATGACACATCAAATGATGACCACCAATCAGAGACCACTATGTAGACACATCAAATGATGACCGCCAATCAGAGACCACTATGTCGACACACCAAACGTGTTTGATGGATTATTTTGGTCTTCTTCTAATGAAAGCAATCAGATTACATTACTGTAATCGTTACTGAGTAATCCCCCAAAAAATTACATTACTGATTACAATTTGACAGGTAACTGGTAATTGTAACAGATTACATTTATAAAGAAACCTACCCAACCCTGACGAAAGGAGAGAGACACACCATTATGTAATATGACTAGTTTAAAACGCTGAACACACAACAAGCAGGGGAGACGGTGCTACTGTGTTAAACTGGTACGGACAACAAGCAGGGGAGACGGTGCTACTGTGTTAAACTGGTACGGACAACAAGCAGGGGAGACGGTGCTACTGTGTTAAACTGGTACGGACAACAAGCAGGGGAGACGGTGCTACTGTGTTAAACTGGTACGGACAACAAGCAGGGGAGACGGTGCTACTGTGTTAAACTGGAACAGACAACAAGCAGGGGAGACGGTGCTACTGTGTTAAACTGGTACGGACAACAAGCAGGGGAGACGGTGCTAATGTGGTGGTGTTAAACTGGTACGGACAACAAGCAGGGGAGACGGTGCTAATGTGGTAAACTGGTACGGACAACAAGCAGGGGAGACGGTGCTAATGTGGTAAACTGGTACAGACAACAAGCAGGGGAGACGGTGCTAATGTGGTGGTGTTAAACTGGTACGGACAACAAGCAGGGGAGACGGTGCTACTGTGTTAAACTGGTACGGACAACAAGCAGGGGAGACGGTGCTAATGTGTTAAACTGGTACGGACAACAAGCAGGGGAGACGGTGCTAATGTGGTAAACTGGTACAGACAACAAGCAGGGGAGACGGTGCTAATGTGGTAAACTGGTACAGACAACAAGCAGGGGAGACGGTGCTAATGTGGTAAACTGGTACAGACAACAAGCAGGGGAGACGGTGCTAATGTGGTAAACTGGTACGGACAACAAGCAGGGGAGACGGTGCTAATGTGGTAAACTGGTACAGACAACAAGCAGGGGAGACGGTGCTAATGTGGTGGTGTTAAACTGGTACGGACAACAAGCAGGGGAGACGGTGCTACTGTGTTAAACTGGTACGGACAACAAGCAGGGGAGACGGTGCTAATGTGTTAAACTGGTACGGACAACAAGCAGGGGAGACGGTGCTAATGTGGTAAACTGGTACAGACAACAAGCAGGGGAGACGGTGCTAATGTGGTAAACTGGTACAGACAACAAGCAGGGGAGACGGTGCTAATGTGGTAAACTGGTACAGACAACAAGCAGGGGAGACGGTGCTAATGTGTTAAACTGGTACGGACAACAAGCAGGGGAGACGGTGCTAATGTGGTAAACTGGTACAGACAACAAGCAGGGGAGACGGTGCTAATGTGGTGGTGTTAAACTGGTACAGACAACAAGCAGGGGAGACGGTGCTAATGTGGTGGTGTTAAACTGGTACAGACAACAAGCAGGGGAGACGGTGCTAATGTGTTAAACTGGTACGGACAACAAGCAGGGGAGACGGTGCTAATGTGTTAAACTGGTACAGACAACAAGCAGGGGAGACGGTGCTAATGTGTTAAACTGGTACAGACAACAAGCAGGGGAGACGGTGCTAATGTGGTAAACTGGTTCAGACAACAAGCAGGGGAGACGGTGCTAATGTGTTAAACTGGTACAGACAACAAGCAGGGGAGACGGTGCTAATGTGGTGGTGTTAAACTGGTACAGACAACAAGCAGGGGAGACGGTGCTAATGTGTTAAACTGGTACAGACAACAAGCAGGGGAGACGGTGCTAATGTGTTAAACTGGTACGGACAACAAGCAGGGGAGACGGTGCTAATGTGTTAAACTGGTACAGACAACAAGCAGGGGAGACGGTGCTAATGTGGTGGTGGTAAACTGGTACGGACAACAAGCAGGGGAGACGGTGCTAATGTGGTGGTGGTAAACTGGTACGGACAACAAGCAGGGGAGACGGTGCTAATGTGTTAAACTGGTACGGTCAACAAGCAGGGGAGACGGTGCTAATGTGGTGGTGTTAAACTGGTACAGACAACAAGCAGGGGAGACGGTGCTAATGTGGTGGTGTTAAACTGGTACGGACAACAAGCAGGGGAGACGGTGCTAATGTGTTAAACTGGTACGGACAACAAGCAGGGGAGACGGTGCTAATGTGTTAAACTGGTACAGACAACAAGCAGGGGAGACGGTGCTAATGTGGTGTTAAACTGGTACAGACAACAAGCAGGGGAGACGGTGCTAATGTGGTGGTGTTAAACTGGTACGGACAACAAGCAGGGGAGACGGTGCTAATGTGTTAAACTGGTACGGACAACAAGCAGGGGAGACGGTGCTAATGTGGTGGTGTTAAACTGGTACAGACAACAAGCAGGGGAGACGGTGCTAATGTGGTAAACTGGTACGGACAACAAGCAGGGGAGACGGTGCTAATGTGGTAAACTGGTACAGACAACAAGCAGGGGAGACGGTGCTAATGTGTTAAACTGGTACAGACAACAAGCAGGGGAGACGGTGCTAATGTGGTGGTGTTAAACTGGTACAGACAACAAGCAGGGGAGACGGTGCTAATGTGTTAAACTGGTACAGACAACAAGCAGGGGAGACGGTGCTAATGTGGTGGTGTTAAACTGGTACGGACAACAAGCAGGGGAGACGGTGCTAATGTGGTGTTAAACTGGTACAGACAACAAGCAGGGGAGACGGTGCTAATGTGTTAAACTGGTACAGACAACAAGCAGGGGAGACGGTGCTAATGTGGTGGTGTTAAACTGGTACGGACAACAAGCAGGGGAGACGGTGCTAATGTGTTAAACTGGTACGGACAACAAGCAGGGGAGACGGTGCTAATGTGGTGTTAAACTGGTACAGACAACAAGCAGGGGAGACGGTGCTAATGTGTTAAACTGGTACAGACAACAAGCAGGGGAGACGGTGCTAATGTGGTGGTGTTAAACTGGTACGGACAACAAGCAGGGGAGACGGTGCTAATGTGTTAAACTGGTACAGACAACAAGCAGGGGAGACGGTGCTAATGTGTTAAACTGGTACAGACAACAAGCAGGGGAGACGGTGCTAATGTGTTAAACTGGTACGGACAACAAGCAGGGGAGACGGTGCTAATGTGTTAAACTGGTACAGACAACAAGCAGGGGAGACGGTGCTAATGTGGTGGTGTTAAACTGGTACGGACAACAAGCAGGGGAGACGGTGCTAATGTGTTAAACTGGTACAGACAACAAGCAGGGGAGACGGTGCTAATGTGTTAAACTGGTACAGACAACAAGCAGGGGAGACGGTGCTAATGTGTTAAACTGGTACGGACAACAAGCAGGGGAGACGGTGCTAATGTGTTAAACTGGTACAGACAACAAGCAGGGGAGACGGTGCTAATGTGGTGGTGTTAAACTGGTACGGACAACAAGCAGGGGAGACGGTGCTAATGTGTTAAACTGGTACGGACAACAAGCAGGGGAGACGGTGCTAATGTGGTGGTGTTAAACTGGTACAGATGTAACGGATGTGAAACGGCTAGCTTAGTTAGCGTGGGCGCTAAATAGCGTTTCAATCAGTGACGTCACTTGCTCTGAGACCTTGAAGTAGTAGTTCCCCTTGCTCTGCAAGGGCCGCGGCTTTTGTGGCGCGATGGGTAACGATGCTTCGAGGGTGACTGTTGATGTGTGCAGAAGGTCCCTAGTTCGCGCCCGGGTATGGGCGAGGGACGGTCTAAATTTGTACTGTTACATTGATGCTGTTGACCCGGATTACTGGTTGCTGCGGAAAAAGGAGGAAGGTCAAAAGGGGGGTGAGTGTAACGGATGTGAAACGGCTAGCTTAGTTAGCGTGGGCGCTAAATAGCGTTTCAATCAGTGACGTCACTTGCTCTGAGACCTTGAAGTAGTAGTTCCCCTTGCTCTGCAAGGGCCGCGGCTTTTGTGGAGCGATGGGTAACGATGCTTCGAGGGTGACTGTTGATGTGTGCAGAAGGTCCCTAGTTCGCGCCCGGGTATGGGCGAGGGGACGGTATAAATTTGTACTGTTACACAGACAACAAGCAGGGGAGACGGTGCTAATGTGTTAAACTGGTACGGACAACAAGCAGGGGAGACGGTGCTAATGTGGTAAACTGGTACAGACAACAAGCAGGGGAGACGGTGCTAATGTGTTAAACTGGTACAGACAACAAGCAGGGGAGACGGTGCTAATGTGGTGGTGTTAAACTGGTACGGACAACAAGCAGGGGAGACGGTGCTAATGTGTTAAACTGGTACGGACAACAAGCAGGGGAGACGGTGCTAATGTGGTAAACTGGTACAGACAACAAGCAGGGGAGACGGTGCTACTGTGTTAAACTGGTACAGACAACAAGCAGGGGAGACGGTGCTAATGTGGTGGTGTTAAACTGGTACAGACAACAAGCAGGGGAGACGGTGCTAATGTGGTGGTGTTAAACTGGTACGGACAACAAGCAGGGGAGACGGTGCTAATGTGTTAAACTGGTACAGACAACAAGCAGGGGAGACGGTGCTAATGTGTTAAACTGGAGGGGAGGGACTTTCTCTTGGTGATGAACTGGAACAACGGAACAACATGTTTTCAAATAGAGGACAAAACTGAGATGATGACATGACTATAGTGGTTATAGAGATGACGACATGACTATAGTGGTTATAGAGATGACGACATGACTATAGTGGTTATAGAGATGACGACATGACTATAGTGGTTATAGAGATGACGACATGACTATAGTGGTTATAGAGATGACGACATGACTATAGTGGTTATAGAGATGATGACATGACTATAGTGGTTATAGAGATGATGACATGACTATAGTGGTTATAGAGATGATGACATGACTATAGTGGTTATAGAGATGACGACATGACTATAGTAGTTATAGAGATGACGACATGACTATAGTGGTTATAGAGATGACGACATGACTATAGTGGTTATAGAGATGACGACATGACTATAGTGGTTATAGAGATGACGACATGACTATAGTGGTTATAGAGATGACGACATGACTATAGTGGTTATAGAGATGACGACATGACTCTAGTGGTTATAGAGATGACGACATGACTATAGTGGTTATAGAGATGACGACATGACTGTAGTGGTTATAGAGATGACGACATGACTATAGTGGTTATAGAGATGATGACATGACTATAGTGGTTATAGAGATGACGACATGACTATAGTGGTTATAGAGATGACGACATGACTATAGTGGTTATAGAGATGACGACATGACTATAGAGATTATAGTGTAGAGATGTCGCTAGCTAGCTGATGATGATGATGATGATGAAGATAACATATGTCACCTGATTCGTCATCTTCCTGCTCTTTGTTGGCGTAAGTCCTGAGGAACTCAGCGAAGGCCCCGTCCCGTGCCATCAGCTCCAGGTAGGAGCCCCTCTCAGTGATCTCTCCCTCCACCATCACCAGGATCAGATCTGCCTGGGGCAGGAAGCTCAGACCGTGGGTCACCAGGACCCGAGTCTACGGAGACAGAGACACACACACAGAGGGTCAGAGTAGGGCTTGTTAAATAGATCCAGTATATTAAGGGATTTTAGTTGAATTGATAGATATGGTACACAGACACAATCCATGTCTCAGTTGTCTCAAGGCTTAAAAATCCTCTTTTAACCAGGTCTCCTCCCCTTCATCTACACTGATTGAAGTGGATTTAACAGGTGACATCAATATGGGATCACCTGGATTCATCTGGTCAGTCCACGTCATGGAAAGACCATGTTTTGTACACTGAGTGTATATACAGTACATATACTGTATATTTTGAATGAACAGCTGACTGAAGACTGGACGGCCGGGGATTTGTGAGGTTGAGTCCATTTCAAAGATGGTGGATAAATTAAGATAGTTCACTTAGGCCATTTACCATTTACCTTAGTTCATTGACTGTAGAGGAACCAGGTACCAGCTGGGTCTGGTCTGTTTAGTTCTGGTACCTAGAGGAACCAGGTACCAGCTGGGTCTGGTCTGTTTAGTTCATTGACTGTAGAGGAACCAGGTACCAGCTGGGTCTGCTCTGATTAGTTCATTGACTGTAGAGGAACCAGGTACCAGCTGGGTCTGGTCTGTTTAGTTCATTGACTGTAGAGGAACCAGGTACCAGCTGGGTCTGGTCTGATTAGTTCTGGTACCTAGAGGAACCAGGTACCAGCTGGGTCTGGTCTGATTAGTTCATAGACTGTAGAGGAACCAGGTACCAGCTGGGTCTGGTCTGATTAGTTCATAGACTGTAGAGGAACCAGGTACCAGCTGGGTCTGGTCTGATTAGTTCATTGACTGTAGAGGAACCAGGTACCAGCTGGGTCTGGTCTGATTAGTTCTGGTACCTAGAGGAACCAGGTACTAGCTGGGTCTGGTCTGATTAGTTCTGGTACCTAGAGGAACCAGGTACCAGCTGGGTCTGGTCTGATTAGTTCATTGACTGTAGAGGAACCAGGTACCAGCTGGGTCTGGTCTGATTAGTTCATTGACTGTAGAGGAACCAGGTACCAGCTGGGTCTGGTCTGTTTAGTTCATTGACTGTAGAGGAACCAGGTACCAGCTGGGTCTGGTCTGATTAGTTCATTGACTGTAGAGGAACCAGGTACCAGCTGGGTCTGGTCTGATTAGTTCATTGACTGTAGAGGAACCAGGTACCAGCTGGGTCTGGTCTGATTAGTTCATAGACTGTAGAGGAACCAGGTACCAGCTGGGTCTGGTCTGATTAGTTCATTGACTGTATAATATGTACCAGATACCAGCTGGGTCTGGTCTGATTAGTTCATAGACTGTAGAGGAACCAGGTACCAGCTGGGTCTGGTCTGTTTAGTTCTGGTACCTAGAGGAACCAGGTACCAGCTGGGTCTGGTCTGATTAGTTCATAGACTGTAGAGGAACCAGGTACCAGCTGGGTCTGGTCTGATTAGTTCATTGACTGTAGAGGAACCAGGTACCAGCTGGGTCTGGTCTGATTAGTTCTGGTACCTAGAGGAACCAGGTACCAGCTGGGTCTGGTCTGATTAGTTCATAGACTGTAGAGGAACCAGATACCAGCTAGGTCTGGTCTGATTAGTTCATTGACTGTAGAGGAACCAGGTACCAGCTGGGTCTGGTCTGTTTAGTTCATTGACTGTAGAGGAACCAGGTACCAGCTGGGTCTGGTCTGATTAGTTCATTGACTGTAGAGGAACCAGGTACCAGCTGGGTCTGGTCTGATTAGTTCTGGTACCTAGAGGAACCAGGTACTAGCTGGGTCTGGTCTGATTAGTTCTGGTACCTAGAGGAACCAGGTACCAGCTGGGTCTGGTCTGATTAGTTCATTGACTGTAGAGGAACCAGGTACCAGCTGGGTCTGGTCTGTTTAGTTCATTGACTGTAGAGGAACCAGGTACCAGCTGGGTCTGGTCTGATTAGTTCATTGACTGTAGAGGAACCAGGTACCAGCTGGGTCTGGTCTGATTAGTTCATTGACTGTAGAGGAACCTGGTACCAGCTGGGTCTGGTCTGATTAGTTCATAGACTGTAGAGGAACCAGGTACCAGCTGGGTCTGGTCTGATTAGTTCATAGACTGTAGAGGAACCAGGTACCAGCTAGGTCTGGTCTGATTAGTTCATTGACTGTAGAGGAACCAGGTACCAGCTGGGTCTGGTCTGATTAGTTCATAGACTGTAGAGGAACCAGGTACCAGCTGGGTCTGGTCTGATTAGTTCATTGACTGTAGAGGAACCAGGTACCAGCTGGGTCTGGTCTGATTAGTTCATTGACTGTAGAGGAACCAGGTACCAGCTGGGTCTGGTCTGATTAGTTCATAGACTGTAGAGGAACCAGGTACCAGCTGGGTCTGGTCTGATTAGTTCATTGACTGTAGAGGAACCAGGTACCAGCTGGGTCTGGTCTGTTTAGTTCTGGTACCTAGAGGAACCAGGTACCAGCTGGGTCTGGTCTGATTAGACTGTGTCTGAAGGAAGACACGGTCACTGTCCTAACGAGTAGACCCGCCCCTAACGCGTAGACCCGCCCCTAACGAGTAGACACGCCCCTAACGAGTAGACCCGCCCCTAACGAGTAGTCCCGCCCCTAACGAGTAGTCCAGCCCCTAACGAGTAGTCCAGCCCCTAACGAGTAGACCCGCCCCTAACGAGTAGACCCGCCCCTAACGAGTAGACCCGCCCCTAACGAGTAGACCCGCCCCTAACGAGTAGTCCCGCCCCTAACGAGTAGACCCGCCCCTAACGAGTAGACCCGCCCCCAGCAAGGACGTCCCATAACGTGTGTGTGACGTCCTATAAAGGAAGACACACACAGTGTCACCAGCACGAGTCTACAGAGACAAAAATCAGTCACACACACAGAGAGTCACACTGTAAACCAAATCCAAACCACATCCCTATTATAAACCCTGACCTCTGTTTTGGGGTTACGACCTCTTACCCTGTCCTTGAGGACTCCCTGGGGCCCGACAACCTTCTCGAAGATGTGTTTGCCCACGTGGGCGTCAACCGCCGACAGAGGATCGTCCAATAGATAGACAGCACAGTCGCAGTAGACCGCCCTGGCCAGACTGACCCTCTGCTTCTGACCCCCTGACAGGTTCACACCCTGAGGAGGAGGAGGGGGAAGAGGAGGAGGAGGAGGGAAGACACCCGTGTTAAAATACAACCATCAATACTGCCAGCGCCCAAGACCAGACATGGGTTCTCCATTCACTACCTGTACAGCAGGATACATTCTCCCAAGACCAGACATGGGTTCTAATCCTAACCCCCACCAAACCCCCTCCTGTCCTCACCTTCTCCCTGATCTAACCCTAACCCCCACCAGACCCCCTCCTGTCCTCACCTTCTCCCTGATCTAACCCTAACCCCCACCAGACCCCCTCCTGTCCTCACCTTCTCCCTGATCTAACCCCCACCAGACCCCCTCCTGTCCTCACCTTCTCCCTGATCTAACCCCCACCAGACCCCCTCCTGTCTTCACCTTCTCCCTGATCTAACCCCCACCAGAACCCCTCCTGTCCTCACCTTCTCCCTGATCTAACCCTAACCCCCACCAAACCCCCTCCTGTCCTCACCTTCTCCCTGATCTAACCCTAACCCCCACCAGACCCCCTCCTGTCCTCACCTTCTCCCTGATCTAACCCTAACCCCCACCAGACCCCCTCTTCTCACTGATCTAACCCCCACCAGACCCCCTCCTGTCCTCACCTTCTCCCCGATCTAACCCCCACCAGACCCCCTCCTGTCCTCGCCTTCTCCCTGATCTAACCCCCACCAGACCCCCTCCTGTCCTCACCTTCTCCCTGATCTAACCCTAACCACCACCAGACCCCCTCCTGTCCTCACCTTCTTCCTGATCTAACCCTAACCCCCACCAGACCCCCTCTTGTCCTCACTTTCTCCCTGATCTAACCCCCACCAGACCCCCTCCTGTCCTCACCTTCTCCCTGATCTAACCCTAACCCCCACCAGACCCCCTCCTGTCCTCACCTTCTTCCTGATATAACCCTAACCCCCACCAGACCCCCTCCTGTCCTCACCTTCTCCCTAATCTAACCCTAACCCCCACCAGACCCCATCTTGTCACCTTCTCCCCGATCTAACCCCAACCCCCACCAGACCCCCTCCTGTTCTCACCTTCTCCCCGATCTAACCCCCACCAGACCCCCTCCTGTCCTCACCTTCTCCCCAATCTAACCCCCACCAGACCCCCTCCTGTCCTCACCTTCTCCCTGATCTAACCCCCACCAGACCCCCTCCTGTCCTCACCTTCTTCCTGATCTAACCCTAACCCCCACCAGACCCCCTCCTGTCCTCACCTTCTCCCCAATCTAACCCTAACCCCCACCAGACCCCATCTTGTCACCTTCTCCCTGATCTAACCCTAACCCCCACCAGACCCCCTCCTGTCCTCACCTTCTTCCTGATATAACCCTAACCCCCACCAGACCCCCTCCTGTCCTCACCTTCTCCCTAATCTAACCCTAACCCCCACCAGACCCCATCTTGTCACCTTCTCCCCGATCTAACCCCAACCCCCACCAGACCCCCTCCTGTTCTCACCTTCTCCCCGATCTAACCCCCACCAGACCCCCTCCTGTCCTCACCTTCTCCCTGATCTAACCTTAACCCCCACCAGACCCCTCCTGTCCTCACCTTCTCCCTGATCTAACCCCCACCAGACCCCCTCCTGTCCTCACCTTCTCCCCAATCTAACCCCCACCAGACCCCCTCCTGTCCTCACCTTCTCCCTGATCTAACCCCCACCAGACCCCCTCCTGTCCTCACCTTCTTCCTGATCTAACCCTAACCCCCACCAGACCCCCTCCTGTCCTCACCTTCTCCCCAATCTAACCCTAACCCCCACCAGACCCCATCTTGTCACCTTCTCCCCGATCTAACCCCAACCCCCACCAGACCCCCTCCTATCCTCACCTTCTCCCCGATCTCAGTGCCGTCTCCAGCAGGCAGGATCTCCAGGTCTGGCAGCAGGGCGCAGGCCTCCACCACTCTGTGGTACCAGCTCTCCTTCCTCTCCTGACCAAACACTATGTTGTCTTTCAGCGTGGCATTCTGGATCCACGCCTGCTGAGGCACATAGGCCACAGAGCCCTGGAGAGAGAGGGAGAGAGAGATAGTGGAGGGAGGGAGGGAGGGAGGGAGGGAGGGAGGGAGGGAGGGAGGGAGGGAGGCATAACATCAACAGTCATAGCTGCTGACGTTAAAACCAACTACATCATGCCGTGGTCTGGTGTCTTAGCTCCAGACTCTGGACCCCATGCCCCTGCTGACGTGCGTTGGAGCCCCACCTTGGCCAGCCTCTGTCAACACCCCTACTATCTGTCTCCCTGGCTACACACCTGGACTGTACAAAAGTATAGAGATATGGAAGGAGTTTCCTTTAAAACAACAACACCCAATCACATCTCTCTCTCTATGTTGTCAGCCTTAAGTGTTTATGTACCTTAACAGAGACAGATCCCTCTAGTTTCTCCATCTCCCCCAGCAGAGCAGAGAGCAGAGAGGATTTCCCTGAGCCAACGTGTCCCACCACAGCTACCAGAGACCCATCTGGGATACGTACACTCAACCTGCAGAGACACGAGAGAAAGAGAAAGAGAGAAATAAAGAGAGAAAGAGAAGGAGAGAGAGAGAAAGAGAAGGAGAGAGAGAGAGAAAGAGAGAGAGAGAGAGAGAGAGAGAGAGAAAGAGGAGAGAGAGAGAGAGAGAGAGAGAGAGAAAGAGGAGAGAGAGAGAGAGAGAAAGAGAGAGAGAATGAGAAGGAGAGAGAGAGAGAGACAGAGACAGAGGAAGCCAGAGAGAGAGAGAGAGAGACAGAGACAGAGGAAGCCAGAGAGAGAGAGAGAGAGAGGGATAGAGGGAGCGAGGGAGAGCGAGAAAGGGAGAGCGAGACAGCAAGAGAGGAGTTAGAGGCTGTGTGTATGTATACTATAGTAATATAATATGCAGTAAGCTGTATGTATACTATAGTAATATAATATGCAGTAAGCTGTGTGTATGTATACTATAGTAATATAATATGCAGTAAGCTGTGTGTATGTATACTATAGTAATATAATATGCAGTAAGCTGTGTGTATGTATACTATAGTAATATAATATGCAGTAAGCTGTGTGTATGTATACTATAGTAATATAATATGCAGTAAGCTGTGTGTATATATACACTATAGTAATATAATATGCAGTAAGCTGTGTGTATGTATACTATAGTAATATAATATGCAGTAAGCTGTGTGTATATATACACTATAGTAATATAATATGCAGTAAGCTGTGTGTATGTATACTATAGTAATATAATATGCAGTAAGCTGTGTGTATGTATACTATAGTAATAGAATATGCAGTAAGCTGTGTGTATGTATACTACAGTAATATAATATGCAGTAAGCTGTGTGTATATATACTATAGTAATAGAATATGCAGTAAGCTGTGTGTATATATACTATAGTAATAGAATATGCAGTAAGCTGTGTGTATATATACTATAGTAATAGAATATGCAGTAAGCTGTGTGTATATATACTATAGTAATATAATATGCAGTAAGCTGTGTGTATGTATACTATAGTAATATAATATGCAGTAAGCTGTGTGTATGTATACTATAGTAATAGAATATGCAGTAAGCTGTGTGTATATATACTATAGTAATATAATATGCAGTAAGCTGTGTGTATGTATACTATAGTAATATAATATGCAGTAAGCTGTGTGTATGTATACTATAGTAATATAATATGCAGTAAGCTGTGTGTATGTATACTATAGTAATATAATATGCAGTAAGCTGTGTGTATGTATACTATAGTAATAGAATATGCAGTAAGCTGTGTGTATGTATACTATAGTAATAGAATATGCAGTAAGCTGTGTGTATGTATACTATAGTAATAGAATATGCAGTAAGCTGTGTGTATGTATACTATAGTAATAGAATATGCAGTAAGCTGTGTGTATGTATACTATAGTAATAGAATATGCAGTAAGCTGTGTGTATGTATACTATAGTAATAGAATATGCAGTAAGCTGTGTGTATGTATACTATAGTAATAGAATATGCAGTAAGCTGTGTGTATGTATACTATAGTAATATAATATGCAGTAAGCTGTGTGTATATATACTATAGTAATATAATATGCAGTAAGCTGTGTGTATGTATACTATAGTAATAGAATATGCAGTAAGCTGTGTGTATATATACTATAGTAATATAATATGCAGTAAGCTGTGTGTATGTATACTATAGTAATATAATATGCAGTAAGCTGTGTGTATGTATACTATAGTAATATAATATGCAGTAAGCTGTGTGTATGTATACTATAGTAATATAATATGCAGTAAGCTGTGTGTATATATACTATAGTAATATAATATGCAGTAAGCTGTGTGTATGTATACTATAGTAATAGAATATGCAGTAAGCTGTGTGTATATATACTATAGTAATATAATATGCAGTAAGCTGTGTGTATATATACTATAGTAATATAATATGCAGTAAGCTGTGTGTATATATACTATAGTAATATAATATGCAGTAAGCTGTGTGTATGTATACTATAGTAATATAATATGCAGTAAGCTGTGTGTATGTATACTACAGTAATATAATATGCAGTAAGCTGTGTGTATATATACTATAGCTGTGTGTATATATACTATAGAATATGCAGTAAGCTGTCTGTATACTATAGTAATATAATATGCAGTAAGCTGTGTGTATACTATAGTAATATAATATGCAGTAAGCTGTGTGTATGTATACTACAGTAATATAATATGCAGTAAGCTGTGTGTATATATACTATAGTAATATAATATGCAGTAAGCTGTATGTATACTATAGTAATATAATATGCAGTAAGCTGTGTGTATATATACTATAGTAATATAATATGCAGTAAGCTGTGTGTATGTATACTATAGTAATATAATATGCAGTAAGCTGTGTGTATGTATACTATAGTAATAGAATATGCAGTAAGCTGTGTGTATATATACTATAGTAATATAATATGCAGTAAGCTGTGTGTATGTATACTATAGTAATAGAATATGCAGTAAGCTGTGTGTATGTATACTACAGTAATATAATATGCAGTAAGCTGTGTGTATATATACTATAGTAATAGAATATGCAGTAAGCTGTGTGTATATATACTATAGTAATAGAATATGCAGTAAGCTGTGTGTATATATACTATAGTAATAGAATATGCAGTAAGCTGTGTGTATATATACTATAGTAATATAATATGCAGTAAGCTGTGTGTATGTATACTATAGTAATATAATATGCAGTAAGCTGTGTGTATGTATACTATAGTAATAGAATATGCAGTAAGCTGTGTGTATATATACTATAGTAATATAATATGCAGTAAGCTGTGTGTATGTATACTATAGTAATATAATATGCAGTAAGCTGTGTGTATGTATACTATAGTAATATAATATGCAGTAAGCTGTGTGTATGTATACTATAGTAATATAATATGCAGTAAGCTGTGTGTATGTATACTATAGTAATAGAATATGCAGTAAGCTGTGTGTATGTATACTATAGTAATAGAATATGCAGTAAGCTGTGTGTATGTATACTATAGTAATAGAATATGCAGTAAGCTGTGTGTATGTATACTATAGTAATAGAATATGCAGTAAGCTGTGTGTATGTATACTATAGTAATAGAATATGCAGTAAGCTGTGTGTATGTATACTATAGTAATAGAATATGCAGTAAGCTGTGTGTATGTATACTATAGTAATAGAATATGCAGTAAGCTGTGTGTATGTATACTATAGTAATATAATATGCAGTAAGCTGTGTGTATATATACTATAGTAATATAATATGCAGTAAGCTGTGTGTATGTATACTATAGTAATAGAATATGCAGTAAGCTGTGTGTATATATACTATAGTAATATAATATGCAGTAAGCTGTGTGTATGTATACTATAGTAATATAATATGCAGTAAGCTGTGTGTATGTATACTATAGTAATATAATATGCAGTAAGCTGTGTGTATGTATACTATAGTAATATAATATGCAGTAAGCTGTGTGTATATATACTATAGTAATATAATATGCAGTAAGCTGTGTGTATGTATACTATAGTAATAGAATATGCAGTAAGCTGTGTGTATATATACTATAGTAATATAATATGCAGTAAGCTGTGTGTATATATACTATAGTAATATAATATGCAGTAAGCTGTGTGTATATATACTATAGTAATATAATATGCAGTAAGCTGTGTGTATGTATACTATAGTAATATAATATGCAGTAAGCTGTGTGTATGTATACTACAGTAATATAATATGCAGTAAGCTGTGTGTATATATACTATAGTAATAGAATATGCAGTAAGCTGTCTGTATACTATAGTAATATAATATGCAGTAAGCTGTGTGTATACTATAGTAATATAATATGCAGTAAGCTGTGTGTATGTATACTACAGTAATATAATATGCAGTAAGCTGTGTGTATATATACTATAGTAATATAATATGCAGTAAGCTGTATGTATACTATAGTAATATAATATGCAGTAAGCTGTGTGTATATATACTATAGTAATATAATATGCAGTAAGCTGTGTGTATGTATACTATAGTAATATAATATGCAGTAAGCTGTGTGTATGTATACTATAGTAATAGAATATGCAGTAAGCTGTGTGTATATATACTATAGTAATATAATATGCAGTAAGCTGTGTGTATGTATACTATAGTAATATAATATGCAGTAAGCTGTCTGTATGTATACTACAGTAATATAATATGCAGTAAGCTGTGTGTATGTATACTACAGTAATATAATATGCAGTAAGCTGTGTGTATGTATACTATAGTAATAGAATATGCAGTAAGCTGTCTGTATACTATAGTAATATAATATGGAGTAAGCTGTGTGTATGTATACTATAGTAATATAATATGCAGTAAGCTGTGTGTATGTATACTATAGTAATATAATATGCAGTAAGCTGTGTGTATGTATACTATAGTAATAGAATATGCAGTAAGCTGTGTGTATGTATACTATAGTAATATAATATGCAGTAAGCTGTGTGTATATATACTATAGTAATATAATATGCAGTAAGCTGTGTGTATGTATACTATAGTAATAGAATATGCAGTAAGCTGTGTGTATACTATAGTAATATAATATGCAGTAAGCTGTGTGTATATATACTATAGTAATATAATATGCAGTAAGCTGTGTGTATATATACTATAGTAATAGAATATGCAGTAAGCTGTGTGTATGTATACTATAGTAATATAATATGCAGTAAGCTGTGTGTATATATACTATAGTAATATAATATGCAGTAAGCTGTGTGTATGTATACTATAGTAATATAATATGCAGTAAGCTGTCTGTATACTATAGTAATAGAATATGCAGTAAGCTGTGTGTATGTATACTATAGTAATAGAATATGCAGTAAGCTGTCTGTATACTATAGTAATAGAATATGCAGTAAGCTGTGTGTATGTATACTATAGTAATATAATATGCAGTAAGCTGTGTGTATATATACTATAGTAATATAATATGCAGTAAGCTGTGTGTATGTATACTATAGTAATAGAATATGCAGTAAGCTGTGTGTATACTATAGTAATATAATATGCAGTAAGCTGTGTGTATGTATACTATAGTAATATAATATGCAGTAAGCTGTGTGTATGTATACTATAGTAATATAATATGCAGTAAGCTGTGTGTATGTATACTATAGTAATATAATATGCAGTAAGCTGTGTGTATATATACTATAGTAATATAATATGCAGTAAGCTGTGTGTATGTATACTATAGTAATAGAATATGCAGTAAGCTGTGTGTATGTATACTATAGTAATATAATATGCAGTAAGCTGTGTGTATGTATACTACAGTAATATAATATGCAGTAAGCTGTGTGTATATATACTATAGTAATATAATATGCAGTAAGCTGTGTGTATGTATACTATAGTAATATAATATGCAGTAAGCTGTGTGTATGTATACTATAGTAATAGAATATGCAGTAAGCTGTGTGTCTGTATACTATAGTAATATAATATGCAGTAAGCTGTTTGTATGTATACTATAGTACTATAATATGCAGTAAGCTGTGTGTATATATACTATAGTAATATAATATGCAGTAAGCTGTGTGTATATATACTATAGTAATATAATATGCAGTAAGCTGTGTGTATGTATACTATAGTAATATAATATGCAGTAAGCTGTGTGTATATATACTATAGTAATATAATATGCAGTAAGCTGTGTGTATACTATAGTAATAGAATATGCAGTAAGCTGTGTGTATGTATACTATAGTAATAGAATATGCAGTAAGCTGTGTGTATGTATACTATAGTAATATAATATGCAGTAAGCTGTGTGTATGTATACTATAGTAATATAATATGCAGTAAGCTGTGTGTATGTATACTATAGTAATATAATATGCAGTAAGCTGTGTGTATGTATACTATAGTAATATAATATGCAGTAAGCTGTGTGTATATATACTATAGTAATATAATATGCAGTAAGCTGTGTGTATATATACTATAGTAATATAATATGCAGTAAGCTGTGTGTATGTATACTATAGTAATATAATATGCAGTAAGCTGTGTGTATATATACTATAGTAATATAATATGCAGTAAGCTGTGTGTATGTATACTATAGTAATATAATATGCAGTAAGCTGTGTGTATATATACTATAGTAATATAATATGCAGTAAGCTGTGTGTATATATACTACAGTAATATAATATGCAGTAAGCTGTGTGTATGTATACTATAGTAATATAATATGCAGTAAGCTGTGTGTATATATACTACAGTAATATAATATGCAGTAAGCTGTGTGTATATATACTACAGTAATATAATATGCAGTAAGCTGTGTGTATGTATACTATAGTAATATAATATGCAGTAAGCTGTGTGTATGTATACTATAGATATAGAATATGCAGTAAGCTGTGTGTATGTATACTATAGTAATATAATATGCAGTAAGCTGTGTGTATGTATACTATAGTAATATAATATGCAGTAAGCTGTGTGTATGTATACTATAGTAATATAATATGCAGTAAGCTGTGTGTATGTATACTATAGTAATAGAATATGCAGTAAGCTGTGTGTATGTATACTATAGTAATATAATATGCAGTAAGCTGTGTGTATGTATACTATAGTAATATAATATGCAGTAAGCTGTGTGTATGTATACTATAGATATAGAATATGCAGTAAGCTGTGTGTATATATACTATAGTAATATAATATGCAGTAAGCTGTGTGTATGTATACTATAGTAATAGAATATGCAGTAAGCTGTGTGTATGTATACTATAGATATAGAATATGCAGTAAGCCTCCAACTGACATGAAAGTAACAAAGTCAAGAGGGGGGGGGGGGGGGGTGAATACATAGGACAACACTCTTCTCTGAGCAATACCTCTTCAGAGTGGGGGCATCGTTTCTACACCAGCTGAACACCCCGTCCTCAATGGAGATACTGTCTGAGCCTGGGAACAGAGGAAGACATACAAGAGAGAGGAACAGGAAGTGAGTAGAGAGAGAGAGAGAGAGAGTATTGAAGCCTCATTAAAGACTAACACATCAAACAGCATCTGGGTACAGAGGCTGGGATGGCCTTTCTGCCTGTGTTTCTCACTCTGTCTGTGTGTGTTTCTCACTCTGTCTGCGTGTGTTTCTCACTCTGTGTATGTGTTTCTCATTCTGTGTGTGTGTGTGTGTGTGTGTTTCTCACTCTGTGTGTGTGTGTGTGTGTACATATGTGACTCACAGCCTGCTACAGCCATGCGCTCCACACTGTCCTCCTGCAGCTCCTCATGAGACAGAAACACACACAGACGTTTCATAGAAACACTGGCCTGCAGAGAGAGATGGAGGGAAGGAGAGAGAAAGAGACAGGGAGAGAGGGAGACAGATGGAGGGAGGGAGAGAAAGAGACAGGGAGAGAGGGAGACAGATGGAGGGAGGGAGAGAGAAAGAGACAGGGAGACAGATGGAGGGAGGGAGAGAGAAAGAGACAGGGAGAGAGGGAGACAGATGGAGGGAAGGAGAGAGAAAGAGACAGGGAGAGTGGGAGACAGATGGAGGGAGGGAGAGAGAAAGAGACAGGGAGAGAGGGAGACAGATGGAGGGAGGGAGAGAGAAAGAGACAGAGATGGAGGAAGGAGACAGCGGGGAGAGGGAGACAGATGGAGGGAGGGAGAGAGAAAGAGACAGGGAGACAGATGGAGGGAGGGAGAGAGAAAGAGACAGGGAGACAGATGGAGGGAAGGAGAGAGAAAGAGACAGGGAGAGAGGGAGACAGATGGAGGGAGGGAGAGAAAGAGAGACAGATGGAGGAAGGAGACAGCAGGGAGAGGGAGACAGATGGAGGGAGGGAGGGAGGGAGAGAAAGAGAGACAGAGATGGAGGAAGGAGACAGCAGGGAGGGAGACAGATGGAGGGAGGGAGAGAAAGAGAGACAGAGATGGAGGAAGGAGACAGCGGGGAGAGGGAGACAGATGGAGGGAGGGAGAGAGAAAGAGACAAGGAGAGAGGGAGACAGATGGAGGGAGGGAGAGAAAGAGAGACAGAGATGGAGGAAGGAGACAGCAGGGAGAGGTTGCATATTAGTGATGCGCGGGTTGATTCATAACCCGCAGTCCCCGCAGTTATATCTGCAGGAGGATGGGTTATGGTCATTACATATTGTGTGGCTGAAGGGTGGGCGGGCGACTGAGGGTGGTTGGCTGAAGGGTGGGTGGGGGGCTGAAGGGCGGGTGGTTGGCTGAAGGGCGGGTGGGGGGCTGAAGGGCAGGTGGTTGGCTGAAGGGCAGGTGGTTGGTTGAAGGGCAGGTTGGGGGCTGAAGGGCAGGTGGTTGGCTGAAGGGAGGGTGGTTGGCTGAAGGGAGGGTGGTTGGCTGAAGGGAGGGTGGGGGGCTGAAGGGCAGGTGGGGGGCTGAAGGGCAGGTGGGGGGCTGAAGGGTGGCTGAAGGGCAGGTTAAATAAATAGAAGCAATCCCTTGATTGTGTATTTTAGGCTTCATGGAGGTTGTTATATATTATTGACATTAGCACAGTATAGGCTGTTATCGCTCCAGTTACCAGTGTAGCCTGTTATCGCTCGAGTAACCAGTGTAGCCTGGACAATTTACAGTGCCATGCGAAAGTATTCGGCCCCCTTGAACTTTGCGACCTTTTGCCACATTTCAGGCTTCAAACATAAAGATATAAAACGTTATTTTTTTGTGAAGAATCAACAACAAGTGGGACACAATCATGAAGTGGAACGAAATTTATTGGATATTTCAAAGTTTTTTAATAAATCAAAAACTGAAAAATTGGGCGTGCAAAATTATTCAGCCCCCTTAAGTTAATACTTTGTAGCGCCACCTTTTGCTGCGATTACAGCTGTAAGTCGCTTGGGGTATGTCTCTATCAGTTTTGCACATCGAGAGACTGACATTTTTTCCCATTCCTCCTTGCAAAACAGCTCGAGCTCAGTGAGGTTGGATGGAGAGCATTTGTGAACAGCAGTTTTCAGTTCTTTCCACAGATTCTCGATTGGATTCAGGTCTGGACTTTGACTTTGCCATTCTAACACCTGGATGTGTTTATTTTTGAACCATTCCATTGTAGATTTTGCTTTATGTTTTGGATCATTGTCTTGTTGGAAGACAAATCTCCGTCCCAGTCTCAGGTCTTTTGCAGACTCCATCAGGTTTTCTTCCAGAATGGTCCTGTATTTGGCTCCATCCATCTTCCCATCAATTTTAACCATCTTCCCTGTCCCTGCTGAAGAAAAGCAGGCCCAAACCATGATGCTGCCACCACCATGTTTGACAGTGGGGATGGTGTGTTCAGCTGTGTTGCTTTTACGCCAAACATAACGTTTTGCATTGTTGCCAAAAAGTTCAATTTTGGTTTCATCTGACCAGAGCACCTTCTTCCACATGTTTGGTGTGTCTCCCAGGTGGCTTGTGGCAAACTTTAAACAACACTTTTTATGGATATCTTTAAGAAATGGCTTTCTTCTTGCCACTCTTCCATAAAGGCCAGATTTGTGCAATATACAACTGATTGTTGTCCTATGGACAGAGTCTCCCACCTCAGCTGTAGATCTCTGCAGTTCATCCAGAGTGATCATGGGCCTCTTGGCTGCATCTCTGATCAGTCTTCTCCTTGTATGAGCTGAAAGTTTAGAGGGACGGCCAGGTCTTGGTAGATTTGCAGTGGTCTGATACTCCTTCCATTTCAATATTATCGCTTGCACAGTGCTCCTTGGGATGTTTAAAGCTTGGGAAATCTTTTTGTATCCAAATCCGGCTTTAAACTTCTTCACAACAGTATCTCGGACCTGCCTGGTGTGTTCCTTGTTCTTCATGATGCTCTCTGCGCTTTTAACGGACCTCTGAGACTATCACAGTGCAGGTGCATTTATACGGAGACTTGATTACACACAGGTGGATTGTATTTATCATCATTAGTCATTTAGGTCAACATTGGATCATTCAGAGATCCTCACTGAACTTCTGGAGAGAGTTTGCTGCACTGAAAGTAAAGGGGCTGAATAATTTTGCACGCCCAATTTTTCCGTTTTTGAGTTGTTAAAAAAGTTTGAAATATCCAATAAATGTCGTTCCACTTCATGATTGTGTCCCACTTGTTGTTGATTCTTCACAAAAAAATACAGTTTTATATCTTTATGTCTGAAGCCTGAAATGTGGCAAAAGGTCGCAAAGTTCATGGGGGCCGAATACTTTCGCAAGGCACTGTATAGAATGACAAAAAGAAAGAATTACAGGGGGCAGTTTGGAAAAAAACTTTTTTTGAATAATTAATAAATATATACCCAACGTTCTGTAGTAACACTAGTCCTGTGTGAATAGGGCTTTATCCTTAATAATAAATATATACCCAACGTTCTGTAGTAACACTAGTCCTGTGTGAATAGGGCTTTATCCTTAATAATATATATATACCCAACGTTCTGTAGTAACACTAGTCCCGTGTGAATAGGGCTTTATCCTTAATAATATATATATACCCAACGTTCTGTAGTAACACTAGTCCTGTGTGAATAGGGCTTTATCCTTAATAATAAATATATACCCAACGTTCTGTAGTAACACTAGTCCTGTGTGAATAGGGCTTTATCCTTAATAATATATATATACCCAACGTTCTGTAGTAACACTAGTCCCGTGTGAATAGGGCTTTATCCTTAATAATATATATATACCCAACGTTCTGTAGTAACACTAGTCCCGTGTGAATAGGGCTTTATCCTTAATAATATATATATACCCAACGTTCTGTAGTAACACTAGTCCCGTGTGAATAGGGCTTTATCCTTAATAATATATATATACCCAACGTTCTGTAGTAACACTAGTCCCGTGTGAATAGGGCTTTATCCTTAATAATATATATATACCCAACGTTCTGTAGTAACACTAGTCCCGTGTGAATAGGGCTTTATCCTTAATAATATATATATACCCAACGTTCTGTAGTAACACTAGTCCCGTGTGAATAGGGCTTTATCCTTAATAATATATATATAACCAACGTTCTGTAGTAACACTAGTCCCGTGTGAATAGGGCTTTATCCTTAATAATATATATATACCCAACGTTCTGTAGTAACACTAGTCCCGTGTGAATAGGGCTTTATCCTTAATAATATATATATAACCAACGTTCTGTAGTAACAAGCCATTTTGCCACAACTTTGGAAGTATGCTTGGGTTCATTGTCCATTTGGAAGACCCATTTGCAACCAAGCTTTAACTTCCTGACTGATGTCTTGAGATGTTGCTTCAATAATTTTCACGATGCCATCTATTTTGTGAAGTGCACCAGTCCATCCTGCAGCAAAGCACCCCCACAACATGATTCTACCACCCCCGTGCTTCACGGTTGGCACGGTGTTCTCCCCCTTTTTCCTCCAAACATAACGATTATGGCCAAACAATTCTATTTTTGTTTCATCAGACCAGAGAACATTTCTCCAAAAAGTGCAATCTTTGTCCCCATGTGCAGTTGCAAACTGTAGTCTGGCTTTTTTATGGCGGTTTTGGAGCAGTAGCTTTTTCCTTGCTGAGCGGCCTTTCAGGTTATGTCGATATTGGACTCATTTTACTGTGGATATAGGTACTTTTGAACCTGTTTCCTCCAGCATCTTCACAAGGTCCTTTGCTGCTGTTCTGGGATTGATTTGCACTTTTCGCACCAAAGTGCGTTCATCTCTAGGAGACAGAACGCGTCTCCTTCCTGAGCGACGGCTGCGTGGTCCATTGGTGTTTATACTTGCGTAGTATACCATTGTTTGTACAGATGGTACCTTCAGGCGTTTGGAAATTGCTCCCAAGGATGAACCAGACTTGTGGAGGTCTACAATTATTTTTCTGAGGTCTTGGCTGATTTCTTTTGATTTTCCCATGACGTCAAGCAAGGAGGTGCTGAGTTTGAAGGTAGGCCTTGAAATACATCCACAGGTACACCTCCAATTGACTCAAATTATGTCAATTAGCCTATCAGAAGCTTCTAAAGCCATGACATAATTTTCTGGAATTTTCCAAGCTGTTTAAAGGCAGTCAACTTAGTGTATGTAAACGTCTGACCCACTGGAATTGTGATACAGTGAATTTTAAGCGAAATAATCTGTCTGTAAACAATTGTTGAAAAAATGACTTGTGTCATGCACAAATTAGATGTCCTAACTGACTGGCCAAAACTATAGTTTGTTAACAAGAAATTTGTGGAGTGGTTGAAAAACTAGTTATAATGACTCCAACCTAAGTGTATGTACTTCTGACTTCAACTGTATACCATTCCATTACTATCAATACTATATTGGATTTTTTTTTATAACCTTATTTAACTAGGCAAGTCAAATTCTTATTTTCAATGACGGCCTAGCAACGGTGGGCTACCCTGCCGACCTGACTTTATATCATTCCAATACTATCAATACTATATTGCACATGATTTGTCATGATCCTATGATGACAATGATCAACTTTGGTTGATGGATTCATTCATTAGTAACCAACTGATTGATTGACTGATTAATTAATTGGCCAATGGACTGACCGATTGACTAATTGATATACCATACTGACCTGCACCACGAGGCTGAAAGATTGATTTATTGATTGATTGATCAATATCTTGCCCCTGGTCACCAGCAGCATGGTGCAGCTCACCGGTCTGTACAGCATATGAATCTGTCTGTCTGTCTGTGCGTGTGTCTGTGGCCAATTCTGATATTTTGCCCAATTATTGGCAAGAGCTGATCTGATTGGTCAAACAACGTATTAGGGAAACATATAAATCAGAACTGGGCTGCGTGTGTAAACGCAGCCATAGAGTGATCTGCAGTACAGCCCTCAGCACGTATCTGGTCCACACATGTTACATGTTAATGAATTAATCACCTAGATGGAATCTGATTGGTTGGAGTTAATTGGTTAGTTTACTGTTTCACTTCATTGATACATTGATGGATTTGATTTATAGATGAATACAGTGACTGATTCGATTGAATTTGCATATTGATTGATTTGTAGATAGATTATTTGATCGATTGATTTGCTGTCCAGACCTGATCAGCACACCTACCTGGACCATGCTGCTGATGACCATGGGCAGCATGTTGAGGGGGAAACGCAGGATGTTGAACAGAGCCAGAGACACAAATGCCTTCTGAGCATCCAGCACGTTCCTCTCATCTATCATCACATACACGGTGAACGTAGACAGCGCCACCTGGGGGACGGGAGGGGAAATACATGTTATATATCGTATAACAATACCATCACATAAACTGAACGTTCACAGCGCCACCTGGGGGATGGGAGGGGAAATACATGTTATATATCATCATCAGATACACTGAGGGGAGGGCAGAGACAATCAAAGACAATGTTAAATATTTATGTCAGGGACATAGGTGGATCAAGTGACCATGTAAGAGTGAGTGTGAGCATGCATGTGTGTGTGTGTCTACATGTCTCTGTAACTCACCAGAAAGGGAGCACAGACCCAGGTGAAGGTGGATATTGCCCCCAGGTAAGCAGCCTTCTTGAGGACACGGAGCTCGCTCTCTCTGATGGCTGACACCTTGTCTTTGAAGGCCAGCTCCCACGCATACAGCTTCAACACCTTTAGGTTCAGGTTTAGGTTCAGGTTTAGGTTTAGGTTCAGGTTTAGGTTCAGGTTTAGGTTTAGGTTCAGGTTCAGGTTTATTTGAACATCTCGGTACATATTCAGAAACATTGATCAAATTGATCAAATTTGTGTCTGTCTGAGCTCATCCGGCTGTGTCTGACTGAGCTCGTCCGGCTGTGTCTGACTGAGCTCGTCCGGCTGTGTCTGACTGAGCTCGTCCGGCTGTGTCTGACTGAGCTCGTCCGGCTGTGTCTGTCTCAACTCGTCCGGCTGTGTCTGACTGAGCTCGTCCGGCTGTGTCTGACTGAGCTCGTCCGGCTGTGTCTGACTGAGCTCGTCCGGCTGTGTCTGACTGAGCTCGTCCGGCTGTGTCTGACTGAGCTCGTCCGGCTGTGTCTGACTGAGCTCGTCCGGCTGTGTCTGACTGAGCTCGTCCGGCTGTGTCTGACTGAGCTCGTCCGGCTGTGTCTGTCTGAGCTCGTCCGGCTGTGTCTGTCTGAGCTCGTCCGGCTGTATCTGACTGAGCTCGTCCGGCTGTATCTGACTGAGCTCGTCCGGCTGTGTCCGTCTGGCTTAATAAACCCCAAACTGCAAACCCAGCCCATCTGGCACTCCAGCCAGGCTAGAGGAAACGCTGAAAGAACTGTAATCGAAAGTATTTGACCCCAACCCTGACATGCAGAAACATACAGAAAATGTGATACAAATTGAAACAGTATATAAACCTCAGGTCAAAAGACATGTGATGTGATACCTTGATGCCGTTGAGAACTTCGTTCATCAGCTTGATGCGGTTGTCTTTACTCTTCATCTGAGCTACCTGGTGATCACAACACACAACGCTGGCTATTACATCTCTGCTACATATCTCTATTACAACTCCATTACAACTCCATTACATCTCCATTACATCTCTATTACATCTCTATTACATCTCTATTACATCTCTGCTACATATCTCTATTACAACTCCATTACAACTCCATTACAACTCCATTACATCTCTATTACATCTCTATTACATCTCTGCTACAACTCCATTACAACTCCGCTACATCTCTATTACATCTCTATTACATCTCTATTACATCTCTATTACATCTCTATTACATCTCTATTACAACTCTATTACATCTCTATTACATCTCTATTACATCTCTATTACATCTCTATTACATCTCTATTACATCTCTATTACATCTCTATTACAACTCTATTACATCTCTATTACAACTCTGCTACAACTCCATTACAACTCCATTACATCTCTATTACATCTCTATTACATCTCTATTACATCTCTATTACATCTCTATTACATCTCTATTACATCTCTGCTACAACTCTATTACAACTCTATTACATCTCTGCTACAACTCCATTACATCTCTATTACATCTCTATTACATCTCTGCTACAACTCCATTACAACTCCATTACATCTCCATTACATCTCTATTACATCTCTATTACATCTCTATTACATCTCTATTACAACTCTATTACATCTCTGCTACAACTCCATTACAACTCCATTACATCTCCATTACATCTCTATTACATCTCTATTACATCTCTATTACATCTCTATTACAACTCTATTACATCTCTGCTACAACTCCATTACAACTCCATTACATCTCCATTACATCTCTATTACATCTCTATTACATCTCTATTACATCTCTATTACATCTCTGCTACAACTCCATTAGAACTCTATTACAACTCTATTACATCTCTGCTACAACTCCATTACATCTCTATTACATCTCTATTACATCTCTGCTACAACTCTATTACAACTCTATTACATCTCTGCTACAACTCCATTACAACTCCATTACAACTCCATTACATCTCTATTACATCTCTATTACATCTCTGCTACAACTCCATTACAACTCCATTACATCTCCATTACATCTCTATTACATCTCTGCTACAACTCTATTACAACTCTATTACATCTCTATTACATCTCTGCTACATCTCTGCTACAACTCCATTACAACTCCATTACATCTCTATTACATCTCTATTACATCTCTGCTACAACTCCATTACAACTCCATTACATCTCTATTACATCTCTATTACATCTCTGCTACAACTCCATTACAACTCCATTACATCTCCATTACATCTCTGCTACAACTCTATTACAACTCTATTACAACTCTATTACATCTCTGCTACAACTCCATTACAACTCCATTACATCTCTATTACATCTCTATTACATCTCTGCTACAACTCCATTACAACTCCATTACATCTCCATTACATCTCTATTACATCTCTGCTACAACTCTATTACAACTCTATTACAACTCTATTACAACTCTATTACAACTCCATTACATCTCTGCTACATCTCCATTACATTGCCGCTACATCTCTATTACATCGCCGCTACATCTCTAGCGATACCTGGTATGTTGTGAATAAGGGGTCAGAGAGGTACCTGGTATGTTTTGGTCTTCATGGCGATCACACCGTTGATTGGCACCATCAGAACCATTACAGCCACGCCAGCCAGCACCGACGGACCCAAGTTCTACACAGGAAAATTACATCACAAACCATTGAGAAATTGTTAAGATAACAACAGTCTCTGCTGTGTATGTAACGGAGTTGGATTCAGAACATCACTCCTTAGCTTGAAATGTGTCTACTTGCGCCATCAAAATGCTATCCAGATCACTACCAGTCAGTAACAAGTACCAGCCACAGGATGTACAGAGTCAGTATGACCTCTTGGTTTATTAAAGATCTTTGGTGCGTACCAGCCACAGGAATTACAGGGCCCTTATGACCTCTTGGTTTATTTAAAGATCTGTGGTGCGTACCTGCCACAGGAAGTACAGGGCCAGTATGACCTCTTGGTTTATTTAAAAGATCTTTGGTGCGTACCAGCCACAGGAATTACAGGGCCCGTATGACCTCTTGGTTTATTTAAAGATCTTTGGTGCGTACCTGCCACAGGAAGTACAGGGCCAGTATGACCTGTAGAGGAGCAGACCAGATCATGTTGATGTAGGTGATGAGGTCCATGAAGCGCTGGGCGTCGACCGACATCAGGTTGACGATCTCTCCCACTGTAGACGTACGCCGCGCCGCGTTACTGATCACCAGAGCCTGGGAGAGGGCAGAGGTCAGAGGTTAAAGGTCAGACGAAGGGTCTAAGGGTCAATGAAGGGTCTACAAAAGTCAGATCAATCGATCATCGGCAGAATATTGATTGATTGATTAGTACACCTACGATCAGTAGACAGCCCCTTTTATTGTGGTGTGGAGCATCATGCCAAATTAACTCTCAATCAATCACTAATCAAAACAATCAGTCACTAATCAAATCAATCAGTCACTAATCAAATCAATCAGTCACTAATCAAATCAATCAGTCACTGATCAACAAATCAATCAGTCACTGATCAACAAATCAATCAGTCACTGATCAACAAATCAATCAGTCACTGATCAACAAATCAATCAGTCACTGATCAAATCAATTAGTCACTAATCAAATCAATCAGTCACTGATCAACAAATCAATCAGTCACTGATCAAATCAATCAGTCACTAATCAAATCAATCAGTCACTAATCAAATCAATCAGTCACTAATCAAATCAATCAGTCACTAATCAAATCAATCAATTGATCAGCAGAATATTATTTAAACGAAACCTTTATTTAAATGGTACCTTCATTTAACTAGGCAAGTCGATAGTGATTACCTTCCTGTAGACAGCTCCTACTATAGCAGTGCGTAGCCTCATTCCCGTGACGAAGCACACAATAGTGATTACCTTCCTGTAGACAGCTCCTACTATAGCCGTGCGTAGCCTCATCCCCGTGACGAAGCACACAATAGTGATTACCTTCCTGTAGACAGCTCCTACTATAGCCGTGCGTAGCCTCATCCCCGTGACGAAGCACACAATAGTGATTACCTTCCTGTAGACAGCTCCTAGTATAGCCGTGCGTAGCCTCATCCCCGTGACGAAGCACACAATAGTGATTACCTTCCTGTAGACAGCTCCTACTATAGCCGTGCGTAGCCTCATCCCCGTGACGAAGCACACAATAGTGATTACCTTCCTGTAGACAGCTCCTAGTATAGCCGTGCGTAGCCTCATCCCCGTGACGAAGCACACAATAATGATTACCTTCCTGTAGACAGCTCCTACTATAGCAGTGCGTAGCCTCATCCCCGTGACGAAGCACACAATAGTGATTACCTTCCTGTAGACAGCTCCTACTATAGCAGTGCGTAGCCTCATCCCCGTGACGAAGCACACAATAGTGATTACCTTCCTGTAGACAGCTCCTACTATAGCAGTGCGTAGCCTCATCCCCGTGACGAAGCACACAATAATGATTACCTTCCTGTAGACAGCTCCTACTATAGCAGTGCGTAGCCTCATCCCCGTGACGAAGCACACAATAGTGATTACCTTCCTGTAGACAGCTCCTACTATAGCAGTGCGTAGCCTCATTCCCGTGACGAAGCACACAATAATGATTACCTTCCTGTAGACAGCTCCTACTATAGCAGTGCGTAGCCTCATTCCCGTAACGAAGCACACATGGAAGTACTTCTGCAGGATGAGGGTCTGGAAGCAGGTACAAACGAAGAGCAGCGCGGTGTAGAAGTAGCCCTGCCACGAGGGGGCGCTAGAGTCGTTCACAAACTGGATCAGCAACCTGAAGGGGTTGGAGATCAAGGGGGGTTAGCAGGTCAGGGGGTAAAAAAAGGAAATGACACAGGCTGAGAGACGATGATTAAAAAGAGGTCAAATGTCAACGGGTAGGGACGGCAAGAGAGATGGACACAAAAGGCCGCATTCAAGGGTTCTTCTGACGGTCTGGAACAACAGGTCCGTTTGGCGACGTCAGAAAAAAAAAAACTCTTGATTTCTAATAATTCCAAGTGCACATGAACACAGCAAGACAGGTCAAACAGGCTGAAATGACAAGAGGACATGAACACAGCAAGACAGGTCAAACATCTATACAGGCTGAAATGACAAGAGGACATGAACACAGCAACACAGGTCAAACAGGCTGAAATGACAAGAGGACATGAACACAGCAAGACAGGTCAAACATCTATACAGGCTGAAATGACAAGAGGACATGAACACAGCAACACAGGTCAAACATCTATACAGGCTGAAATGACAAGAGGACATGAACACAGCAAGACAGGTCAAACAGGCTGAAATGACAAGAGGACATGAACACAGCAAGACAGGTCAAACATCTATACAGGCTGAAATGACAAGAGGACATGAACACAGCAAGACAGGTGAAACAGGCTGAAATGACAAGAGCACATGAACACAGCAAGACAGGTCAAACATCCATACAGCCTGAAATGACAAGAGGACATGAACACAGCAAGACAGGTCAACCATCTATACAGCCTGAGCGGGAGAAAGAGAGGTCTAGTGTTGCACGTTGTACCCAAACTACAGTACTTTTTTGATATTATATCTTGGAAAAACTGTCCTGTATTAGAATGACTTACTTTCGGTTCTTCTATCAAATATGTTTGGACGTTCGGAAATTAACTAAATGTTTTGAACTTATTAGGAAAAAAAGTTTTTTGTAAGACATGAACAGAATGCATCAGTGGCTCGTATTCCCTGAAACTTCCTGCAGAGGCAACGGCACGGGAATGACCGTCTGTCTGTGTGTGTGTGTGTGTGTGTGTGTGTCTGTGTGTGTCTGTGTGTGTGTGTGTGGGTCTGTGTGTGTGTCTGTGTGTGTGTCTGTGTGTGTGTGTGTGTCTGTGTGTGTGTGTCTGTGTCTGTGTCTGTGTGTGTGTGTATCTGTCTGTGTGTGTGTGTGTGTGTGTGTGTGTCTGTGTGTGTGTGTCTGTGTGTGTGTCTGTGTGTGTGTGTGTGTGTTCCGCGTATTGTCCACCACTTTGTGTAGCCGTTAGCGATGCTAACGATAACCGTCTTTAGGTAAACGGAAAGGCTTTACCAAAAAAAACCTCTCTCAATTAAAAAGTTAAGTACCGGGCAGAATCATGACGATTTGCATCAATCTAGCGGGCATTTGTTTTGCAAACTCCATCACGTGTGCAACAGAAACAACGCTAACCTCACAACACCAGGTGCCTGAGCACCTCGTCCCCAGGCTTGGATTGCTGGCCCGTAGAGCCTGGTAACACCGTGCCACAAAGTGGAACTTGAAAAGGGTTCCGGAACATTTTTGAAAATCGGCAAACAAAATATATGTATATATCACATTGAACATATTAGTGGAAGCCCACTTGATTCTGAGTTCAGGGGGGGAAAGGGGGGAGGGGGGGGGATACAGTTTGAAAACTATTTCTAAGATGACTACATTTTCTTAGTTCACTTTTGAATTTTCTGACGCTCAACCAGTTAGCAAGTCGTAAATGTCAGAGTTTCCCAGTTCCGACTGGCAAGTGAACACAGCACCAATCACTTGAGCTGCTCGCGCTCTGAAGTCCACAATGTAGCGGGCGGATCTAAGGGCTCAGGATAGATGGTGATGGACAGAGATAGATGGTGATGGACAGAGATAGATGGTGATGGACAGAGATAGATGGTGATGGACAGAGATAGATGGTGATGGACAGAGATAGATGGTGATGGACAGCCAATTAAAACTACCCCCCCCCACTAGAACAGAAACAGCTACCCCCCCCCCCCCCCCCCCCCACACACACTAGAAGAGAAACACCTACAACTACCCCCCCCCCACTAGAAGAGAAACACCTACAACTACCCCTCCCCACACTAGAACAGAAACACCTACAACTACCCCTCCCCACACTAGAACAGAAACACCTACAACTACCCCCCCCCCACTAGAACAGAAACACCTACAACTACCCCTCCCCACTAGAAGAGAAACACCTACAACTACCCCTCCCCCCCCACTAGAACAGAAACACCTACAACTACCCCTCCCCCCCCCACTAGAACAGAAACACCTACAACTACCCCCCCCCCCCCCCACTAGAACAGAAACACCTACAACTACCCCTCCCCCCACTAGAACAGAAACACCTACAACTACCACACCCCCCCACTAGAACAGAAACACCTACAAGTACCCCCCCCCCCCCCCCCCCACCCCACTAGAAGAGAAGACCTGACGAGAGTATCTCACCTACCGGAGTATATTCGGCCCCACGAACATGAGAATGTCCTGGATGATCTTGTAGAGAGAAGAGATGAGGAAGTAGGGTCCGAAGGTGAGACAGAGGGCCCAGAACAGAGAGGGTTCTCTAGTCTTCTGGGGTGTCTTCATAATCAGGATCTCTGACTCCTCTACGGGGACACCCTCCTTCCTCTCTCCCCGAGGAGCCTTCTTAGGAGAGTACAGAGTCTTCTCCTCCGGTCTGGGAGAAAGGGAGGGAGGGAGGGAGGGAGGGAGGGAGGGGAAGAGAAGGAGTTATTTAGCTTGTTTTCCTTCTTTGAACGTTTTGCTACGATGTGCCCTGATGAACATGACCTTTTGACTTTGCCTGAGTGCAAACGCGCCATGATGTGCAAGTACGTGTGTGTGGAGGTGTGTGGTTCCTGGTGGGTTCTCCTGACCTTTTGACCTTCAGGCACTCGTTGTTCCAGCGTCGTACGAGCTGAGGGACGACCCTCTGGGAGCGGTCCTCTGAGTTCAGACACCACAGATCCTTCTGTTCTAACGGACGCTTATAACCTGTTACTATCAGACTGGAGGAGAGGGGGAGATAGAAAAATGAGCGAGAGGGAGAGAGAGAAACACAGAGAGACACACACAGAGAGAGAGACAGAGAGAGAGAGACAGAGAGAGAGACACAGAGAGAAAAAGAGAGAGAAACACACAGTGAAACACACACAGAGAGAAACACACAGAGAAACAGAAGGAAGGAAGAAAGGAAGGAAACAGTCAGCACTATCACTTCCTCTAGAAACAGAAACTCATGCCTGCTGTTTCCAGAGGGGTATCCTACAACCCAGGATCAATGAGTTCGCCAGCTAACTTCCATAAACAACCAGAAATTACTATAGATTTTCTCCGGTTCATTAAGAAAGCTAAACTTAGATGTGTTTTTGGTTGTTGAGTCAATTAGACCATGCCAAAGGTTATTTTAAAATATATATTTTTATTTCCTAACAGCTCACCCAGTGATCCACCAGAAGCTGATTCTGGACAGAAAGGAAGCTCCGATCTCAGGACAGGGATTCTGTAACCGGCAGGAGATGGAACACACAGTTAGAAAACACACACACACACACAGAGAAACACACACACACACACACGAACGGACACACACACACACACGCACGGACACACACACACACGCACGAACGGACACACACACAGAGAAACAC